>NC_071994.2:137083500-137427000 GCF_028885655.2 Pongo abelii | reverse complement strand
TTAATCCCCAACGCTGAGGGTGGAGAGCCATCCCTCTCTACCAAGGTGGCAATGATGGAGGGAACTTGCATGCTAAGCATCCAGGATGCCATGCAGCAGACACCAGGGAGCACTGAGCCACTGCTGGAGCATTTCCTGCCTCTGCCAGGCGGCCTGCGGCAAAGTGTTTCACAGAACTAAAAAAAGTCAACGCAGTCTCATGTATGCAATTAAAAAAAAGCTGTCAAAGTATAAAAAACCCAAGACATTGGAAGCTGAAAGACAAAGTGAGTGGTGAGAGCCATTCTCCAGGCACACAGTGGAGTGCTCCTTCTGGGCAGCTCTTTGCTTTAGAGCACTTCAGTCCTGAGACCAGCACGGCAGGGCATGTGAGGCTGAGAACACCTGCTCTTGAAGAACACAGGCTTCTGAGTGATGTTTCTAATGTCCCCCCACAAATGGGAGCAGTGTCTCTGGCAGATGAAAAATTTTAAGTCAAAATTAGAAAACTGCTTTTGATTCAGGCGTTTCACTTTCCTCCCTGCCAGGCCTTTCACCTGGCTGACATTCTTCAAAAGGCTGGACTGGCCGCCACTCCGTAATGGTTTGTTTTGAAATGCGACACAACCTGTGGCGTCTGGGTGCTTTCTCTGTGGCGAAGAGGAACAGTGGGATCCATTTTCTTTTAAAAATATTGTACTTGACAGACTTGATTTTGCAATTGCCTTTGGCCTTAGACAGTCTTAACAAATAATTAAACAAACTTAAAAAAAATAGCATTGGGGGCTCTATTTTGTGAGCCATCCATAACCAAAAAGAGGTCTGTTACAGGAGCCCAAAGCTGGGACACTACATGGAAGACACCAGTGTCCCTGGAGTGCCCACCTGAGAGCTGTGCTGGATGAAGCAAGGGCTACGTGAGTAAAGCTCACTGGGGCACAGCCACTGCCAGGGCCCAACGATGGCAGGGCCTCCTGGCAGGCAGCGAGGCAACACTGAGCTAGAGCGGGGGCGCCTGGCGCAGCCCCAGGAGCTGACTGGCGTCTGTGTATGTACATCTGAGGGCTTCTGGGTGGCCTCTGGGTACAGACTGTCCTAGTCATCTCAGGAAGAGGCAGTTCAAAGCTAACCTGAGAGGTTTCTTTTGAAGAGATGCAAACTGATTTCAACATTGCTCAATTGGAATTTTTAAAGGTTTCCTAAGCAACTATGGTCTGATGTGTAGACAGCATAAGTTCCCTTGTGAAAAAGGCTAAAACTTGTGTGAGAAAATGAACATCGCAGTAAGCTTCCATGAGAGGATTCCTTGGGTAAAATACTCTTAATTATTGATATTTTCCAATTTAACACTAGTAGCTTGGAACTTCTACCTTAAGTTGAACTTTTTTAAAAAAATAGGTTATTTAACATTGTATGACAATATATTTACAGTTTAAATAGAAATTTTCTTTTCAATAATCAAAATACATCCTTAGCAAAAATTTAGATGTAAAATTTTATAAAATAAACAAGACCCATAGAAAAGCATATTTCAGTACCATTTCAGACTTAGCCTAAGACGAAGGTTTTCCTTAAATCCTGACACCCTGTTGGACAAGCAGGGTTCCTCAGGCAAGATCCCCCCTCTTCCAGCAACCAATTTACCATCCTGATTTTGGTTGTTTTTACAAAATGCTGATCCAAAAAGCTTCTCCACAATGGACACTGCAACACCGATCAGCAGAGCCTTTAAGAAGAAACTGCGGTGGTGGGCCGAGGAAGTAAGGCTGCTGCGTGAGAAGCCTCTTCAGGGTTCCCGCTGGGATGCGCTGCTGGTGCTGTCCAGCCACCTCGCCATCTCACGTGGTGCTGTCCTGGCTGCTGAGCGACCAGTGGTAAACACGCTGGCTCCACAGGGCCCAGCACAGAGGCATTTACGTAAGCAAGCTCTTTAAGATCACCCTAATACTCGTGTGGGAATCGGGCCAGAAACAGATTAGGAACCCAACTCAGCGAACGCACCCAGTTTCTCTTCCTTGTGGTTATATTTACCGGGTCCATCTTGAGGAAAATTCTTTTATTCACGTGGCTTGTTAGAGTAAGAAGAGTAGTGGTCAACTTTGGCCAAAACGAAAAGCTTCTGAATGAGTGTCTAGCTCTGTCCAAGTGCATCAGCTCTCGCTGCCTTGACAGGAGTTTCTAGTAGAGGTATGTGCATGTGCGCTCTGTGCGCTCAGCCACACTGTGGGTCTCAGATCACAAACGATGACTTGTGTCTGAAGTCGCCCTGCAAAGCCAACAAACAGTTAGAGCCACCAAGGGGCCTGGTGGCAAGAAGGGAAAAACACAGAGTAAGTCTAACATGGGCTAAATACAAATGGAATAATCATTCTTAAAAAGTATCATCACTAGCGCTTGCAAAGCACAAATCCCATTAGTGTGGGTGTGTTACTGTGAAGGGGCTGAGGAGCTCAGGAGCTGCACAGTCCCTCAGAAATCTTCCTAGGAGACCCGTGTGGTTTCCAAGGAGGAATGTTGTTTTCCCTGCTGGGTACACCTAGGTTTCCAGGTTTACGAAATGATTACCTCCTCATCAGTGCGGATATAGTTAACTCCATCTGGTTTCCCTGGGTTCTTGTAACTGTGAGGAGAAGAGAGCAGTTTAGCAACAGGGTTGTTATATTATTGCCAGCTTGAACTTCCCTTTTTTCACATAAGGCAGGCTCACCTTTCTCCATCCTGTTTATTGTTGATGAAGTAGCCACGTCTGTATGCACAGCAGATGCCCAACGTGATCAGGGCCAGTACAGCAAGGACAACCAGAACCCCCCCAATAATTCCGCCAATGTTCAGGTCATCTGAAGAAAAGGAGGTTTGGTGGAAGCCGTGATACACACTATCTGTTCTTTAAAAGGCCCTGACCCTGCTGTGCCTGCTTCCTTCACCCCAGCCCACTTGCCCCCTCAGGCCTACCCCAGCTAGAAGAGAGAACACTTACAATCTTTCCAGCCTAGAACATATAGGACACTATAACTCCTAACTTCACATGTGAAAAGTACTGAGATTTCTACAGTTGAAATGCAGTCACACTGAAAACTGTATTAAAGTGGGCTTGGCACTGTAGGCTTAAAAATCCTCTGGCTGAATGCCTGAGATTACTTATGGAGGAAATGGTTACGAGGACAAGATGAGGAGCCAGGATCCCAAGAAGAAAAGAATCCCTAATTTCCAGGGCCTCCCTTTGTTGTAGATTGCTGCGGGGAAGAAAGTTAGTTTCAAGCCTTACTTAAGTAAAGAATCTGTCTCAAAAAACAAACAAAAAGGAAAGAATCCTAGGTAAGAACTAGAGCTTTGTCTCTGCCGGCTGCCTGACCTCTGATCTATAAGCCTTCTGAGAGGAAACCCCCTGGAACCCTTTTCTCTTGTCTATACACTGGGCAAAGGCACTGGGTCACCTTCACATGGGGCTCTGGCAGCCATTCCTTTAAGCAAGCAACACATGGAAAACTATGCAGGGAATTTATCAAGAGCCAAGTAACTTGGAAGTTTTAAAAAATCTCCTTTATCCTAGTGTATGGGTTCTCAAATATGAATGCACACTTAAAAATCAACTTGCAGGCTGGGCGCTGCGGCTCATGCCTGTAATCCCAGCACTTTGGGAGGCGGAAGCGGACAGATCACGAGGTCAGGAGATTCGAGACCATGCTGGCTAAGGTGGTGAAACCCCGTCTCTACTAAAAATACAAAAAATTAGCTGAGCGTGGTGGCGGGTGCCTGTAGTCCCAGCTACTCTGGAGGCTGAGGCAGGAGAATGGCGTGAACCCGGGAGGCGGAGCTTGCAGTGAGCCGAGATTGCACCGCTGCACTCCAGCCTGGGCGACAGAGCGAGACTCCATCTCAAAAAAAAAAAAAAAAAAAGTAAACTTGCAATCTTTTTCTTTTTTTTTTTGAGACAGAGTCTTGCTCCGTCACCCAGGCTGAAGTGCTGTAGTGCAATCTCGGCTCACTGCAAGCTCCGCCTCCTGGGTTCAAGGGATTCTCCTGCCTCAGCCTCCCAAGTTACTGGGACTACAGGCGCCTGCCACCACACCAGGCTAATTTTTGTATTTTTAGTAGACATAGAGTTTTGGCATGTTGGCCAGGCTGGTCTTGAACTCCTGACCTCAGGTGATCCACCCGCCTCAGCCTCCCAAGGTGCTAAGATTATAGTGTGAGCCACCACGCCTGGCCATGCAATTTTGATGTTAAAATGTCAATTCCCAAGTTTCATCACTAAAAAGTCAATAGGCTAAAGTAGGTCTGGGGCAAAACTGCAGGAGAAAACAGCCCTAGAGCAGAGTTTTCAAACGTGACAGATGAGAAGAATCCTTTGGAACGCTTGTCTCACACACAGACGTTTCTAGCATATGTCTGAGGTGGGCTCGAATCTGTATGTGAAACAGTGGTCCCAAATGGGTATCACCAGGCAGTTTTGGAAAACGCTGCTCTGAGGAGAGCTCCAAACAGGGAGGAGGGAGGGATTCAAAAAATGCTCCTGGCTGGGCACAGTGGCTCATGCCTGTTAATCCCAGCACCTGGGGAGGCCAAGGCAGGAGGATTGCTTGAGGCCAGGAGTTTGAGACCAGCCTGGGCAACACAGTGAGACCCCGTATCTACAAAAAATAAAATTAGCTGAGCATGGTGGTGTGTGCCTGTTGTCCCAGCTACTCAGGAGACTGAGGTAGGAGAATGGCTTGAAGTCTGGGATTGAGGATCCAGTGACCTGTGACTGCACCACTGCACTCCAGCCTGGGCAACAAAGCAAGACCCTGTGTTTTTTTTGTTTTTTTTTTTTTAAGAAAAAAAAAAGCTCCCCAAGTGATTTGGACACATCCTATCTGCCCCCATCCTCCTCTCAATACCCCTCCATTAGGGGAAACAGAGCCCAGAGCCCTGAGATAATATTACTCTAGGGGCTAAAGCTTTGTCTGCAGGTAAAATTACTAGGGCTAAAACTCTGTCAGTTTTCTACAAAAGGGTTGTAACTGGATAAACTTCTGGAGACCTGACACCACCTTACATTTTGATAATTCTATCAATTACCAAAGAATGGAGTTTACTAAACTTGCAGTGAAAGTTACAAGGCTGGCCACATTCCCAACACCAGCAGATCTCAGAAGGTTTTGTTTTGAGGACCTGCTTATCTGGACTCGGTTTTCTCAGCCTTCCCTTCACTGTCCAGTGGGTTCTGGTGGATCTAGTCAGCTCTAGAAGAAAGCTAACCCATGGCAGAAGAGTTCTCTAAGCTGATGGTATAATATTAAATTAAAATGTTCTATTCACTTCCCAGTCTTGCGATGAAACCTTTTCAAAAAAGAAACTCACAGACTTCCATCTCCTGCTCCTCACACCTGGCTGAGCCTGCGTCATTGGAAGCAATGCAGTAGTACTGCCCAGAGTCGTCCTTGTGAACAGCAGTGAACACCTGTTTCAGGGAATGACAAGTAAATAATTGGACCCATCACGGGGCCGACTTCTGAGAGCACATCCAGCTGGGTCCAGAACTAGGTCGACACCTGCTCGCTTGCTTTCGGCTCCCCCAGCACTGTGCATGTTCCTCCCTGACCCACTCCCTGATAACCTGCCTGAGAGCTCCCCAACAACCAATCCCCTTGGGACTGGAGACACCAAAGCCTGGCAACATCCGAAATGTGAGATGGAGCCTTGCTTTTATTCTGGTAAAAGGGCTCTTCGATGATGACTGCTCCTGGGGCAACATTTTGGCAAAACGAATACAGAAGACCCGATTATAATATCTGATGACTACGTGGAGCTGGATGGTCCACAGATCAGAAGGTGCCTCCCGGGAGAGAACCACATGCAGTAAAAGCCTGGTGTGGTTTGCTGGCCAGGTCACTTTGTTCTCTAGTGCATGACCAATCTGTTTCCTCTCCTCCCCCACCTCCCACCACCACCACTGGGTTATTTTTAAACAAATTCCAAACACCTTTTATCCACAAATACTTCAGTATCTCTACAAGACTGTAAAAAATCGTAACCACAATACCTTCATCATGCCTAAAGCAATTAACAGTTGCTTAATAGATCATCAAATGCCAGCTAGTAATCGAATTTCCCCAATTGTCTAATGACTTTTACAGTTGATTATCCGATCAGGGCCCTAGTAACATTTGCTTAATATCCCTCTTCAGTCTCAATCTATGGTTTCTTTCTCTTCCTTATTTTACCCCCAAGAATGTACTTGTTTATAAAAGGATGAAGGGTCATTTTTCCTGTAGAATCCCTAACATTCTAGATTTTTGACCCCTGTCTTATCAAGAAGTTTCAGTATCTCTCCTAATAATTCTTCTTTTCACAATAAGCATCTCTTGCCCCAACAAAGACATCTCCATCCTCACCTCTTAGAAGAGATCTTACCAGAGTGCCTGTTTCAGAGTTTAAGTGGAAAGAAGAATTGCGAAATCTGGGATTGGCTCTGGAATCCGTGGGCAGCGGCACATCATTGCGATACCAGCTGTAGTGAGGCCGGGGGTGGCCCTCACTCTCCTGGCAGTGCAGCGTTGCCATCTTGCCTACTGGTACAGCCTTTGGCACTCTACAGACGGGGGTCACTGGCTTCACTGTGGGAAAAAAGGGGGTGGTGTTTAAGATCTCAGCGACAGGGCTCTATTCTTATTAAAGCCTAGAAGAAAACAGCTCCAAAGACAAGAAAGCCAGTCGAGGGGTTCCCACGCCACTGCTGTTCCCAGGATCACAACTGCAGACTGACAAGCCACCGCTGCATCCTGCCGTCCCGTACGTTAACGTGCCTCCTCTAGCTGGTGGAAGGAAGTGACAGGAACTTCACTTCCCTTCTCACCTTCTACCCCAACTCAGGCAGTCTCAGCTCTCAACAGTTCTCCCCTCCCTAAGCCATGTGAAGCCCTCAGGGATACAGTTCTGGAAGGAAAGAAACCAAGACACTAACTGATCTCTTGCACCCTATGGCTACAGACCCATGAGGCCTGAAAATGGTGGCAACGTCTCACTTCGCATGAGCTCCTACCTTGCACAGTTAACTCGATCACAATCTCATCAATTTCCTTGCGGTCATTTCGAGCAACGACCTCACAGCGATAAAGGGCTGAGTCTTTCCGTGTCACATTCCAGATCTTCAGGGATGTCTTCCCCAGTATTTCTGCACGACCTGCCAAGTCTCCTGCAGAAAAGACATGAGGCACTAAAAAACTCTTTATAGAAATCTTTGCCACTTGAAGAGGGTGGTTTCTGGGGCCAGCACTGGATGCCACAGCAAGGAAGCCTGCAGATCAATTTTTATTCCTATTCCTGAGTACAGAAGTGAACTCTCTGAGGACAGGAACCATGACCTATTCCTATCTGTAACCTAAACACCAAAAATAGTTCCTGGTGTGCAAGACGCACTCATTACCATGTGTCTCCGTCATTTAAACCAGGAACTTCACCTCCTCCTCATTTCCAGGAAGGACCTCCCATGAATAGAAAAAAACACCACTAGAAAAACAACCGATGTTTCATAAGTGATGCTGAGATAACTTGATATCTACTTGCAAACACATGAAGTTGAACCTCTCTCTCACTCCATATACAACAAAGACCTAACATAGGAGTTAAAACTATAAAACTCAGAAAAATGCATAAGCATAAATCCCTCATGACCTTGGATCGGGCAGTGGCTTCTTAGATATGACACCAAAGCACAAGCACACACTAAAAACAGTTATACCAGACTTCATCAAAATTCAAAGGATAAAGGCAGGTGAAAACACAATCCACACAATGGGAGAAATACCTGCAAATCGTACATACAACCTAGCATCCAGGATAAATAAAGAATTTACACTTCAGTAAGAAATAGACAACCTAATTTAAAAACTGGACATAAGGGTGGGTGCAGTGGTGCACACATGTAGTCTCAGCTACTCAGAAGGCTGAGGTGGGAGGATTATTTGAGCCTGGGAATTCACGTCCAGCCTGTGCAACACAGTGAGATCCTGTTTCTAGAAAAAAAAAATCTTTTTAAATGGACATAAAATTTGAACAGACATTTCTCCAAAGAAAATACACAAATAAGACCCTCAACATCATTAGTCACCAGGAAATGCAAATCAAATCCACAAGACGCCATTTCAGACCCTATAAGACTCAGCAATTGTACTCTTGGTCATTTATCCCAGAGACATTTCTCTGGATAAACTTAGGTTCACACAAAAACCTGTACACAAATATTGATAGCAGCATTATTGATAATAGCCAAAAAGTGGAAACAACCCAAATGTCCATCAATAGAATGGATAAAATAATGTGGTATATCTACAATAGGACATTATTCAGCCATAAAAAGAAATGAAGTATGGACACACACTACAACACAGATGAACCTTGAAAACAGGGTGCTGAGTGAAAGACGTCAGCCATGGAAGACTACAATTTCTCTACAGTGTCCAGAACAGGCAAATCCAGAGACAGAAAGTGGAATCAGCTGCCAGGGATGTAGGAGGAGGACTGACTACTGCTGGGTACGGGGTTTCTTTGTGGGATGATGCAAATGTTCTGGAATTTGATAGTAGTGATGGTTGCACAACTACGTGAATATACTAAAAACCCCTGAATTGCACACTTTAAAAGGATGGGACCTATGCAGTACGAATTACAGTTCAATAAAAAAAGATTTTAAACATAAGACATAATAACACTTTCAAAGAAGCAGGAAGAACCTGGAAAACAATAAATAGGGGAAGGAGTTAGGAAAACATGACACAAAAGAGTAGCAACTACTCATCACTAAACCTGACAAGTGCTGACAAGGACATGAAGGGCTTGCCATAATACACTAAAAACAGCACACTAAAAGATGCTTCCGATGGAGCACAGACATTGGCAACAACATTTTCGGAAGGGAAGCTTTGTTATACAGCCACCCATTAGTGGAGGATTCGAACCTCTACCATGTGAGAAAAGAGTAAATAAACCCCACCAGGGTGCTTTTGGTGCAGCCCTGCACTGAGGTGAGCGAAGAAGCCAAGTACAGCTGCACCCTCCCCGAGCCCCGGCATTCTGTGTGGGAAACCGTCTCCCTCAGCCTCCCCATCCCTGTGGCTAACAGCCAGATGTTTAATCCCCAGAAAAGGAAAGTTCTTTAAAGAATTTCTCACCTGGTTCCTCTGATGCTCTAAACTACATGCTCAGGGTTTAGCAGGGTCAGCCTGAGTAGCCAAAGAAAACAGATCTGTGTTCTGAGAAGAACATTTCCATCACTCCAAAAATAAGAGGCAAAGGAGGGACTTCACGTGAGTGGGAAGCAAAACTCTTTCGAGGAGACTCAGGCTCCCGGCGACATTGAGAACCCAAAGCAAGACTGTGTTGGAGCTGCTTCCACAAACCCCTCTCAACTCTCAACTTCTCTGAGAACTCCACAGGCTCCGACTGATGCACGAGCCTGCATGTGTACCTCTTGCGGCTCCCGCCCTCCTGTCAGAAAAAGGGTGCCATCCTCCTCTCCAGCCACCTGCCTGCCTCCCTCTGTGCCCCCTGGCACAGCCAAGCCCCAGCAGGCCTCCCCTCGAGTCTCTCTCCCTGCCTGCACCCCAGCTTGGGGCCCCCCACCAGCCCTCTCCTGGACTCTGCAGAAGGCCTCTGACTTGGGCTTCTGCTCTGAGTTGTGCCTCCTCCAATCTCTTCTCTACAGCAGCCACTTCAGTCTTCTGAAATGTAGATGCAGCCATGGCACCTCCCCTGAGAGCCTCACAGCGGGCCCTCAGATACCGCCCATGCTCGCCTGGCATTCAGAGCCTCTCCAGCCCCTCTCCTCCCTCTCTTCCTGTCCATGTACCGGCCACAGTGGGGAACTTGCAGTCTTTCCCATCAGCCAGTGCATCTGTGGCTTCTGCGTCTTCATACACAGCATTGTCTCCTGACCACCAGCTCCCTCCACACCGTCTTGCTGCTAACCAGCCACCCTTCACACTGCACCCAGAGAGGCCACTGTGGGGAGCCTTCCCCAACCACCGTCCTCCCACCCGAGAGGATGTCACTTCAGGGCACCCCGTGTTTTCTCCCCATCGGCAACCCCAGCACCAAGCCAGAAACACAGTGGGTGGCTCAGTGAATTTGTGCTGTGCCCCTGCTGAAACATGTGGTCCTTCTCATTCACTCACCTACATCACTCACATCAGGATCATGAGAAGATGGCCTAGGAAAATGTTCACTCTGATTCCCCAAAGGGATGGGACTATGAGCAGATTAAGATCCTAGCTAATGAAATGCATTTGTTGATGCTGGGGGACAGGTACAGGGGAGGCTTGATATACCATTTGCATTACTTTTGCATATGTTTGAAATTTTCCATAATTATAAATCTTTAAGAAAAAAAAAAAACGGTCCTAGCTACAGATGCAGGTTACCAGTCTGAGGTAAGTTTCTGGCCAAGAGTGTACACCCAGGTCTATGGACAGAGGAAAGGTCAGCAGGCAAGAGGACTACAGGATCATACCCTGAATTTTGTTGTCAAAAAACACATATGTGGTTTGTTCATCTTGAATTTTCTTCCACTCGATCCTGGGGTCACTTGTCTGCGAATCCGTAATGATGCAAGACAGTTCCACACCTAACACACAAAGAAGAAAAAGAATTCTCGGTGAATGTGGAGTGCTTCTAGGTTCAGCTGCACCCAGACCCTGCAAGCTCTCTCTAATTCAAGAGGCCTTTCATGCAGATTAAAAACCTAGCCAACTCCACACTCCAAGAGACTTTGAGAAAGGATTTTTTGCCAGAAAAACAATGAAGATAATTAGCAAGGATTTTACTATATAGTGTGCCCCCTCCCTTAAACACCCTGCTTGTATATAAGAAATTTCTTGGCCAGGCGCGGTGGCTCACACCTGTAATCTTAGCACTTTGGGAGGCCAAGGAGGGTGGATCACCTGAGGTCAGGAGTTTGAGACCAGCCAGACCAAACATGGCAAAGCCCCGTATAAAAATCAGCTGGGTGTGGTGGCGGGTGCCTGTAATCCCAGCTACTCAGGAGGCTGAGGCAGGAGAATCGCTTGAACCCGGGAGGCAGAGGCTGCAGTGAGCCGAGATTGCGCCACTGCACTCCAGCCTGGGCAACAAGAGCGAGACTCCATCTCAAAAAAGAAGAAAAGAAATTTCTTTGTTGTGTGATCACAAAGCCAGGCAGGAGTGCACTGACAGCTGATGGAAAACTGCACAGGGCTCACTGCCGGCCTGCTGATGCCATGCTTCATAGGCCTGTGCACCGCAGAGCAGCCCAGCCGGAACATCTCCTTGGCACACTACAGAGAAGGATGTGTCCTGAGTTGGCTGCAAGACACCAGATGTCCAGTAGATGGTGCCCATTATCCTAGGCATTTCCTTTGTACTTACTTTCAAATTCCTGTACCACTGGGGTTCGATTGCTGGATTTGAGATTTACAGCCCCTATCAGGCAGCCTGAAGGAGAAAGAAAAGTAAAATCAGAGACAATGTATCTCAAACGGCAGAGAAACCTTGCACTGAGGTCAGGTTTTCCCGTCTGCGTAGGCTATGGTTACTAACCACAGAGGATGGAAAAATATTCCACAATAAAGTCTCTTAGGTAAGCCAAGTTAACTGCTTTCTCTCAAATCTGACCTTCACTGGAAGGAGCCGAGGGAAAGAGAAGAGTTCTAAGAATTCCTTCTCCTTTTTAGTCCCAGAACAAAGCCCCCAGAGCTTTAAAGCCTTTGTCTAAATACTTCCTATTGACCCTTCGACACCTCTCCTCCCAGACCTGCCTGGGCCTTCTGCCCTTCCTCCCTCCATCTTCCCCTCTTCCCCAGGCTTCCAATTCTGCACAGGCACCCTCAGTGGCACGTGATATGGGCCAGACTCTTGGGCTGGAACTCTTCCCTTCGGGACGGCATCAACACTCTCTGGGTATGGTTATCAACCAGCTAGGAGTCCACCTTGCTGTATGAGCAACCCGGTGGTTCCAGTCCACGAAGAAGTTTTCACCGGTCTTTGTTGAAATGAGAAAAATAATAATATAACACGGTAATTTTCACGAAGCTAAGTTTATATCATTGATGAAAGCAAGATAACTACTCGCATGGCAATCCCTTTCAAAACTAGCATCTGATTCCTTATGGGTTTGGGCAAACATCAGAAACCTGTTTACCATGGTCTCAAAATTTCTCAACTAATCCTGGAGAGAAGATCAAGTAGGTACATGGACTACCTACAAAATATTATTCTTCAGCTGCCATGCCTCTAATAAAACATGCCATCCCCAAAGAAGGCCTTCATACAGAACACCCTGATGAAGGTCTCTGGGTCCTGGCTTATGATAACCGCTAAAGAAAATCACAGAGCAACTCTGCTCCAAGCTGCTTTAACTCCTTGCATATTGGGCAGCCTCATCCAGCCCATTCTTTTCCTTTCTTCTTTAATGGCTCAGCTACATGGATCTTTTCTTTCTAAATAGTCAGATTTCACTAATTCTAGCAAAAGCCCTAAACAATAATCCAATAAAAAGGGATGGAAACAGAAGTATAATATACCTGAATTGCTATTGGTTCCTAAAACACTTCTACAAAAAGTTACAGAACAAATGACAAGTGAAGATAATGTTATTTTGTTTGGGTAAACATGGCTACTCCCTCTGGAAGCCAGAAATACATCCTATGCATGTGCAGCCCTTTCTACTTCTCCTTCAAAATGAAAGCTCCCAGTGGTGCATTAGTAAAGAAGGATATACGAGGCTCTGAGTCTCTACCAAGGCCACACGGGTTCCTTCTAAGGAAAGTGGCCATAAACATTTCTTTCAGTATGATCACCATGACTTAGACGAGACACCACCACTGGCTCTAAGGGACTGTGACCAGGGATCAGCTCTGGCCCAAAGCCTATCAAGGACCGGAGAGATGAGTCATGAGAGCACTGCCCACCTAGATGATGACTGGACAACCCAATCCCATCTTTTCTCTTAAGAAGTATGAAGCCAAGAGAAATAAGACAATGGGAGAGCTTATAGTCTAGAGAAACAGTAGTACATTATAAGGAGATACAGGCTGATTGGTCAAAATGGTGGAAATACTAGAGTTGGTAACAACAGGCGAACTAGAGGACATAAAAGGTAAATGGTGTTTAATTTTCATGAAGGCCAACTGAGATACATACCTTTATAATAAACTGGGAAGGTAAACTAAACCAATTTGTTTCTTACAACCTCAAAGAAGCTAAATAATGGCAATCGTCACTTCTTTTATCCCTCTGCATTATGGCAAAGAAATGAATGCTTTATACTTCTTTTTTTTTTTGTCGCCCAGGCTGGAGTGCAGTGGCGCGATCTCGGCTCACTGTAAGCTTCACCTCCCGGGTTCATGCCATTCTCCTGCCTCAGCCTCCCAAGTAGCTGGGACTACAGGCGCCCGCCACCACGCCTGGCTAATTTTTTGTATTTTTAGTAGAGACAGGGTTTCACTGTGTTAGCCAGGATGGTCTCGATCTCCTGACCTCATGATCCACCTGCCTTGGCCTCCCAAAGTGCTGGGATTACAGGCGTGAGCCACCGCACCTGGCCTCTTTATGCTTCTTAATGAAGCCTCGGCCTGACCACTCTCTTGTTCAACTATCCTAGGTAAGTTTCACAAGCAGCTTTGTATTTTATTTTTCATGAACTACACATGAGATTTAAATACAGGTAGCTTTTTATGCCAATCCTAGAAGGCCGTATATCCCAGGAAGACTCCAGAGCAGAGGGCCACTACAAGTCACGTAAATTTCGAGCTTAAATGACTATCTGCAACAGCTGGGCACTACATCAGATAAGGTCCCAAACTGAGAGTACTTCCTCACAATTCTCCTTCTATTTCCAAATAATCCTTAAATTTACTAATACTGTAGAACTCCTTTCTTGCCCATCGTCAACAGACCAAGGTGCCACTTTAAAATGTAGTGGTAACTGTATAAAAGAATGGTAGTGTCAGGATTGGAAGGCACAAATCTAACATGTAAAGACATCGTAAGTAACTCATCCAGAATCCTGCCCGATGCCTGGCGATAAGATTCTGACAGAAGTACTTAGGAGATGAGTTCTGGGAGCCCACTTGCAGCGGTGGCTGCTGAAGTTTAATTGTGCACACACTGAATCCAGTGCTACAGGAATACTCATACTGAAGTTACATTATTTAAGACTGAGCAAAGGGTTTTTTGGAAGGCGGAAAAAGGAAAACTGCTAATTTGTCAAATGCTGTTATTCCTATACAATTTTCTGTCTATTTTGGACTGTCCATCATACTCTAAGCTCTCTGGGAGATTCTATTCATTCAGCAGTTTTTGTTTTGTTTTTTGAGACAGTTTCACTCTTGTCACCCAGGCTGGAGTGCAATAGTGTGATCTCGGCTCAATGTAACCTCCGCCTCCCAGGTTCAAGCAATTCTCCTGTCTCAGCCTCCCAAGTAGTTGGGATTACAGGTGCCCACCACCACACCTGGCTAATTTTTACATTTTTAGTAGAGATGGGGTTTCACCACGTTGGCCAGACTGGTCTCGAACTCCTGATCTCAGGTGATCTACCTGCCTCAGCCTCCCAAAGTGCTAGAATTACAGGAGTGAGCCACCGCGCCTGGCCATTCAACAGCTTTTATTTATCTCTTATTATATACTAGATACCTGTCTAGATATTAGGGCTAATACATGAATAAGATATATAAAAATCTATTAGCCGGGCATCACACCTGTAATCCCAGCTACTCAGTAGGCTGACACAGGAGAATCACTTGAACACAGGAGGTGGGGGTTACAGTGAGCTGAGATCAGGCCACTGCACTCCAGCTTGGGCGACAGAGTGAGACTCCATCTCAAAAAGAAAAAAAAAAAAAAGGATAGATAAAAATCTGTGCTCTCATGGAGCTAACATTTTAGGATTAAAAAAATACCATATTTATTCATCTTTATTACATTTCAGCATTTGATTGCAAAACTTATTACAAAGCTAGAGTGATCAAAACAGTGTGGGGTCCCCCCACAGCATAAAGACAGACATACAGATCAAAGGAATAGAACAGAAAGCCCAGAAATAAATCCTTGCATATATGGTCAAATGATTTTCCACAAGAATGCCAACATCATTTAATGGAGAAAGGACAACCTTTCCAACAACAGTGCTGGGAAAACTGGATAGCCACATGCAAAATGATGAAGTTAGACCCTTATATTAAGTCAAATACAGAAATTAGCTTAAAACATATAAAACACCTAAATTTAAGAGCTAAAACTATTAAATTTAAGAGCTAAAACTATAAAATTTTGGAAGAACACATAGAGAAACATCTTCATGACGCTGGGTTAGGCAATGATTTGATATGACACCAACAGCATGGACAACAAAAGAACAAAATAGGTAAATTGGACTTCATCAAAAAAAATTTAAACATCAAAGGACACTACCAAGAAAGTGAAAAGACAAGATACAGAATGGGAGAATATATTTACAAAGCATATATATGAGATAAGGGATTAACATCCACAATATATAAAGAACTCCTACAACTCACCGACAAAAAAACCACAATTGAACAAATTTTAAAACAGGCAAAGAATTCAAATAGACATGCCTCCAAAGAAGATATACCATGAAAAGTTGCTCAACATCACTAGCCTTTAAGGAAATTAAATCTAAACCACAATGAGATACCACTTCACACCCATTAGAATGGTTATGATTTCTTTTAAAGGGGGGAAATAATAAGTGTTGGTGAGGATGTGGAGAATCCCAAATCCTGCACACTGCTGATGGGAATGTAAAATGGTGCAGCCACCATGAAAAGCTTGGCAGTTCCTTGAAAAGTTAAACACAGAATTACTATACAATCCAAATACTGTATGATGTAATTCTTATTCTTTCTCCTTTATAGCTAAGGTACATTTCCCCTCTGTCTTCTTATGTTTTATTTATCTTTGATTTTCTGCAGTGTGATTATGATATGCCTAGATGTTGATTTTTTTTTTTTTTTTTTTTTTGGAATTTACCCTGTTTGGTGTTTTCTGAGCTTCATGGATCTGTGGTTTAGTGTCTGGCATTAATTTGGGGAAATTCTCATTCATAATTGCTTCAAATATTTTTGTTCTCATCTTCTGTTTCTGGTATTATCATTTACAAGTATGTTAATCTTCTGTAGTTGCCCCACACTTCTTGTATATTCTGTTCCATTTTTTAGGTCATCTTTCTCTCTGTGCTTTCAGTTTTGGATGTTTCTATTGGCATATCCTCAAGCTCAGAGGTTGAGTCCATCAAAAACATTTTTCATTTCTGCTAGTTTTTTTATCTCTAGTGTTTCTTTTTGATTCTTTCTCAAAATTTCCATCTCTCTGCTCGCACTGTCCATCTGTTCTTGCATGTTATCTACTTATGTTAGCTACTTTTCCCATTAGAACCCTTAGCATATTAATCAGAGTTGTTTTAAATGCCCAGTCTGATAATTCCAACATCTCTTCCATATCAGAGTTCTGATGCTTGCTCCATTTCCTCAAACTGTTTTTGCTTTTTAGTATGCCTTGTACTTTTTGTTGAAAGCCAGACATGATTACCCAGGAAAATAAACTGTAGTAAACAAGGCTTTAGTGTTGTGGTGATAAGGTGTGTGTGTAGGGGGGAAGGATTCTATAGACCTATGATTAGGTCTCAGTCTTTCAGTAAGACTATACCCTTGGGCTGTGATCTTCACCACTGTGTCTCAGTCCCCACTCCCTTTGGGTGGAAAGATGACTAGAGGCGGCTGGAGTTAAGTTCCTAACAAGTGGGATTTCTTCCTGAAACACATAAAAATCAATTACAGTATTACAACATATTAATAAAGTTGGGATGACATGATCATCCCAACTAATGCAGAAAAAGCATCTGAACTAATGCAACAACCTTTCAAGATAAAAACACTCAGTAAACTAGGAATAGAAAGAACTTTCTATAGATGATAAAGGTCATATATGAAAAACCTATAGCTGACAGCATATTCAGTGGTGAAAGACTCAAAAGTTTTTCCCCTACAATCAGGAACAAGACAACGATGCCCACTTTCACCACTTCTATTCAACATGATACTGGAATTTCTAGCAAGAGCAATTTGTCAAGAAAAAGACAAAAAAGGAATCAAAGTTGGAAAGGAAGTAGGAAAATTATCTCTGTTTGTAGCTGGCATGATCTTAGGTGTAGAAAACCCTACATATTCCACACACCAAAAATATTAGAAATAAATAAATGCGTTCACCAAGGTTGCAGGATACAAAACCAACATGCAGAACTTCTGGTTCTCAGTCTAGCATGCAAACAGCTTGGAAACCCTCATCCATCTTGACAACAAGTAAAAAGCTGAACAACCTGAAAATCAACAACTCTTCTTAGATTTGTCAGAGAATTGAGGTCATAGGTCAAAACACTGTCTCCAGATTGGAGAGACAGACAGGCAGATAAAGAATCCCAACCTGCAGAGCAGAAACTCAGAAGAAGCCTCTGCAGGAACCACCAGTACCAGAGTAGGAAAACCTAAACTATGATTGATGAATCATTGGAGGCTCAGTGCCAACAAGTCTGAAAGTTAAAAACTCTATGGGGCCCAGTCTTAGCAGGCCCCCCCAGACATTCTTGTGAGTTTTATCTCCAGGAGCCCTCCCTGGTTCTCTCAGTGAAGACGGGAGAAAAATCCCCTCATGCTCCTGGCATAGGGAGGGGAAATGTTAGCCATTTTGAAATACCTCTAAAGCATTCTGTCCTTAACAAGGACTGCCCAAAAGAGAAATTGTCTTACCAGAGTCTAACCTACTGGGATTTAATCAGGATCTAACTGACCTGGATTTGTGTTATAATTTCTTCAAAAATCACAATTATAAACCGAAATTATAAATATTAACTCATGTAATTACCTTTATTGGAGACTTAATATCTTCATACACCTTCAAGTTATTGTCTAAGTATTCTTTCATTTCGACCTGCGGGTCTCCCTTTCATATTTCCTGTAGAGGTCTGGTGGTAATGAACTCTCAGCTTTCATTTATCTGGCAATGTCTTAATTTCTGCTTCATAGTTGAAGGATGGTTTTGCTGGACATAGAATTCGTGTTTTACAATTGTTTTCTTGCAGCACTTTAAATATATCACCCCACTTCCTTCTGGCCTCCAAGGTTTCTGGTAAAAATTCAGCTTATAGTCTTCTTGAAGATTAATTGTATCTGCTGAGTCACCTCTCTGGGTGCTGTTAAGAATTTCTCTTTGTCAAGTTTGATCATGTGTCTCAGTGTGAGTCTCTTTGGTTGACTGTACTTAGAGTCTAGTGAGATTTTTGGATTTGTGGGTCTATGTCCTTCATCAAATTTGGGGAGTTTATTCTTCATTATTTCTTAAAATAATCTTTCTGCCCCGTATTTCTCCTCCTTCTAAAACTCCCACAATGCATATGATGGTCCACGTGTTAGTCCCATGAGTCGCTTAGACTCTGTTCACTTTTCTTCATTCTTTTTCTTTTTGCTCCTCAAACTTGATAATTAATCGTCCTAACTTCTACTTTGCTAATTCTTTCTTCTATCTGCATCAATCTGCTGTTGAACCCCTCTAGTAAATTTTTCATTTCAGTTATTGTATTTTCAGCTCCAAAATTTGTTTGTTTCATTTCTGTAATTTCTATGTCTTTATTGATAGTGTGCTTTTCTTCAGGGACTGTTTGCCTGATTGCCTTTAGTTCTTTGTCCATGTTCTCCCCTTAGGTGTTTGTGCATATTTTAAACAAATAGTCTTTAGCTAATAAGTCCAATATCTGTGCTGCCTCTGGGACGGTTTCTGTCAATCCATTTAGTTCCTTTAAATGAGCCATGTTTTCCTGTTTCTTTGTATGCTCTGTTATTTGTTGTTGTTGTTGTTGATGCTGTTGTTGAAAATCTGGCATTTGATTATTATAATACGGTTAACTCTGGAATACCTCTCCCCCAAGATTTGCTGTGTTTTTTAAAAAAATTACTGTTTAAGGCTGTAGTAGTCCATTTGAAACTCAGAAGACTATTCCTTTTCAAGTGTGGTCACTGAGGTTCCTTAACCTTGTGTTCAGCTATTATAAGAGTATAATCAAGACTGTCTTAAGTGCCAAAAGCTGAAATAAACAAACACTACAACAACCTCCCCCCCCCCCACAAAAAAAGAGCATATTATAGCTGCCTGAGTCTTTGGAGACTGGCTCTGTGCAGGGGTACTCCTTCATCTCTTAGCTAGGCTTATTCTGAATCTAGACATCAGCCTGGGATGAATCTTAGTATCTTTTCAGGGCTTTTCTGATCATGTGTCTTGCCTGACATGATCACAGCTATTTTCTATCATACATGTGGATGCTTTTGAGAGTCGTAATTTCCTAAGAATCTCACCCAGTTTCTCCTCTGGGCCTTACAGGGCCTACTGTACATGTCCAGCCAGAATCTCTTCAGGCGTCTGTAGGTTTATAGTCACTCTGTAGCTTTTACTAGCAGTGCCCACTGGTTTTACTGCCTGCTTCCCTGATTATACAAGACAGAGACAAGCACCTTGCATTAGGCCTTCAGGTATCCCCCAGAAAGGCTGGAACAGACATACACATTAATTTGCAAATAATGTCTGCTCTGTTCCCTCCGGTTTGAGAGGAAAGCTGGGGAATAGCTGTTGCCTCTTCAAGACCAAAGCAGCTACTATGCCAGGGAGAGGGTAGGGCAAGGGTGTGTAAAAATACCACAAATCTTTCCTACTGGTTTAAAGATGGCTCTTCTTGGTTAGATGTTTGCTCGGTTGCTATAATCTTCATTTGACTGATTTCAGAGCTTCTACAACATCGGTTCAAATAGCTACTGGGTGATTTTTTAATTTTTCTGCTGGTGAACAGGGGCCTGGAACTTCGTAGTCCACCATTTTGCTGAGATCACTATAAGTTAGCCTTGTCACTATTTTTTTTTAGTAATTCTTATTCATCTTTGTATCTGATTCCCAACCATAATACCTAAGAACCCAAGAAGTTTCTGGAAAAGTTACTTATTTTAAGTAGGGGAAAAAGACACAGATAGTTTCAATACAATATGGCAAATGGCATGAGAGAAATCTACACCAGTCCAAACATAGACTGAGTTAGTGTCTTTGCTCTTTCAATGTTTCTTTGATAACGGAGCTCTCATTCTCACTGTAAGTTGGTAAACTGGCATTGTGGGCTTATGTTTTCCCAGGATTTAATTGCTTCAGGTAGAACTAGCAAATGTGTTTTCAATCCAGAACTAGGTGGCTTAATCCAGGACAGAGGTAACTACTCGATGTGCTTATAATTCCATCTTCAAAACTCTGTTACATGCCAAAGCTATGAACTACCTGAGGCCCTGTTTTTAATACTCTTAATGACTTTTTTTTGGAGACAGAATCTCACTCTGTAACCAAGGCTGGAGTGCAGTAGCGCAATCTCGGCTCACTGCAACTTCCGCCTCCCATGTTCAAGCGATTCTCCTGCCTCAGCCTCCTGAGTAGCTGGGACTGTAGGCGCCTGCCACCACGCCCAGCTAATTTTTTGTATTTTAGTAGAGATGGGGTTTCACCGTGTTGCCCAGGCTGGTCTCGCACTCCTGAGCTCAAGCAATCTGCCCACCTCGGCCTCCCAAAGTGTTAGGATTACAGGCGTAAGCCATCACGCCTGGCCTCTTAGTGACTTTTAATATGATTTTGCACACTTCAATTTTTCTCAAATGTAAAATATTATTTAAAAACTTACCCTTCTTTCACCAATAACTGAAGATAAGTAAGTTAAACATTTCTGAAGAGGGACCATTTATTATCATTATTCTACTTGCTATCTAGGGACCAATGACTTTCCAGAGGCCCAGAGAATAGCAAGTTTCAAATTTAAAGGCTTTAAATTTGAGACAGTAATTAAAGTTAAAGAAGGTCATAAGGGTGTGGACTTAATCCAATATGACTAGTGTCCTTATAAGAACTTGAAGAGAGGCTGGGTACAGTAGCCCACACCTATAATCCCAGCACTGTCGGAGGCTGAGGCGGGCAGATAACAAGGTCAGGAGATCGAGACCATCCTGGCTAACATTGTGAAACCCCATCTCTACTAAAAATACAAAAAATTAGCCAGGCATGGTGGCGGGTGCCTATAGTCCCAGCTACTTGGGAGGCTGAGGCAGGAGAATGGCGTGAACCTGGGAGGCGGAGCTTGCAGCGAGCCGAGATGGTGCCACTGCACTCCAACCTGGGCGACAGAGCGAGACTCTGTCAAAAAAAAAAAAAAAAAAAAAAAGAACCTGAAGAAATACCAGGGATGTGCCTGCACAGGGGAAAGATGATATGAGGACACAGCAAGAAGGCAGTCACCTACTGGCCAAGGAGAGGCCTCAGGAGAAACCAACCCTGCCAGCACCTTGATTTTGGACTTCCCAGCCTGCAAGACTATGAGAAAATACATTCCTGCTGTTTAAGCCACCTCTTTATGCTATTTTGTTATGCAACTCCTAGTAAACTAATACAGAGGGGAATGGAAATGAATACAGAGCAAGAGAAAGATACAAAAAATGTAAAAATAGTATTTTCTAATGTATTAGTCCATTTTCACACTATAAAGAACTACCAGAGACTGGGTAATTTATAAAGAGAAAAGGTTTAATTGACTCACAGTTCCACATGGCTGAGGAGGCCTCAGGAAACTTACAATCATGGTGGAAGGCATAGGGGAAGCAGGCACCTTCTTCACAAAGCAGCAGGGGAAAGGAGGAGAGAGACAGAGCACACATGCACATGAGTGAGCGAGCAAGGGGGGAACTGCCACACACTTTTAAACCATCAGATCTCATGAGAACTCACAATCATGAGAACAGCATGGGGGGAAGCCAACTCCATAATCCAGTCACCTCCACCAGGGCCCCTTCCTTGACACATGGAGATTACAATTTGAGAAGAGATTTGGGTGGGACACACCGCCAAACCATATCATCTGACTTTATACCAAATACAGAAATTCTAAATTTTTGAGTACCAAAATATGCTTGAATTCACAGCTGACAAAGGCTGTTAAGTATTTTGTTCAAGGACATTTAATCCCAGCTCAGAGAGAGGTGAGTTCTGATGATACAGACTCTGGGGTCCACTCCCAGGAGGCCTGTCTCTGCAGGTGAGCAGAAATAACAAAGGATTTCTAAAACCACATGGAATGGTATCCCCAGCTACACTAAGGAGAAGACTGGACCTCAGGCTATTGTGTTCTCAAGTGATAATAACAATATATCAGCTCAGTTTCAGGCCAAGGCTAAAAAGCCCAAGAGGAAAACCTTTTCTTTTTTCTTTCTTTTCCTTTTTTTTTTAAAACTGTAAGCAACACCCCAAAGACTGATTTCACTTTTATAAACAAAAAAACCACTGTTTGACTCACAGTGGGAGTCAATATGTGCTTTCTTAGAGGCACTTGGTTCCCAACAAGAAAGGCACGTCTGTTTGGACATCCAGTGCAGAGAGGAGTAAGAAGAGTCCTGAGAGTGCACAGGTGATGATGGAGAGGCCCCCTGAATACTGACCAGTCTCACTTACTCTCTTCTATGCCTTTCTTAATGTGATTCTAGGAGCAGCAGTTGTCACTCCATTCTCTGTTATGCCTACTTGTTAGAAATATATTAAACTAATTCTGTATTTATTTTCAAAGGCATCAAGTTTTATTTTGTTTTGAGATGGAGTCTCACTCTGTCGCTCAGACTAGAATGCAGTGGCATAATCTCAGCTCATTGCAACCTCCACCTCCGGGGCTCAAGTGATCATCCTGCCTGAGCCTCCAGAGTAGCTGGGACTACAGACATGTGCCACCACGTCCGGCTAATTTTTTGTATTTTTAGTAGAAACGGGGTTTCACCATGTTGGTCAGGCTGGTCTCAAACTCCTGACCTCATATGATCTACCTGCCTTGGCCTCCCAAAGTGCTGGGATTATAGGTGTGAGCCACCACGCCCGGCCAAAAGGCATCAAGTTTTAAAATGACTCACTACAATGGCATTAGTTCTTATTCTTGAAACCAGGGCCATCAGACATCACAGTTCCAGAGGTAGGGAAGGAAGTGAAAATGATTCAGATTAATTCCTTAGGGTCACTCTTCAAGACAGTCAGAGCAAGTGGTATCATTTCCAATTTACAACCGATGATGTGGCCAAGTGGCTTGCCTATAGTCCACAGCCAAGTGATGGAGCCAGCACTTCAAGCTGTGTTCTTAAACTCCATGTCTAACACTCTTTCTATTACATTCTGATGCCTACAATTCTTCTTCTTCCTGTGACTTCATGAAAGAGATTAACTACATGCTTTGGTGTTTTGTTTTTATTGTGTGCATGCTTGACCAGAAATGTGGCAAGAGATAATAAAGTTTGATCATTCCTTCTCTATAATCTAGCCACTTATTTCTCAAATGCTAAGTGACACTAAGATGGTCCAAAGGCAAAGCTATCCTACAATGCATCGGTGCCAGTTTATCTGTCACAATGACAGAAAAGGAGAAGTTATTATTATCCTTAAGGCCAGAACGAGGTATTGAACAGCTAATAATCAGTGGGATTTAGAGTGGAGACAAAATTAGGATTCAGAGTTTAGACGGAAGACAGTTTTACTTCCAGATTCATGCCCCTTGCCATGCACAGTGGTATCTAGCACAGTTTTCTACATAGGAAGACCTGACCAAGAAACTGACTTTGCTATCCTAGCTCTGTCATAGACTTCCTGAATCATCTCCAACTCACAGTCCTCAGCAAAATCCCTCCCACATCTGTGTGCTCATGTTTGAACCACACTAATAAAGAAGCTCAGGCAACATGCACTTCTGTATAAAAAGTAACCCAGTTCCGAAGCCTGCTTTGAAGCATGTAGAAACGTGGGTTGCCCTAAGATAAACAGCACAGGCACTTACCAGTCAGGAGGTTTTCCTCTCAGCTCTCAGCAACAGATGACCAAGTCATGCATATAAACAAATCTGCAAGGCACTGCAGCACGGGCAAGACAGAGGATGACAAAGAGAGATGGCAGGGATGGAGCGCACTGTGGCCATCCATCTGCATATGAGTCACCACCTCTGAACAACAGCCTTTTCCTCATTTGTTTAGAGGGCCTCAGCAAAGCAAATGCAGGGTAGAGAGCCAGAGGACCTTGGGATCAATTTCTAAGTTTCACTGTCATCTGGTTAAGTAATTTCTAGGCTCAAGTATTACTAGCATTCCACCTTTATGGACAGTTGTCCACAAGGAAGATATATGCTTTTCCTGGGAAGACAAGGGTGGGACAAGGAAGGGATGTCATAGGAAAACCTACCAGCTATACAGAGCACGAATTTTCACATATGAGGAGCCAGCCAATCAGCAGTGTGCAGAAAGAGAAGGACAGAGAAAAGTGAGACCTTTAGTTTCACAAAGAGCATGATTTTGACATAGAGCAAGTGTGAAGGTATGCTGCTTCCTGTAGATCAGTTGACTATTCTGCTGAAGAGGAAAATGAACCCATTGGAGTGCTTTTTCTGAACAGGCCTGTCAACCAGCTTGTAGGACTGATGTCTAAAGTAGAGAAAGAACAAAGCAGACACTGTGCTTTCTCCTACCAACATTTTGATAATTAGCAAAGCAGGAAGGAGCTACAGGGTGAGCACACAGTGCTGCTGGGACTTGAACGAGCTGTATATTCTCCTGAGTATTGTCGGGGCTCACAGCACGTTCTCAACACCGATTCAGCTTCCCAGCATCCATCGATGGAAAGATGACTACACTCATGTCCCAGACAGGGGATCGGATGCTAGCGAGGTCAATGGCTACAAGTACAAAGGAAAAACCAGAAGCTGGGAGTTTTGCCTCTTAGTCTCTACTTCTTGCTTTATTTTATAATCTTGTAAGAAGAAATACAATATTAAAATTTATCCAGAACTAAAAAAGAAAGCTATCCAGAACTAAAAAAGAAAGCAACAAATAAAGTGGGAAGAGGATCTGTACGAAAAGGAAAACATGAATCAGACCCTGAAGCCTAAAACGAGATCCCATTGTTTGAGTAAAACCCTATCTTGGATGAGTTTGCAAGGGAAGTGACCTAAAAAAAGCCTCTGACATGATGTGCAGCTGGCACTGTCATCTTCAACACAGCCATCTCTTCCTTCCAGGGAAGATGTGGAACTAAGTTGAGAGAGAGGAGAGGGGGCGGGAGCTGCTTTCGGCTGCGCGTGCAGCAGTGGTGGCGGCGGCACGATCGGCCGGGCTGTAACCGTTGTCCGTCCGGGAGCGGCTGGAGCGGCAGCGGCGGCCGTGCCCCTCGGGAGGCGACACCACAGGGCGGGGGCGGCGGCGGCGGCTGCAGGAGCAGCAGCAAGACAGACTCGTGGAGACGCGCCGCCGCCACCGGGCGGGTGTCGCGCGCTGAGGCTGGGGGGTGTCGTCGCCGCTGCCGCAGAGGTAACTGAGGAGAGAGGCGCCTCCTCGCTCCCGCCACCGCCGGACTTCAATGCCCAGTCCCCAGCTCGCCAGCGTTTTTCGTTGGAATATACGTTGCACATTTATGGCGATTCTGAGTGTGAGGGCAGACTTCTGCCAGGCTCAGCACAGCGTTTTCGCTGACAAGCTTAGAGGTTCTATGTGCCATAATTAATATTGCCTTGAAGACTCCTGGACACAGAGACCGGCCTCAGAAATAGTTGGCTTTTTTATTTTTAATTGCAAGCATATTTCTTTTAATGACTCCAGTAAAATGAAGCATCAAGTAAACAAGTGGAAAGCGACCTACACTTTTAACTTGCCTCACTAGTGCCTAAATGTAGTAAAGGCTGCTTATGTAGTTGGATTTTTTTGGAGTCCGAAGGTATCCATCTGCAGAAATTGAGGCCCAAGTTGAATTTGGATTCAAGTGGATTCTAAATACTTTGCTTATCTTGAAGACAGAAGCTTCATAAGGAATAAACAAGTTGAACAGAGAAAACACTGATAATAGGCATTTTAGTGGTCTTTTTAATGTTTTCTGCTGTGAAACATTTCAAGATTTATTGATTTTTTTCACTTTCCCCATCACACTCACACGCACACTCACATTTTTCATTTGCTATAATGAACCGTCCAGCCCCTGTCAAGATCTCCTGTGAGAACATGCGTTTTCTTGTAACTCACAACCCTACCAATGCTACTCTCAACAAGTTCCCAGAGGAACTTAAGAAGTATGGAGTGACAACTTTGGTTCGAGTTTGTGATGCTACATATGATAAAGCTCCAGTTGAAAAAGAAGGAATCCACGTTCTAGACTGGCCATTTGATGATGGAGCTCCACCCCCTAATCAGATAGTAGATGATTTGTTAAACCTGTTATAAACCAAATTCTGTGAAGAGCCAGGTTGCTGTGTTGCAGTGCATTGTGTTGCGGGATTGGGAAGGGCACCTGTGCTGGTTGCACTTGCTTTGATTGAATGTGGAATGAAGTACGCAGATGCAGTTCAGTTTATAAGACAAAAAAGAAGGGGGGCATTCAATTCCAAACAGCTGCTTTACTTGGAGAAATACCGACCTAAGATGTGATTACGCTTCAGAGATACCAATGGGCATTGCTGTGTTCAGTAGAAAGAAATGTAAATGAAGGCTGACTTGATTGTGGCATTTAGAGGGAACTCTTGGTACCTGGAAATGTGAATCTGGAATCTTACCTGTGTCATCAAAGTAGTGATGGATTCACCACTCCTCAACCACTCTCCTCATGATTGGAACAAAAGCAAACAAAAAAGAAATCTCTCTATAAAATGAATAAAATGTTTAAGAAAAGAAAAAGAGAAAAGGAATTAATTCAGTGAAGGATGATTTTGCTCCTAGTTTTGGAGTTTGAATTTCTGCCAGGATTGAATTATTTTGAAATCTCCTGTCTTTTTAAACTTTTTCAAAATAGGTCTCTAAGGAAAACCAGCAGAACATTAGCCTGTGCAGAACCATCTGTTTGGGGAGCACACTCTTCGTTATGCTTGGCACATAGATCTCCCTGTGGTGGGATTTTTTTCCCTTTTTTGGGGGGCAGGGGTGGTGGTGTATTTTTCCCCTCTTTTTTCCTTCCTGTCCTACATGTCCCTTTTCCCCCTGATCCAAGTTGTAGATGGAATAGAAGCCCTTGTTGCTGTAGATGTGTGTGCAGTCTGGCAGCCTTAAGCCCACCTGGGCACTTTTAAATAAATAAATAAATAAATAAATAAATAAATAAATAAAAGCAGTGACATATAGATATATTATATGATCCAGGTGGTTTTTAGTCTTTACTGATGAAAGGGTGTTCATGTTAGTTTCTTTTCCTCAAAATCCTATCTAATACTAGACAAAGTAGCCAAGACAAGAGCCTTTTGTTTTATTTTGATAAATTAGTGGGGAAATGGCATTTTAAGAGGAGTCTCTTCTCAAAGAAGTTAGCTGAGAGTTGAATTCTTCTCTTCCCTAACCAGTGAAGGTAAGTGGATATCCCAGAAACTTGTCTTCTAAAAGGGAGGACTCCAGGCCATCAACAAAGATGTCCAGGCAGTGGGCGTACTTTCTACACCCTGTACAATTGTGGGCTGTAGCGTTACTCTGATTTTCTGTCTAGTATCAGAGAATGCTGGTAGCTTAAAATTTTTATTTTAGGACTTATACTGTGAATTTTCAGGAACGGTCAAAGAAGTAGCAGCGAATTCACATATTTTCGACTTGAGAAATGCTTGTGGTGTTTTCCAAACCGCCCCCTATATGTAAAGTCCAGTTTAACCACTGATTGCCTTGTTATTACTAGGTTCTTTTGAGATTAAAAAAAATCCCTGGTTTAAAACCAACAATGATGCCTAGTGAGTATGTGTCCACAGGCTATAACAGGGTAGAAGAGCGACATCGGGCAACGCAGTGAGTAGCGAAGGGACTGTGTTGCTTGTGAAGCAGTGTAGTAGCATTTCTGCAGATTCTTTGCTGGATTTAGTGTACTCATCTAGAAAAGCTGTTTTTCTGCTCCTCTGTGGAAGGCAGTTACGATCAGGCTGCATGGCCAAGCAGGTAGAGGGGTACCATCAGGGGCTCTCGCACTGTTTTTCCCTCTAAGTATTACATTCTCAGTAGTGCCCTGCTTCTAAGGCTCTGAATACAGGCTTCAAGTCATCTTATCCTGCTGAAATTTGCTGTGCAGAGCCATAAGCCTCCCATTTTGTTAGCGTCAGCTAGGCCAGTAGGAACAGACGGGGACCTTGTCTCACACTGATGATACCTCAAATGTTGGCCGGCTATGTGAACTGCCTATTTCCTATTGCTGGAGTTTTGATTTTTAACTAAATGCAAATCTGTAGATTCTCTCTTCTCCCATCCCAGGAAACAAAACAAAATAATGCTTTCTGAAATTGTTTCTAGGACTTAAAAGTAAAAAATAATGGTATATCCAAAATTCTTCATTTCAAAACACAACAACAGATTCCACTAATATAGACTCAAGATCAAAACCGCACACGTGCTAAGCTAAGATAGACAGTGTTGACTCCAAGGGTTTTGATCAATACCATAACAAACCTTTTCCCTTTGACATACTCTGAATTTTGTTTGGGGGGAGGGTGTGTGTGTGTGTGTCTGTGTGTGTGCACGCACACATGCACGCACTGTCCATCAGTATCAGTGCCTGCCCAAGTTAGGAAAATTACATTCCTGGTTCTGTATTGAGGAGAAGGATGTATAAAGCAACATGAAACATTAGCCCTCATTTTGTTTTAAATTAAAGACTAATGTTAATTGTTCTCAAAACTGGATTTTTTTCCTTAACATTAAAGCAATCTTTTTCTTTTGGATTTAATGAAATATTGCTAGCTGAAGCCAGTTTGACATAGAGAGATGTCAGATTGATTTGAAAGGTGTGCAGCCTGATTTAAAACCAAACCCTGAACCCTTTTAAAGAACAACAAAACATATTTTACACGCTCAAAAAAAAAAAAGGAGGGAGCTGGCAGATGGGAATGATAAGGCAGGGGAGGAAATGAGGAAATACTGACTTGCTTCTGTTCACAATGGCCTTCCTAGCTCACACGGCTCCTCAGATTCTTCTCTGGAACTACCGTGTTCTGTTTCCCCTTCCCTTTCCTAATTTGGAACAATTTTAGCAGCTGTGGACAACAACTGCAGTTTCTTATTTCAGTTTTGAGAGACCTTCAGGAAACTGCCAGAGTCTGGGGATCTGATGCCAGACAAGTTATATGACAATCACTTCACTTGTTTAAAATACCATTTCCCAACCCACCTCCCCATGCCCTGGAGCACAGTCCCCCAATTCTAACTCAACAGGCTGGGGAAGGTCTGGATCTGCGCCTTCCCCAGCCTCCGGAGTGACACTATGCACAGCCCCATTTGGGATGCCCTACTAAGGCACTCCTTCTGTGGGGGCCAGACCCAACATCTGGGGTTGGTGCACAGAAACACAGCTCTATTGTTGAGCATGAGGATGATGCCTGCTTTCCTTTACTATTCTGAAGAGTTACTGGCTATAAAATGCTGCTACAGCTTCAGGCAAAAAGAACTAATAACATAAAATATTATTAAAACAATACATTTAAGCCATAACAGATGTTGAGGTAATGTTAGTCTCAGCCCACAAATTTCCTGATTCCATAGAGGCTGGCTCATTTTGATGGATTTTTCTAACAGTTTTCACATAATGGTGTGAGCATCCTGAAGCAGAGTGAGGGTCCATGAAAAACTGAACTCCCAGATTCGTCAAGGTCTGAATGTGCAAATTCCCTGTCCTCTTTCCTTGTGGTAGCAAAACTCATCGGAATAGCAGAGCAGGCCTGTTGACTCATGAACAGAATGCTGGGGCACTGGGAGACGGGAGGCTTCCAACATTAACAATGGCTACTAACATTTAACTGCAGAGATGCTAAGAGAGAAAAATCAATGGTTGTCTTAGCTTTCCACGAAAAATTAAATTAATTTGGGTTTATACTCATTACAGTAAGCCAAGAAGGAAAAGAAGTTCTTTTAGAAAATGTTTCCACTCTGAATCTGATGTGTTGCTCACTAAGAACTAGTTTATGCACGTCTGGCTCTCTAAGGAGTTATATTTAGCTTGCTGGCATTCTGTCCAGTTTGTCTCTTGCTCAAAAGACATTTTTCCTTGACCAGGACTCACGTCAGCATGCATTACTGCGAGGCTGCACTAGCCGCTGAGGCTCAAGCCTAAACATACAACAGCAGTGCAGGCTTTCTAGTGGAGAAAGGCTACATGTTTACCCTTCACAGCAGACCACGGCTGTACAGCTGCTTAGCAGAGTCTACCCTAGAGAAGAATATATTCCATAAGATAGCATCTTTGCAACAATGTCTTAGTTCCTTAACCAATTTTTAAAGGAATTTAAGAGAAAGTGGGGGGTGGGGGGTGGGGGTTGGATAAAGAACACGTATCAGCATTTTACAGACTCACTCACCCACATACACAGCAAAGAATATATAGTAAATCGATCAAATATGGGTTCTGACAAGAGCACAGCCAGCTGAAGTCCTGGTTATATTTTGTGACCTGGCTTAACTAAATGGTTATATACAAAACAGACCACTGAAAATAAAAGTATAAAAAGACCCAACCAAGTATTATAGAATTCCAAATAAACCTAGCTGTGATGGTTCATTCTATGTGTCAACTTGGAGGGTTTTTTAGATGAGATTAACATTTAAATTTGTGAACTTTCAGTAAAGCAGACTGCCCTCCATAATGAGGGAGGGCCTCCTCACCTGATCATTTAAATAAAACACAAAGACTGGCCTCCTCTCCAAGAGGAAACTTCTCCGGCAGACTGCCCTGCAGACTTCATTGGCATCGTCGACTCTCCTGGGTCTCCCGCCTGCTAGCCCATACTGCAGATTCTGAACTCATCAGCTTTCTTAATCGTGTGAGTCAATTCCTTATAATACATCTCTATCTCTCTATCTCCTAATAGTTCTGTTTCTCTGGAGAACCCTAAATACTAATACTCTAGCAACGGCACTTCTTAAAAGAAAAATCTTAAGTCATTTCACTGTATATACATTCTATGAAAAGCTCTTCCAGTGGCGATCCTAAAAGCTGAGTCAGAGCAGTACCATGTAACACCCCAGGGTTAAGCCAGCAGGAAGACCTCCAAGCAGGCGCTATTTCTTAGTGTACAATCTTTTCTTTCTATTTGATTCTATCATTTCCAAACCCAAACCACCAAAGATTTCTTGCCAGTCGTGTTGGCTCATGCCTGTGATCCCAGCACTCTGGGAGGCCGAGGAGGGCAGATCACTTGAGATCAGGAGTTTTGAGACCAGCCTGGCCAACATGGCAGAACCCTGTCTCTCCTAAAAAAAAAAAAAAAAAAAAAAAAAAAAATACAAAAATTAGCCAACGTGCTTGCTTGAACCCAGGAGGTAAAGGCTGCAGTGAGTTGAGATCGTGCCACTGCATTCCTGCCTGAGCAACAGAAGCAAGACTCTGTATCAAAAGAAAAAAAAAAAAAAGATTTCTTGAGCACAAATCTGATTAATCCAGTCAGATAACACCAGAGTAAAACTCCACCTCGCAGCCACCTTAAATAGAAGTGTTTGAAGAAACGGCTACCCTGGAAAGACCGTTAACCAACCCCCCTCCCATCTCCAATTGAAAGGCTTTTAAAGTGTAAGTGGAAAGTCCAGGATTATCATGGGGAGGAAATTATTGCCATGTTAATCGAAGCTATGAGGAAAGACAAAAGAGAAAGGGAATGGCTGGGTCTTATATACACTTTCACCATCAAACCACCAAGTAAAAACATGGATAAAATATCAAAAAAGCAGTGGTGGCAGGGAGAGAGGAGGAAGAGTAAAGGCAGGGTGAAGGCAGCAGAGCAGACAAGGTTGGGTTTGGTGGGAGACAGGCAGGGGGAAGCCAGAGGACAGAGAGGAGGAAGTGAGAATAGCCTGAATGACAGCACCACTTCTATTGTAGTGGTGCAATGACTTCCCAGTGTTTTCAGTAACTCAGGGAGAACCTGTGCAATGGAGATGGAACTGTACAGCATTTGACTTGACTCACCATGGGCTCAGTTCTACACTGAAATAATGGAAATATAAAAATGATGGGTGGAGGGAGGGTCACCATCTTTGCATGAGCCTGGCACTGTCACTTTTTCTAACTGCAGACCAGTCAGACCAATTATAAAATATTCTTGGCTCTAAAGCACAGATGAACACATAAAATCCTCCTGCCTGTTGCCATGAGACCCATCTTAGAGGTACTGAGGCATGACAAATGTGTATGACTAAACACAGAACATGTGTCAAGGCATATTCTTGTTCAGTAAAATAACTCATTTGGAAATACATTATCCCTAACATTTGCCCTGAGCATAAGACCTTGGCATGAAGCTACTTTCTGTGTGAGCCCAGTCCCATAAACACTATTTGCATGTGATTACAGATTCTGGTATCAGAATTCCAAGAGAGGAATGTGTGCTCTCATATGCTACAGAAAAATAATTCAAAGTTATACCTGCATTCCAACTGCAGACATTCTGCATTAACCCCCATCCAGCATAGCCTCTTTAGGGCTCACAGTACCCTTCGGAGGTACATAGAACTAGCCTTCGCTGTTATCTTGAAGACAGTGCAGGAGTGATCACCCTTCTTCAGAATCTGAATGGATGAGCTACTTCAGGAACCGAACTTGAAAACATAAGGGAATTTCACCTACCAAAGACCACTGCATGGAAGATAGGGACCAGTTATTTGTTTGCTTTGTTTTACTCCACTGTCATATCCCACTGTCATATCAACAAGAGGAAACATATTCAAGCTGCAAAACCTGGGCTTTAGGTTTAACATGTTAAAGGAAAAATAAATATGCTATAAAATATTCCAATGGTAACTGGGATGCTGAAGGAAAGTGGAAGGGGTGGTGGTCTTTACAAAACAGTTAAATTCTGAGATGTTCACATCAGTTTTAGTGCAGTCTCTCCTGAGGTAGAACAGACTGCAAACTACCAAGTATTTCTCTCTAATAAGGGAAGACATCAAGACAGCTTTACTTCTTCCCCTCCAATTTGGATTGTTTTTCTTCTTTTTTTGAGATGGAGTTTTTTGCTCTTGTCACCCAGGCTGGAGTGCAATGGCGCGATCTCAGCTCAGTGCAACCTCCGCCTCCCAGGTTCGAGCGATTCTCCTGCCTCAGCCTCCCGAGTAGCTGGGATTACAGGTGCCCACCACCATCCCCGGTTATTTTATTTTACTTTTTTTTTTTTGTAGTTTTAGTAGAGACAGGGTTTCACCATCTCAGCCAGGCTGGTCTCAAACTCCTGACCTCAGATGATCCACCCACCTCAGCCTCCCAAAGTGCTGGGATTACAGGCATGAGCCACTGTGCCCGGTCGTGGATTTTTTTTTTTTTTTAAGTTTCTTTTTCATGCCTGGTTGTATTGGCTAGAACCTCCAATATGGTGTTAGTAGAAATGGTGTGAGCAGATATCCTTGTCTTGGTTAAACAAATAACTATAAATACATTGTAGGTAATGACAGCCAAGTTTCTCACTGTCAAAGAATGAATACGCAAGGGGAAAATGCTAGAATTAACCCTGTAGTGCTGAATTTGAGTCAGAGATACCACTATAAACTAACATTTATTTTAACATAGATACAAATAGAGAAATAGTATAGATATGTGTGTATACATGGATATAAATACATGTATCTCCTAGCCCTGTCCACCGAGAGCCTAGAAGCAGTGACACCTGATAACCAAAAGCATTTCTAGTACCCAGGTCTAGTTTCCTATATACCATTCTCTAGTAAAATGAATCAGGGCTCCCTGAAAAATAGCTGATTCTAGGGCAGGGAAAATACAAGATAAGCCTGGAGTACCCTGTAGTGTCAGAGAGCAAGAAAGTGCTATAAAACAAACAACAACAAAAAATCCCAGCCACCTGAAAGAGCTTCCAGTGGCCAAAGCTGGAAGATTTTAAGAAAAAAAAAATTATGATACTATTGGATTATAATACAAAGAACACAATACCCATAAATCCACACTAATATGCATAAATGATGAATAAGCAAATAAATGAGGGACACACGCCAGATTTTCTTTACAGGAGAATTACAATGAACAAATGCAGAAAGAATAAGGGAAATAGGAAATAATCATTAGAACACCACAGTAATAACTGCTATAGGGAACATCCACTAATGACTGCCAATATTCATGGAAAAACTTTATCAGAATACTTGAATAGCCTCATAATATCTGATCCACCAAAATATTTATTAATTATTGTGGTAGTTTTAGCATACATCCACAAATTATCTGATTCTCCTCCCTCCAGGAAGTGAAGCTTAATTCCCATCTCCTTGAGTGTGGGCTGAACTCCTAAAAAATAGAAAGGGAAAAAGAAACATACTAACTTTACAGTGGAGAAACCTTGTAGACACCACCTAAACCTAGTGATCAGGGTAGCAATACCAGCAACATGTCATGATGATATTATATACCCTTTGATATGATGAGAAGGGCACTGCACTTTTATGGTATCTACCCCTCCTCCAATTTTTTATTTATTTATTTATTTTGAGACATGGTCCCATTCTGTCACCCAGGCTTGAATGTAGTGGTGCAATCATGGCTTACTGCAGCCTCAAACTCCTGGACTCAAACCATCTTCCCACCTTGGCCTTCTGAGTAGCTGGGGACTACAGGTGTGTGCCACTATGCCTTGCTAATTTTTTTTCTTTTTTTTTTTAAGAGACAGGATCTCACATGTTACCCAGGCTGGTCTCAAACTCCTGGGCTCAAGTAATCTTCCCACCTCATTCTCCAAAAGTGCTGGGATTACAGGCATTAGCCACACAGCACCTGACCCCCTCCCCCAATCTATAAACCAAGTCTAATCATGAGAAAACATCAGATAAACTCAAATTGAAGACTTTCTGCAAAACACCTAACCACTACTCTTTAAATATATCAAGGTCATGAGTTATAGCTAATAAACCAACAAAAAAGACAAAACAGAGTTACCCAATAGAAAAGAAGGCATAAAAAGAACAAAAGGAGAACAAAGAACAGATGAAACAAAGGAAAACAAGTGCAAGAGAAAAGACTTAAACCTAACTATATCAGTAAACACAATGTAAATAGTCTAAACATCCCAATTAAATGGCAGATATTGTTAGATTAGATTTTCTCCTAAAAAAGCAAGGCAACTTTAAATATAAAGATACAAAGCTTCAAAATAAAAGGATGAAAAAAGATATACTAAGTTAACACTAGCCAAAAGAAAAGTGGAGTGGCTATATTAGTATCAAAGTATATTTCAGAGCAAAGAATATTACCAGGAATAAAAAAGGTTAGTTCATAATGATAAAGGAAGTCATTTCATAACAATAAATTTAAAAATTGACAGAGGTCAATTCATCAAAAGAACATAAAAATTCTAAACATGTATGTACCTAGTAACAGAGCTTCAAAATATATTATGCAAAAACTGAAAAGAACTGCAAGGAGAAATAAACAAATCCATAGGATTTTTTGTTGGAGATTTTAACACTTCTCTCAATAGCAGAACAAGTGGACAGAAAATCAGTAAGAATGCTGATTTTTAAAAATTCTATCGACTGACTTGACCTACTTCACATTTATAGAACACCTAACCCAAAGACAGCAGAATACATATTTTTTACAAGTGCAAATGGGACATTTACCAAGGTAGACCATATTCCGAGCCATAAAACAAATCACAATACATTTTAAAAGATTCAAGTCATACAAAGTTTGTCTTCTGACCACAGTGAAATTAAAATAGAGATCAGGACAGAAAGGCATCTGAAAAATCCTAATGTTTGGAAACTAACACATTTCTCAATAATCTGTAAGTCAAAGAAGAAACCAAAAGGGAAATTATAAAATGTTTCAGCATGGTACTGGTACCAAAACAGAGATATAGACCAATAGAACAGAACAGAGCCCTCAGAAATAATACCACATATCTACAACCATCTGATCTTTGACAAACCTGAGAAAAACAAGAAATGGGGAAAGGATTCCCTATTTAACAAATGGTGCATGGAAAACTGGCTAGCCATATGTAGAAAGCTAAAACTGGATCCCTTCCTTACACCTTATACAAAAATTAATTCAAGATGGATTAAAGACTTAAATGTTAGACCTAAAACCATAAAAACCCTAGAAGAAAACCATTCAGGACATAGGCATGGGCAAGGACTTCATGTCTAAAACATCAAAAGCAATGGCAACAAAAGCCAAAATTGACAAATGAGATCTAATTAAACTAAAGAGCTTCTGCACAGCAAAAGAAACTACCATCAGAGTGAACAGGCAGCCTACAGAATGGGAGAAAATTTTTGCAATCAACTCATCTGACAAAGGGCTAATATCCAGAATCTACAGTGAACTCAAACAAATTTACAAGAAAAAAACAAACAACCCCATCAACAAGTGGGCAAAGGATATGAACAGACACTTCTCAAAAGAAGACATTTATGCAGCCAAAAGACACATGAAGAAATGCTCATCATCACTGGCCATCAGATAAATGCACATCAAAACCACAATGAGATACCATCTCACACCAGTTAGAATGGCAATCATTAAAAAGTCAGGAAACAAGTGCTGGAGAGGATGTGGAGAAATAGGAACACTTTTACACTGTTGGTGGGATTGTAAACTAGTTCAACCATTGTGGAAGTCAGTATGGCGATTCCTCAGCGATCTAGAACTAGAAATACCATTTGACCCAGCCATCCCATTACTGGGTATATACCCAAAGGATTATAAATCATGCTGCTATAAAGACACATGCACACGTATGTTTATTGCGGCACTATTCACAATAGCAAAGACTTGGAACCAACCCAAATGTCCATCAATGAGAGACTGGATTAAGAAAATGTGGCATATATACACCATGGAATACTATGCAGCCATAAAAAATGATGAATTCATGTCCTTTGTCGGGATATGGATGAAGCTGGAAACCATCATTCTCAGCAAACTATCACAAGGACAAAAAACCAAACACTGCATGTTCTCACTCATAGGTGGGAATTGAACAATAAGAACACTTGGACACAGGAAGGGGAACATCACACACCAGGGCCTGTCATGGGGTAGGGGGAGGGGGGAGGGATAGCATTAGGAGATACACCTAATGTAAATGACGAGTTAATGGGTGCAGCACACCAACATGGCACATGTATACATATGTAACAAACCTGCACGTTGTGCACATGTACCCTAGAACTTAAAGTATTAAAAAAAAAAAAAACCCAGACAGTCCAGTCCCAGAACCCACATCCACATGGTCAATTACTATTCTGTAAAAGATTCATTTGTTGAAATTCATTGAGTAAAACATTTATGATCCCTTAACATATGCCAATTACCGTGCTAGGTACTGAAGATTCAAGGTGACCGAGATGCTAGCCCTTGGGTTCAAGTGATCCCTCTCCCAGAGTGCACTGGACTGGAGTGCTCTGTTGATGACCTTGCTGGGTATTACTTAGGGCCCACTCCAGGCCCTAGCCCATCACACAGAAGGCAGCATATAGAACTTTCTCTTTGGTCTGTGGCTTCAGACCTCAAATGAGACAAGATTTTCATGCTCTATTTCATGCTCTACCCCTCCCCATTCATATTGGAGATCATATCCTCTTACATGACATGAAGGCAGCTATCTTAAATTTGGGCAAGGCACAACAAGTAAGAGCATGTACTCTGGAGTTGCTACTTGAGTTGATTTCCTCCACCTGTACCACTTAGTAGCCATGTGACCTCTGTGTGAGTGAGTTTCCTTGTCTATAATTGGGGTAATTGCAGTACCTATCTCATAGGATTGTTGGGAGGAATATGTTAATAAAAGTTCAGTGTTGGTAAGGAACTTGGTGGTTGACACATAGTATATACTGCAGGAAATGTTAGCAAAATATGTGTGTGTGTCATCGTACATAATTAAGTATATCTGTGTCAGCATATATAATTTATGTAATGAACACACACATAGTAGTTTTGTTTAGATAGAGTGACTTGAAACCTGCACTTCCATCTCTGATGCCAAGTATACAACCCATTTTAAATTGCTTGACTGGCTGGGTGTGGTGTCTCACACCTGTAATCCCAGCACTTTGGGAGGCTGAGACAGGTGGATCACCTGAGGTCGGAAGTTCAAGACCAGCTTGGTCAACATGGTTAAACCCCGTCTCTACTAAAAACACAAAAAATGAGCTGGGCGTGGTGGTGCATCCCTGTAATTCCAGCTACTTGGGAGGCTGAGGCAGGAGAATTCCTTGAACCCGGGAGGCAGAGGTTGCAGTGAGCCAAGGCCATGCAACCACACTCCATACTGGGCGACAGAGGGAGGCTCTGTCTCAATAAATAAATAAATTGCTTTACCGTAATAAAAGTGTTGCCATATGAGATGGGTAGTTTTCACATAGTAGAAGGTATTTCTTTTTTCACGTTTAGAGATCCACTGTCTTCCTTGATTTTAAAAATGTAATTAGTGTGATTATGGAGGTTGTGGTAGGTGGAGAGGCTAGACTTCAGATCGCTGAGGTGTTTGGATCCTGTGAGCACATTGGGCTTCCATTATAACTGAGTGACATTTGATGTGTAGCTATCTTATTTATGGATCTACAGAAACTGAAAATGAAATCTTTGTAAATTGAGAGGCATTATCTGAAAGAACACTGAGATTCCCTTTTTATTGTTTATATGGAATGAAAGCAAATGTTTTTTCTAAGCTTCAGCTTTCTTTTACCTTGTGATTTTAACCATTTTCCTGCTTTCCCATTTTCTTCCTTATTCCTTGGTACATTGTAGGGTCTCATTCTACAGAATTTCAAAAACAGGGCCAAAAACTGAATGCTGAGAAACTCTAATTCTTGCCATACCATGCAATGATCCTTCCCTAACATCATATTAATGGTATGAGAAGAAGTAGAGTTTCTTCCTCTTTAATACTAGGATTTTACTGACTCTTTTCTTTTCCCTTATGATTGTGCAGAATGGCAGAAAATGAATGCCTTGATTTTCACTGGTATTTTTCCATAGTTGAAAGATGAATGTTGGGAGGCCGAGGCGGGCGGGACACGAGGTCAGGAGATTGAGACCATGCTGGCTAACATGGTGAAACCCTGTCTCTACTAAAAAACAAAAAAATTAGCAGGGCATGGTGGCGGGCCTGTAGTCCCAGGTACTTGGGAGGCTGAGGCAGGAGAATGGCGTGAACCCAGGAGGCGAAGCTTGCAGTGAGCCGAGATCATGCCCCTGCACTCAAGCCTGGGCGACAGAGCAAGACTCCGCCTCATAAAAAAAAAAAAAAAAAAAAGATGGATGTGTGTTGGGTATGGTACAGGCATGTAGTGTAGACATAGGAAAGGTAGAGTAAGAACAAAGAATTATCTCAAGGATTCATGTGAGCCATATATTCTTATACCCTAAGCTTCTCACAGAGAGAGAGAGAGAATACCTCCATATCTATGTCCAGTTTTGGGAGTCAGGGATTTGGTACAGAGCTACTGTATCCTTTTTCACCAGATCACTCATTCACATGGCCACACATCAAAGCCCAATTTTTTGGTTTTGGACTTTTAAAAAAACACTCAAGGTATAATTGACATATAAAGTGCACATATTTAAATTATACAGTATAATTTGATAAAATTTAGCATATACGTAAAGCTTTGAAACCACCACCACCACAACCACAATAGCAAACACATCCAGCAACTCCCAGAAGTTTTCTAGCAGACCTGCCCACCACCCTCAAAGGTTTCAAAGGTTTCCCAATGCTCCTGTAACCCTGCCCTTCTGCCCTTCCTTCCTCACTCACCCCATCTGCCCTGTCCCCAGGCAGCCACTTAGCGATTCTGTCACTAGTTTGGATTTCCTAGAATTTTATATAAATGGAATCATACCATATGTACTCTTCTTGTCTGGCCTTTTTCACTCAGCGTAATTATTTTGAGATTCATTTATGTGGCAGCATGCATCAATAATGTATTACTTTTTATTGCTGAATAGTCATATTCCATTTATGGAAATACCACCAGTTGTTTATTTACTGTTGATGGGCATTTGGGTTATTTCCAGTTTTTAGATGCTACAAATAAATATTTGTGTACAAATCTTTGTACAAACATATGATTTCATTCTCTTACATAAGTATGTGGGAGTATAATGACTGAATCAAATAACGGGTCTATCTTTTCATTTTTAATCACACTTTTCCAAATTGGTTTTACCATTTTACATTCCCACCTGCAATGGATGGGAAATCGTTTTCGATACCCTCACCAACACTAGGTATAGTCAATCTTTTTAGTTTTTGTCATTCTGATAGATGCACAGTGGTATCTTACTGTGGTTTTAATTTGCATATTAAGGTGCAAATTAAATGATGCAAATTAGGTTGAGCATCTTGTATTTATTTTCCATTCATAAGACCTGTTAGTTACTCAACTCTGCCATTTTAGAGTGAAAGCAACATGAAAGGAAAATAAAAACTCAGACCCCACTTCACTCTGCCAAAAGGAAAAAATTAAGCTGAAAGCTGTGTCCTACAAGAAGCTGCCTTTCCATTTGTTTCTAAGCAGATAGCTATAGAGAAAAGGTTCAGTATCTCCCCAGGTAGCTACTCCATGTTCACCTTATCTTATGTATTGATTTACTGAGCACAATATGAATACGTAATTGACTATTTCCCTACCTGCCCCTTTTCTCTTGCAACATGTGGATTACCATATTCTCCCTCTTTCCCCTCCAGCCCACTTTTTCCCTTTAAATATTGCAGCCCTCGAAATCATCTTTGAAGAAAGGCACAGACCACTGACCATTTATGTGATTCCATGTTTTATTCTTCCAGGCATGTCCTTAACCTTGGCAAAATAAAGTTCTCAATTGATTGAGACCTGTCTCAGATCTTTTTGGTTTACAGGAGCCATAGTTGATAAGTACACACATGGATGGATGTGGCTGTGTTCCAATAAAATTTTATTTACAAAAGCAAATAAAAAACCAGGCAACAGTTATATTTGGCCTTTGGATTGTAGTTTGCTGATCCCTGACATAAATGCTAATGTCCTCTGCAAATAAAGATAAGAAGACAGCTTTACTTCTTCCTAATTTTTTTTTAAGTTCTTTTTTTCATGCCTGGTTGCACTGCTAGAACCTCCAATACAGTGTTGAATAGAAGTGGTGAGAGCAGGCCGGGCACGGTGGCTCACACCTGTAATCCCAGCACTTTGGGAGGCTGAGGTGGGTGGATCACATGAGGCCAGGAGTTTGAGACCAGCCTGGCCAACGTGGTAAAACTCCTTCTCTTCTAAAAATACAAAAATTAGCTGGTGGTGGTGGCTCGTGCCTGTAGTCCCAGCTATGTGGGAGGCTAAGGCACGAGAATTGCTTGAACCTGGGAGGTGGAGGTTGCAGTGAGCCAAGATTGTGCCACTGTACTCCAGCCCAGGAGATAGAATGAGACTCTGTATTAAAGTAAATAGAGCCGGTGAGAGCAGGTATTTTTGTCTGGTTTCTACCAATGATATAATATTACCTATAACTTTTTCATGGATATTGTTTATCAGATTGGGAAACTCCCTCTATTCCTAATTTTTGGCTTAATTGAACCAGCTTTTGGTTTATTGATTTTCCTCTGTTGTTTTGCTGTTGTCTGTCTCAGGAAGTTCCTTTCTATTCCAAAAGTTTTTTTTTTTTTTTTTTATCATGAATGGATGTTGAATTTTGTCAAGTGCTTTTTCTGCATCTGTTGAGAATGTAATAATGGTGATATTACGTTATTATGATGAATTACATTAATTGATTTTCATATGTTAAACCAACCTTGCATTCCTGGGATAAACCTCGGTTGGTTTGCTTTTGTTTTTGTTTTCTTCCTATACACACAAACAGCCAGAACTTGGTCTTTTTTATGATTGACTTGCTAACATTTTGTTTGGAATTTTTGCATCTACGTTCACGAGGGAAATTGGCCTGTAGATTTCTTGTAATGCCTCTGGTTTTGATATCAGGGTAATTCTGGCCTCATAGAATACTTTGGGAAATACTTCTTTCTTTTTACTTTGTTGGAAGAGTTTCTTTAGAATTGGTTTTTTTTTTTTTTTCTTAAATGTTTGGTAGAACTCACCATTGATCTGGGCCTGGAGTTTTCTTTGTGGGGAGTTATTATTTTTTTTTTTACCTACAAATTATTTTTAAAAAGTAGATGTAAGGCTATTCAGGCCACTTATTTCTTCTTGAGTGAGCTTTGGTAGTTGTGTCTTTCAAGAAATTTATTTCATCCAAGTTGTGAAATGTTTAAGCATAAGTTGTTCATAATATTTTATCATTCTTTTAATGTGTTTATACTCACCTACCTTATTCCTGGCATTGTTAATTTGTTTCTTTTTTCTGTTGTTCCCAATTAGTCTAGTAGAGGTTTCTTAATTTTACTGATCTTTTCAAAGAAACAGCTTTTGGGCTTACTGGTTTTTTTCTGTTGTTTTTGTTTTCTGAAGTCTCATGATTTCTGCTTTGATCTTTATTATTTCCTTTATTCTGCTTACTTTGAATATGATGTGTTCTTTTTCTGATTTTTTTCTTATTTTTCTGTTTATTTATTTATTTATTTAGAGACAAGGTCTTTCTCTGTCGCTTAGCCAGAGTGCTGTGGCGTAATATTGGCTCACTGTAGCCTCAATCTCCTGGGACCAAGCAATTCTCCTGCCCCAGTGTCCCAAGTAGCTGGGACTACAGGCATCTACCACCATGCCTGGATCATTTTTTAATTTTTTGTAGAGATGGGGACTTGCTATGCTGCCCAGGCTCTTTTTCTAATTTCATAAAGTAGATGAGGTCACTGATTTCAGACCTTTCTTCTTTTCGAATCTAAGTCTTTCATGCTGTAGATTTCACCCTAGTTACTGCTTTAGTGGCCTACTCTGAATTCTGATGTCATGTTTTTATTTTCGTTCACTTCAAAACATTTTTTTTGCCTTTTTATTTTTATATATTTTTAATTATACTTTAAGTTCTAGGTACACATGCACAATGTGCACGTTTGTTACACATGTATACATGTGCCATGTTGTTGTGCTGCACCCATTAACTCATCATTTACATTAGATTAGGTATATTTCCTAATGCTATCCCTCCCCCCTCTCCCAACCCCACAACAGGCCCTGGTGTGTGATGTTCCCCATCCTGTGTGCAAGTGTTCTCATTGTTCAATTCCCACCTATGAGTGAGAACATGCAGTCTTTGGTTTTTTGTCCTTGTGATAGTTTGCTGAGAATGATGGTTTCCAGCTTCATCCATGTTCCGACAAAGGACATGAACTCATCATTTTTTATGGCTGCATAGTATTCCATGGTGTATATATGCCACATTTTCTTAATCCAGTCTCTCATTGATGGACATTTGGGTTGGTTCCAAGTCTTTGCTATTGTGAATAGTGCCGCAATAAACATACATGTGCGTGTGTCTTTATAGCAGCATGATTTATAATCCTTTGGGTATATACCCAGTAATGGGATGGCTGGGTCAAATGGTATTTCTAGTTCTAGATCCCTGAGGAATCGCCACACTGTCTTCCACAATGGTTGAACTAGTTTACAGTCCCAACAACAGTGTAAAAGTGTTCCTGTTTCTCCACATCCTCTTCAGCACCTGTTGTTTCCTGACTTTTCAACGATCGCCATTCTAACTGGTGTGAGATGGTATCTCATTGTGGTTTTGATGTGCATTTATCTGATGGCCAGTGATGATGAGCATTTCTTCATGTGTCCGTTGGCTGCATAAACGTCTTCTTTTGAGAAGTGTCTGTTCATATTCTTTGCCCACTTGTTGATGAGGTTGTTTTTTTCTTGTAAATTTGAATTCTTTGTAGATTCTGGATATTAGCCCTTTGTCAGATGAGTTGATTGCAAAAACTTTCTCCCATTCTGTAGGTTGCCTGTTCACTCTGATGGTAGTTTCTTTTGCTGTGCAGAAGCTCTTTAATTAGATCCCATCTGTTAAATTTGGCTTTTGTTGCCATTGCTTTTGGTGTTTTAGACATGAAGTCCTTGCCCATGCCTATGTCCTGAATGGTATTGCCTAGGTTTTCTTCTAGGTTTTTTATGGTTTTAGGTCTAACGGTTAAGTCTTTAATCCAGTTTGAATTAATTATTGTATAAGATGTAAGGAAGGGATCCAGTTTCAGCTTTCTACATATGGTTAGCCAGTTTTCCCAGCACCATTTATTAAATAGGGAATCCTTTCCCCATTTCTTGTTTTTGTCAGGTTTGTCAAAGATCAGATGGTTGTAGATGTGTGGTATTATTTCTGAGGGCTCTGTTCTGTTCCATTGATCTATATCTGTTTTGGTACCAGTATCATGCTGTTTTGGTACCAGTATCATGCTGTTTTGGTTACTGTAGCCTTGTAGTATAGTTTGAAACCAGGTAGCATGATGCCTCCAGCTTTGTTCTTTTGGCTTATTATTGACTTGGCAATGCGGGCTGTTTTTTGGTTCCTTAGGAACTTTAAAGTAGTTTTTTCCAATTCTGTGAAGAAAGTCATTGGTAGCTTGATGGGGATGGCATTGAATCTGTAAATTACCTGGGGCAGTATGGCCATTTTCACGATATTGATTCTTCCTACCCATGAGCATGGAATGTTCTTCCATTTGTTTGTGTCCTCTTTTATTTCCTTGAGCAGTAGTTTCTAGTTCTCCTTGAAGAGGTCCTTCACATCCCTTGTAAGTTGGATTCCTAGGTATTTTATTCTCTTTGAAGCAATTGTGAATGGGAGTTCACTCATGATTTGGCTCTCTGTTTGTCTGTTATTGGTATATAAGAATGCTTGTGATGTTTGCAAATTGATTTTGTATCCTGAGATTTTGTTGAAGCTGCTTATCAGCTTAAGGAGATTTTGGGCTGAGACAATGGGGTTTTCTAAATATACAATCATGTCATCTGCAAACAGGGACAATTTGACTTCCTCTTTTCCTAATTGAATACCCTTTATTTCTTTCTCCTGCCTGACTGCCCTGGCCAGAACTTCCAACACTATGTTGAATAGGAGTGGTGAGAGAGGGCATCCGTCTTGTGCCAGTTTTCAAAGGGAATGCTTCCAGATTTTGCCCATTCGGTATGATATTGGCTGTGGGTTTGTCATAAATAGCTCTTATTATTTTGAGATATGTCCAATCAATACCTAATTTATTGAGAGTTTTTAGCATGAAGGACTGTTGAATTTTGTCAAAGGCCTTTTCTGTGTCTATTGAGATAATCACGTGGTTTTTGTCTTGGGTTCTGTTTATATGCCGGATTATGTTTATTGATTTGCATATGTTGAACCAGCCTTACATCCCAGGGATGAAGCCCACTTGATCATGGTGGATAAGCTTTTTGATGTGCTGCTGGATTCGGTTTGCCAGTATTTTATTGAGGATTTTTGCATCGATGTTCATCAGGGATATTGGTCTAAAATTCTCTTTTTTTGTTGTATCTCTGCCAGGCTTTGGTATCACAATGATCCTGGCCTCATAAAATGAGTTAGGGAGGATTCCCTCTTTTTCTGTTGATCGGAATAGTTTCAGAAGGAATGGTACCAGCTCCTGCTTGTACCTCTGGTAGAATTCGGCTGTGAATCCGTCTGGTCCTGGACTTTTTTTTGGTTGGCAGGCTATTAATTGTTGCCTCAATTTCAGAGCCTGTTATTGGTCTATTCAGGGATTCAACTTCTTCCTAGTTTAGTCTTGGGAGGGTGTATGTGTCCAGGAATTTATCCATTTCTTCTAGATTTTCTAGTTTATTTGCATAGAGGTGTTTATAGTATTCTCTGATGGTAGTTTGTATTTCTGTGGGATTGGTGGTGATATCTCCTTTATCATTTTTTATTGCGTCTATTTGATTCTTCTCTCTTATTAGTCTTGCTAGCGGTCTATCAATTTTGTTGATCTTTTCAAAAACCCAGCTCCTGGATTCATTGATTTTTTGAAGGGTTTTTTGTATCTCTATCTCCTTCAGTTCTGCTCTGATCTTAGTTATTTCTTGCCTTCTGCTAGCTTTTGAATTTGTTTTCTCTTGCTTCTCTAGTTCTTTCAATTGTGATGTTAGGGTGTCAATTTTCGATCTTTCCTGCTTTCTCTTGTGGGCATTTAGTGCTATAAATTTCCCTCTACACACTGCTTTAAATGTGTCCCAGAGATTCTGGTATGTTGTGTCTTTGTTCTCATTGGTTTCAAAGAACATTTTTATTTCTGCCTTCATTTCGTTATGTACCCAGTAGTCATTCAGGAGCAGGTTGTTCAGTTTCCATGTAGTCGAGCGGTTTTGAGTGAGTTTCTTAATCCTGACTTCTAGTTTGATTGCACTGTGGTCTGAGAGACAGTTTGTTATAATTTCTGTTCTTTTACATTTGCTGAGGAGTGCTTTACTTCCAAGTATGCGGTCAATTTTGGAATAAGTGCGATGTAATGCTGAGAAGAATGTATATTCTGTTGATTTGGGGTGGAGAGTTCTGTAGATGTCTATTAGGTCCGCTTGGTGCAGAGCTGAGTTCAATTCCTGGATATCCTTGTTAACTTTCTGTCTCGTTGATCTGTCTAATGTTGACAGTGGGGTGTTAAAGTCTCCCATTATTATTGTGTGGGAGTCTAAGTCTCTTTGTAGGTCTCTAAGGACTTGCTTTATGAGTCTGGGTGCTCCTGTATTGGGTGCATATATATTTAGGATAGTTAGCTCTTCTTGATGAATTGATCCCTTTACCATTATGTAATGGCCTTGTCTCTTTTGATCTTTGTTGGTTTAAAGTCTGTTTTATCAGAGACTAGGATTGCAACCCCTGCCTTTTTTTGTTTTCCACTTGCTTGGTAAATCTTCCTCCATTCCTTTATTTTGAGCCTGTGTGTGTCTCTGCACATGATATGGGTCTCCTGAATACAGCACACTGATGGGTCTTGACTCTTTATCCAATTTGCCAGTCTGTGTCTTTTAATTGGAGCATTTAGCCCATTTACATTTAAGGTTAATATCATTATGTGTGAATTTGATCCTGTCATTATGGTGTTAGCTGGTTATTTTGCTCATTAGTTGATGCAGTTTCTTCCTAGCATCCTTTGCAGTGGCTGGTACTGGTTGCTCCTTTCCATGTTTAGTGCTTCCTTCAGGAGCTCTTGTAGGGCAGGCCTGGTAGTGACAAAATCTCTCAGCATTTGCTTGTCTCTAAAGGATTTTATTTCTCCTTCACTTATTAAGCTTAGTTTGGCTGGATATGAAATTCTGGGTTGAAAATTCTTTTCTTTAAGAATGTTGAATATTGGCCCCCACTCTCTTCTGGTTTGCGGAGTTTCTGCCAAGAAATCCACTGTTAGTCTGATGGGTTTCACTTTGTGGATAACCCGACCTTTGTCTCTGGCTGCCCTTAACATTTTTTCCTTCATTTCAACTTTGGTGAATCTGGCAATTACGTGTCTTGGAGTTGCTCTTCTCGAGGAGTATCTTTGTAGCATTGTCTGTATTTCCTGAATTTGAATGTTGGCCTGCCTTGCTAGGTTGGGGAAGTTCTCCTGGATAATATCCTGCAGAATGTTTTCCAACTTGGTTCCATTCTCCCCATCACTTTCAGGTACACCAATCAGACATAGATTTGGTCTTTTCACATAGTCCCATATTTCTTGGAGGCTGTGTTCGTTTCTTTTTACTCTAAACTTCTCTTCTCACTTCATTTCATTCATTTGATCTTCAATCACTGATACCCTTTCTTCCAGTTGATTGAATCAGCTACTAAAGCTTGTGCATTCGTCACATAGTTCTCATGCCATGGTTTTCAGCTCCATCAGGTCATTTAAGGACTTGTCTACACTGGTTACTCTAGTTAGCCATTTGTCTAATCTTTTTTCAAGGTTTTTAGCTTCTTTGCGATGGGTTCGAACTTCCTCCTTTAGCTCAGAGAAGTTTGATCATCTGAAGCCTTCTTCTCTCAACTCATCAAAGTCATTCTCCGTCCAGCTTTGTTCCATTGCTGGCGAGGAGCTGCAGTCCTTTGGAGGAGGAGAAGCGCTCTGATTTTTAGAATTTTCAGCTTTTCTGCTCTGTTTTTTCCCCATCTTTGTGGTTTTATCTACCTCTGGTCTTTGATGACGGTGACATACAGATGGGGTTTTGGTGTGGATATCTTTTCTGTTTGTTAGTTTTCCTTCTAACAGTCAGGACCCTCAGCTGCAAGTCTGTTGGAGTTTGCTGGAGGTCCACTCCAGACACTGTTTGCCTGGGTATCAGCAGCGGAGGCTGCAGAACAGCGAATACTGCTGAACTGTCTGGGTTTTATATGAACTCCATCCCTTACCGTGCTACTTTGGGTACGTTACTGTGCCTCAGTTTTCTCATCCATGAAATGTCTAAATTAGTGCCTGCTTCGTAAGGTGGCTGAGATAATTAAATGGGTTACTATAATTTTTAGAGACAGGGTCTCACTTTGTCACCCAGGCTGGATTGCAGTGGCACGATCACAACTCCCTGTAGCCTCAAACTCCTGTGCTCAAGCAATCCTCTCACCTCAGACTCTTGGGAATACAGATGTGTACCCCACACCTAATTTTTAAATTTTTTGTAAAAATGAGGTCTTGCTATCTTGCCCAAGCTAGTCTCAAACTCCTGACCTCAGGCAATCCTCTCACCTTGGCCCCCCAAAATACTAGGATTACAGGCATGAGCTTGTAAATGAGTTATCACACACAAAGGACTTATAAATTCCTGGCACATAGCTAGCACTCAATAAAAAAGAATAAATGAGGGGAGAAATATGATCAGATTTGTTTTTAAGATGATAAAAGGCAATACTTGTGGTAGCAGAGTATTACACCAAAAGAACACTATCATTACAAAGGCACAAAGGTTACTCTATTTTCTAGTGGACACTATTTGGTATTAGAGCAATAGTATTAACAACAGGAATGCCTTAGCTAAACTCACAATAGAAACTTAAGCCTGGAGACATGCTTAGATTCCAGATATCCTGACTCACAGCCCAGTGTTCTCTCCACTAGGATGGAAAGAACACTCCACCTCAGTTCTCATCTCACTTCTTTGCTACCACTCTTTGAATAAATATTCTGGTCTTCTGCATTTCAAATGACTCTACTTACAGTTAAATAGCTGTCCCCCTTGAAAAGATTCAGTGTTTCCCAGAGCACAGCAATTATTATAGAACTGGGTTAAAACCCACGTTTAAATTCAAACTTCAATGATAGTACCATTCTATAAATGTTAACACATTAATTTGCCATTACGATTAAGCAATATGTATGAAGTTCATAACTCAAGTATCACTGTTAAACTGCTCCTGGTTGTTTCTGTTTGAAGATGGGTAAGAACAGAGAATAAATGTTCACAGTGCTTACACTGTTACCCCATGCTGGCTGTTTAGAATGGGGCAATATCTTCCTGAGTTACAAGGAGCACCAGGCACAGCAACATGCATCCTGGCTGACCACTTATACTGAGAACGGTTTATTGAAAGGAGACATAAACATCATTGTGATTTCAGAAAATTAACTTTAGTTAACTTCATTCACTTTTTTACTCAAAAAATATTTATTTTAAAACTAAGTGTCTAGTAAGGAAGCAGTACAATATAGTGGTTAAGAGCTGAAACTCTAGAACATCTGAGTTTGAAGTCTATCTCTACTGCTTACCAAGTATTTCTGGCTTGGATCTTCATCAATCTTTCTGTTTTCTCATCCATACAACGGGGATAATTATAATACCTTTCTCCTCCAGTTGTAAGAGTAAGAGAGCATACGTAAAGTGCTGAGTACAGGACCTGACGCAGAGAATGCATTCATATGATATCAGCCATTATTAGAGAACTGCTTTCCAGGAGCTGAGATTTCAGGGTGTACAGACCCAAGGATGCCCTCAAGGAGCTCACTAGCAGTTGGAAAACAGGACTCAGATGCATAAATACAGTGGTAACTCAAAAGTGGTCTTAAAGAGAAGGAGAGTCTAATTAGGGATTTTAAAAATCTGCTATAACCCATTCAATTTTTAGCTCCCCAAGGGATTTTCCTCACCATCTGGGCCATCAATGCAAGCGAGTTTGAAAAACCCTCATAATTTTCCTATATCACACCTCCTCCTCAGCAAGAAAGGCTCTGTGGGTGGAAAGCAGCGAAGAACACTGTATGTTATGCAGAAAGCAATCGTTCCTCAGAAGACACAAGGGCCCTTCAGAGCAGACGAGCCACAGAAACTTGTTTGGATCAGAAAAATGGGATCATTTCACTGAAGACTAGAGATAGGAACTGACCACTATTTTTTTTTTTAAGGAGGAAAGGGGGATTCACCTCAAAGTACTTTTCTAATCAGAAATAGAAGTTTGAGAAGAATTTAACATCTTAATTAAAGATATAATGTCCCTCTCCCATGTCATGAGATTTAACTTTCATCAAAGGAGAGGTCTAACATTAAAGTCAGAAGCAACTTAAAAAATAGCACACATTGACTTAAAAGTATATTTCCAGTGACATTATTGGAAAATCTCCACTGAGCAAAGCAGAAAATGATGAGGTTAGAAAAATAAAGGAAGCAAGACAGGTGCGGTGGCTCACGCCTGTAATCCCAGCACTTTGGGAGGCCGAGGCAGGCGGATCACGAGGTCTGGGGTTCAAGACCAGCCTGACCAACATGGTGAAACCCCGTCTCTACTAAAAATTCAAAAATTAGCCAGGCATGGTGGCACACACCTGTAATCCCAGCTACTCAGGAGGCTGAGGCAGAAGAATTGCTTGAAACCAAGAGGTGGAGGTTGCAGTGAGCCGAGATCGCACCATTGCACTCCAGCCTGGGTGGGCGACAGAGCGAGATTCCGTCTCTAAATAAATAAACAAATAGAAAAATACAGGAGGCAAAAGGCAGAAATCTTGAAAGAAACATAAAAATCAAGTACAGCACAACTTGCCTTACAAACGCATTACAGTTAATTACAGACGACAAATACTGTCTTATCCTCAATACCACCATCAGAGAGAGGGCGAGACAGTGAGAAAAGGACCAAATGGGTCCCTCAAATCCCCTTCTAAGTAGTGAGGAGTAGGAGAGAAAAAGAAAATGAAGAAAATAGAAACAGACTTCACCAAACTTGTTGGTACAACTCTGAAATCTGTTCCTGGGCCTGCCTTTCCCAGGCCAAGAGCTGCTTGCCCAGGCTTTTCCCTGAAACCTTCATTTTACAATTACCTCATTCCTCCCCCATGCAACCTGGTAGCATTATTTTTATTTTTCTTTTTTGAAATAGGGTCTCACCCTGTCACTGAGGCTGGAGTACAGTGGCATGATCACAGCTCACTGCAGCCTCAAAACCCCAGGCTCAGGTAATCCTCCCACTTCAGCCTCCCAAGTATATAGGGACTACAGGCATGCACCACCACACATGGCTAATTTTTGTATTTTTTGCAGAGATGGGATTTCATCATATTTCCCAGGCTGGTCTTGAACTCCTGGGCTCAAGCAATCTGCCCACCTTGGCCTCCCAAAGTGCTAGGACTACAGGTGGTGAGCCACCATGCCTCTCCCTAGTTGCATTTAAATGAAGGCTTTCTGGAGACACTGGTGTAACCCAAAGGTCTTTCTCTAGGATGGAGTATCAGTGTGAATGTTAGTGGGAAAGATATGCTAGCTGAAGAAGTGCTTACTGAGCTATCCCTCACAAGTATCAGCAGGTGGAGCTCCACCTGCAAGCTAGCTCTGAAATCACCCTCAGGAAGTGCAATATACCTCAAAATCAGGCCCAGAAAAAGAAGATACAATGTTGCTACTTGTCTAATTCATGAGTTCAGTGTACTTTGACAATGTCCTTGTTACGATGCAACAAAGGATTTCTCTCTGCCATTTTAGCTAAGGCAAACATATAGGGAAGACAACTGACCCAACTACAGAGAATGAGTATCTATACTTTGCCCCAACACTACTGGTTCTGACTTTAGATACACACTATTTCTACCTGTGCCAGGTAGAAATAGTCTTGCTGTCCTTCACAATTCATTAAAACTAATTTTGCAAACCCCAAATTATCTCACATGAACTTTCCAATGAGCTACATTTGGTTTTGATTGTTGTGCTTTTTCCAAGAACTAGCTTTTTTTTTAAATTAAAAGACCTCTTTCAAAACAGAAGATTTCAGTTAATTTGGCATTGCTCTTAGTTTTCCTCTCTGAAGTTGAACTTTTGTGTCCATTCCTTCCCTAAAAAGCAGTCCATTTGTAAACTTAAGTTTTCTGGACACAGGTGAGCTATATACGTATGCATGCATCGTAAAAGAATGGCCAGCTCTTCTTCCCCTGGAGGCCAGAGCTTGGGTGACACTTTAGCACGATGCCCTGGGTATACCCTCAATCAATACTGACTAGGCCCAGGAGATGGATCTGATCCACATTTTTAGGGAAACTAAGCAGAAAAGGAGATGTTTCCTGTGTGCTTCATAAAGTATATAGGTTTTTCACTGACTGAAAATGATTAGAACTAATATAGTCTTCACAATTTTATAAGCACTAAATTTTCAAGAACTGAAGGGCCAGAGTCCTTAATGTCACAAACTCAATATCTTACAGTGCAAAGTGTGTGTATATAAATATATATATACATATAAATAAAAGAAAATTAAGAATAGACTTTAAATTTAAAAATCTAAGATCACTCTTTTAAACTACTTTCCATGATTTATAGAATTTATAAAGTGGCAACTTGTAATATAAAAATAAATCAAGAAAACATTATCCTGAAGTAAACATTATTTGGTCAGAAATACAGCAATTGTTAGTTTAAATGAAACATAATTTTAAATTGTTTTTCATGCTTTGCAACTTGAATTTTCCATTCCCTATAATGCCTCCCTTCTCCATTAGTAGAAAAAAAACCGAGAGCTGACTACACAACCAGAAGTCAGCCTGCTCCTCAAACCCAGTATCAATAAGGATGTGAGAAGAAATGTCCCTGCCAAAGACATTAAGTTGCATCACTAACGCTCCAAAGAGGTTCATCAAATGATTCCAGAGGTACTTGAGAATTTCACTGAATCTCAAATGAAGGAGTCAATACAACCTGTTCCTGAGCATGTGATATAGAAGAGTGGCCAGCTGGGATTAATCTGTAGGCAAGGCGTCCTGAAATGCAGAACATCAACCACAGATACTAAAAACTGTTTCCAAAATTTGCCAACTTTCATAGTATTTACTTAAGAAATTCCCTCTTAGAAACTGTTTCTAAGTAAAGTTCAACCTATTGAGGGAAGAGGATGGTAAAGAGAACTCAAGGCACCTTCACTATTGCCACTCCTCTCTCATGGTGTCCCTCACCCTAAGCAGCTTGATGGGACGCGGGGGATGGGGCGTGGAGGGGACAAGGAAAAGGCTTCTCTGTATTATATATGACAAAGGGACTCCTGGAGGGCAGTGACTACATTCCAGCCCTCTTCCACAACCCCAAGACACACCACTGCACTCTCTCTGGGTAATCCCCTAACAGTTCTAGAAAGTGCCACATGTTAGCAAAATGTGGGCATACAGCAAATATTTAATGGTAATAATAAACCAAATTAAAGATACTAGATTTGCTAGATTTGGTGAATTATGAGAAAGCACAAACTGAGGAGTCCTTTATTAACTGGTACAGCATAGGTAAAGAATAATTCTGGCCAGTATCTACCCAAGGAAAGAAGAATCCAAACGTGTTCATTACTCATTAACTGAGCATGCACCCCAATACAAGAAAGAAGTCAGTTCAAAGCAAACCATAGCTGGAAACGTCAAAAGAAAATCATTCCCTGCTTGCAGGAAGGGAAAATGCAGAACTAGCTTTTAGGTAATAGAAATGAGACTTCAGAGACTGCCTTCCCTTGGGTGGAAGAGCAGGTGATTAGAGTCCCTAGTAAACATCTGCCCAAACAACTGGCCCCTGGATTTGAGAAGAACTTAAAATAGAGGAAATAACATAATAAAACACTACTATGTACTGGCTATGAAGTATGATAAAGTGAAAGAAAGAACATATAAATCCCATGCCTTATTGTTTGTCTCAACCAGATCCATGGTGCCAATCCAGACCCAGGCCTTCTGGATGGAAGTGAACAGACCAAGAAGATGATCAGAGAGTCCAAACCCTTACCTATTTATACTAAACTGAAAGCTCACTCTAAGGATGTCAGTTCATTATATAAATGACTTCTACACGGGCTGGGTGTGGTGGCTCATGCCTGTAATCCCAGGCCGAGGCGGGAGGATCACCTGAGGCCAGGAGTTTGAGACCAGAGACTGGGCAACATGGAGAAACCCCGTCTCTACTAAAAATACAAAACTTAGCCAGGTGTAGTGGCGGGCACCTGTAATCCCAGCTACTTGGGAGGATGAGGCATGAGAATCACCTGAACCCAGGAGGTGGCGGTTGCAGTGGGCCAAGATCACACTACTGCACTCTAGCCTGGGTGAGAGTAAGGCTCCATGTCAAAAAAAATAAATAAAACAAATAAAATGCATGGCAACTGACATCATGTACATCAACATTTGAGACACAGTGGATTAGAGGGCTGTATGTGTCCACTGAGTGGTTGCAAGTCAAGGACAAAAACATTTAGAAACCTGTCTCAATCTTAGATGACAACATTTAAGATGTTTGTTATGTTTAAGATGTCTGGTATACTCAGTTTCTTCCTAAGATGGTGAAAAAGGAGCCCCTATTTAGTAAGTGGTCATGTAGCAAGTTAGCAGCACAATCGTAACTCAGTACTTCCGTAGTGCTTTAACCTAGACTCTTTTGTTTCTATCTATTTGATTTGCTTGATTTTGTATTTAATATTAGAATAAATCTTTTTTTTTTTTTTTTTTTGACAGAGTCTCATTCTGTCGCCAGGCTGGAGTGCAGTGGCGTGATCTCGGCTCACTACAACCTCCGACTCCCAGGTTCAAGTGATTCTCCTGCCTCAGCCTCCTGAATAGTTGGGATTACAGGCGCGTGCCACCACACCCAGCTAATTTTTTGTATTTTTAGTAGAAATCGGGTTTCACCATGTTAGCCAGGATGGTCTCGATCTCCTGACCTTATGATCTGCCTGCCTCAGCCTCCCAAAGTGCTGGGATTACAGGTGTGAGCCACCGCGCTGGGCCTATTAGAACAAATCTTAGTCAAAAGACTTAAATGTGCCAATAAAAAAAACAAGAGTTTTCCATATTTGTGTTAGTACATGCAAACAGATCTTTAGAAGATATTCCTAACAGGTGTATTTCTTCATTTAGACTGCACCATTCTGTTACAAAACCTATTTTCAGTAAGTGGGTAAACAATGCTGGTTTACTTTCTCTCTTCAAACTTTTCTGCCTCTCACATTTGTTTGACAGACCTAATGCTGACAGTTTTCCAAGACTGATTACTGAAATTTAACTAAATTTAACACAGCACATGAACAAAAGAACCCAATATTACACTTTCATTCACTACATTAGACTTTCAGAATTCACTACCAAGCATATCTTTTAACATATGTGTTACGTATGAAGGAAGCAGACTGCTGCCTATTTCTTCATTCATTAATACATTCACTCATTTATTCAACAAATATTGAACATTACTGAGCACCTAGAAGGTACTATATTTGGGCCAAGAAATGCGGTGAACAATTCCTACTGTCATGGTCCCTGCCTTCTAATAATACACAAATAAACAACACACATAAACAACATTCTAATTCTACATATATAATTAATTGTAATTGCAATAAATACTATAAAAGTATAGGGGGCCATGAAAGTGTATAATAGGGGGTGTGAATCTGAGAGATCAGGAAAAGCTTCCCTCACTTAAAAGTGACATTTAAGATGGAATATGATGAATAAGGAGGGCTCAGCCATGCAAAAAGGTGGCTGCAGAGCACGTCACACACAATGGGCAGCACATGCAACAGCTCTGGGCATGTGTGGGAAAATGAAAGTGAGCCAAGGGAGCACAACTACACTGAGCAAGAGGCAACTGGAGGGAGGGAAAATCGGAGCAGTCATAAGAAGCTCAAGGCTTTGGGCTTTGTACCAAGAGCAACAGAAAGCCCCTAAAGAATTCTGCGAAAGGGAATGAAAAGAGTAGTATACTTAATTATGTTTAGAGTACGAACTCAAGTATTTTTTAAAATGTACAGAAACGACTAGAAGTAGATATATTACAAATACTGAATTGTTGCAATACTGCCCTAAGATAGTAGGATTATGAATAATTATTTTTATGTATACTTTTCAAGCTTCCCAAATTTATACTATCCATAAATTCCTACAGTTAAAGAAAAAAAAACCCACACCCCCAAACACAACACTGGAGTAGCTCCCTTATTCCCTTGCCTCAGGCAACTTTTCCATCCATTGCACACATTTATTTGCATGATACATCCGTGATCCAGACTTAGTCGGCTATAAATTCTAAGTGATAACTTGTCTCTGCCCCTCCACTTCATCCACTACCAAAGCTGTTACTCAGATGACAACATTTTTTTTTTTTTTGACATGGGGTTTTACTCTGTCACCCAAGCTGGAGTCCAGTGACACGATCATAGCTCACTGCAGCCTCTAACTCCTGGGCTTACCATGCCTATCTATCTATGTATCTATGTATCTATCTATCTATCTATCTATCTATCTATCTATTTATTTAGAGATGGAGTCTCGCTCTGTCACCCAGGTTGGAGTGCAATGGCACGATCTCGGCTCACTGCAACCTCCACCTCCCAGGTTCTGGGAAGTGATTCTCCTGCCTCAGCCTCCCGAGTAGCTGGGACTACAGGTGCGTGCCATCACTCCCGGCTAATTTTTTTAATTTTTAGTAGAGACAGGGTTTCACAGTGTTAGCCAGTATGGTCTCAATCTCCTGACCTCATGATCCACCCACCTCGGCCTCCCAAAGTGCTGGAATTACAGGCATGAGCCACCACGCCCAGCCCTTATTTTTATTTTTTGTAGAGATGGGGGTCTCACTGTGCTGTCCAGGCTGGTCCTCAGATGACCACTTTTAACTGTGGTTCAGTTCTAAGCCAATCCAGAGTGTCTCTCAGTTCCATCACATTTCAAATGGAAAATACCACTGACACTATTGATGCCCAATGAAAAGAATGAACCCTGTAGGAATCTTAGCCAGCCAATACATTAGCTTAAGGTAGTTTATAATGTACTTAACAGGAGGAATAGAAAAACAGCAAGTAAACCTAACCATGGTGCATAGTTACTCTAAATGTCTGTCTTCATTTGCAAACTCAAGTTGGGGACTTGAAATTCTTTCATATTGTGTATGTATACATGTTCAGATTCTTATTACATAACAAGCCAATTATACCCGAGTTCAAATATTTCAATAGATTTTTTTTTAAATCATCTTACCTTCAAAGCAAAGCATTTCAGGTTTTCAACACTTTAGTAGTTTGGAGTTTTCAAAAGATAGACAACTTTGTTACATGGCTGTCCGAGAAAAGATTCTGATAACCAGACAACACTGAAATCTAGAAATGTTCTCAGCAAAGAGCTTGAAAGCACTCCAGGATCCAGATGTTCAGGCTACTAACCCTAACCTTAAAGCACAGCATTTACTTAATAGTTTGAAGCTTTCTTACCTATCATTCAGTTTACTTTCTGACTACTTTTACTCAGCTTGTTTGTTCTCATCTAGTTTTCCTTTTGTATATCTTCCCCTTCATGTTCCCAAGCGAAATGTGAATTTCCATATATTGAAAAAAACCCTAGAAGAAAACCTAGGCAATACCATTCAGCACATAGGCATGGGCAAGGACTTCATGTCTAAAACACCAAAAGTAACGGCAACAAAAGCTAAAATTGACAAATGGGATCTAATTAAACTAAAGAGCTTCTGCACAGCAAAAGAAACTACCATCAGAGTGAACAGGCAACCTACAGAATGGGAGAAAATTTTTGCAATCTACTCATCTGACAAAGGGCTAATATCCGGAATCTACAAAGAACTCCAACAAAAAAGAAAAAAACAAACAACCCCATCAAAAAGTGGGCGAAGGATATGAACAGACACTTCTCAAAAGAAGACATTTATGCAGCCAAAAGACACATGAAAAAATGCTCATCATCACTGGCCATCAGAGAAATGCAAATCAAAACCACAATGAGATACCATCTCACACCAGTTAGAATGGCAATCATTAAAAAGTCAGGAAACAACAGGTGCTGGAGAAGATGTGGAGAAATAGGAACACTTTTACACTGTTGGTGGGACTGTAAACTAGTTCAACCATTGTGGAAGTCAGTGTGGCGATTCCTCAGGGATCTAGAACTAGAAATACCATTTGACCCAGCAATCCCATTACTGGGTATATACCCAAAGGATTATAAATCATGCTGCTATAAAGACACATGCACATGTATGTTTACTGCGGCACTATTCACAATATCAAAGACTTGGAACCAACCCAAATGTCCAACAATGATAGACTGGATTAAGAAAATGTGGCATATATACACCATGGAATACTATGCAGCGATAAAAATGATGAGTTCATGTCCTTTGTTGGGACATGGATGAAGCTGGAAACCATCATTCTCAGCAAACTATTACGAGGACAAAAAACCAAACACCACATGTTCTCACTCATAGGTGGGAATTGAACAATGAGAACACATGGACACAGGAAGGGGAACATCACACACCGGGGCCTGTTGTGGGGTACGGGGAGGGGGGATAGCATTTGGAGATATACCTAATGTTAAATGACGAGTTAATGGGTGCAGCACACCAACATGGCACATGTATACGTATGTAACTAACCAGCACGCTGTGCACATGTACCCTAAAACTTAAAGTATAATAATAATAAAAAAAAAGAAAACCTAGGATATGATAATGAAACATCAGATATGGAATTAAACAACCAAACAAAATGTACTAAGTGCTGCTTACTATGTGTGCAGAATTTGCCTTTATTAAAAACCATAAACTGGAAAATATATAAAGAAAGAATGGGAGACACAAGGAGGTTCAGCATACACCTAAGGCAGCATGTTGATTTATTTGATAAACAGACATTCATTCAATTCCAGAGATCCTCTAGTGCTCTTCACTAGCATGGAATTCCATAGTTTTCAATGTCCCACAGATCATATCCACCTTACAATCACTTATATGGCTTATAATGGTGAACTGACAGCTCCCAAACCATCCATTCCAACTGCTCTTAATAAATGTTGCCCAAGCATTTTGTAAGCATTTAAGGATAAGGAAAGCAATGTTTCTTTACCAAGGTATGGTAAGAGCTTTGGGGGTGGTAAAATGGAAGCAAGTGGGTAATACATCATTGGTAAATGTAGAGAATTTGTCAATTTTTGTTTTGGTGTCAAAATTTTAAACATTTGCCACTGCTTTTGGAATGGAATGAAACTGTGAATTTAAGGGGAAAGCTGGATAAATGGGTTGGCAGTATATTAACAAAGTTGAGTTCTAGTCCTGGTCCCACCACTTAACAGTGATGTGATCTAAAGCAGGCACTGAACATCCCTGGGCATCAGCTACCTCTTGCTGAATCCTGTCTTACAGCAGTGGTTCCCAACTGGGATACTGCCACCCATGGGGCATCTGGAAATGCCTGCAGTCATCTTTGGCTGCCATAACTGGGATATTGCTACTTGTATTTAGAGGCCAGAGATATTACTAAACATCCTACAATGCACAAGACAGCCTCCATAACAAAAAATTATCCACTCCAAATGTCAACAGTACCAAAGTTGAGAAACGCTGGTTTACAGAATACCTTTAAGCTCTAAGATTCTAGAACCTATATGTCCATGCGAATTAAGAGGGCTAGGTACTTGCTTTATGGGTAGAAAACTTAACATAAAGGGATTAAGTAACTTGCTGAGATCATAGTGTAGATCCATGGCAAAACCTGGGTCCCCTGATCATCAGCCCAGTTACTGAGTGACTAGATTTGGCCTCTAAGACAGTTCTTTCTTCCAGAGAAGTCTAACACCAACAAACTGTATACATAAGAAGAGGAAGGTTTTTAAAAAGTACCTTATATAGCTAGGTGTGTAACAAGGCAGAGTCCAAGATTTTGCTCTCCAATGAGTGCCACTAACTTTCAAGCAATAATAAATTCTTCCAGATTCTAAAGACTTCAACTAACACTTTCAAATGAATATGAATATAATCCACAAGAGAGAGCTGGGAGGTCATGATTTTATGTCCATAATGCTTTGGTTTAATGCCTAAGCATATGGTTTCTTTCAGCATTTCTTGAAAAATATATACTCTCTGATTCTTAAACAGAAATACTTTATTTGTTGATTTACAGTGTTTTCGTTTTCTTTCATACTCTTCCCTACTTTTTACTAATATGCAAAAAAAGTGTGTGAGTCTGTGTCTGTGTGTGTGTGTGTGTATCTCCTTCATCGTAACACTTCATGGCACAATAATCTCAGGACATTACATTTCTGTTGCTTCATTTCACTAAGAGCGTTTGGGAAAAGACAATACTAAAATCTTGGCCAGGTGTGGTGGCTCGCGCCTGTAATCCCAGTACTTTGGGAGACAGAGGCAGGAGGATCGCTTGAGCCCATGGGTTTGAGACCAGCCTGGGCAACAAAGTGAGACCTTGTCTCCACAAAAAATTAAAAAATTAGCTGGGCATGGTGGTACACCCCTGTGGTCCCAGCTACATGGAAAGTTGAGACAGAAGGATTGCTTGAACCCCAGGAGTTCAAGGCTGCAGCGAACCGTGTTCTCCAGCTTGGGAGACAGAGCAAGACCCCAAAACAAAAAAACAAAACAACAACAACAACAAAAAACCACTCACACACTTTTTAAAACTTGAAATAAGAAAACCTCTTAGGTGGAAACAGCCTATGGAACATGGAGCCCTATCTATTTACATGGCATTTTCTTGTCCTGAACTCATTCATTCTTAATAGCTATTTATTTAATAAGCTGTTTATTTTGTATGTAAACTCACTGATTTGTACTGGCAGCTCCTTTACTTAAAAATATGCTGGAATTTCCACTAAAACCCTCTTATTATTCAAAGTTTGCTAGTTCAGGCATGAAAATTTCCCCTAGGCATAGGAGGTCTAATCTTTTCTACAAATATCACTGAACCACTTTTTAAATCCAAGAATGTCAAAGAGAAATTTTTCTTCTTTACTCATGAAACTTAAAACCAGATTTTTGTTTTCTTTAAAAAAAAAATCCAGGATACTCATCTGTCCTCTAGATAAAATATTTTTCCAATATAGGAAAACAGATTTTAAAACTTGCTATCTCATCTAACTAAGCCATAAAGGGAGCTTTTTTAAGAGAAGATTATTGTAAATTAGAATTGTAACCTATAGTTTTGAAGAACCAGAGGACTCATGATACTTCAGAACTCAGAAGGAATAAAGCAAAGCAGAGAATAATATTTTATATTTGCACAATACTTTATAACTTAAAATTCTGTTTACACACACAATCTTACTTGGTCCTTGTAATGATTCTGTAAAGCGGGAATTACAATCACCTCTCTACAGATTAAGAGGACAGGGCTCAAATATGTGAGGAGATTATTACAACCTCAAAACTACAAAGTATCAGCAATCAAAGCAGAACCCAGGTCTTCTAACTCCAAATTATTTTAAAATAAAGATAAAGAAACATACAAACTCGTCCATGGCTTCTCATCTGTCAAGGCGATAATACGTTTGAACAGAAACACTTGTCAGCCCCTTCCAAAATAGCTAGTGAAGTACCTGCCCCACTCCCAAACCCACAACTAAAGAATAGAAACTCACCTCCTTACACTGTGATGTTCTCTCACCAATGAATATTTGTATATATATGATGTTCCAAATATTACGCTACACAGAAGACAAGCTTCCCGTCCTCAAGTCACAGACTATTTACAGCCAAGATACACACAGAGGAATTGCATATTGCCATTAAAGATTTAAATTAGTAGGTCAATACAACAACAAATGATATGATTCAAGGAAGACTATGACTGGGGTAGTCATAGTGGCGCCCCCAGTAGGAAAACAAACAGTTATGAATATGACATTAGGTACAAAGAATGTTTATTAAGAATGAGAACAGAAATCACAAAAATATTACAAATTTTAAAAGCTGGCAACACAAAACAAAATTTAGAAAAATAACAATATGTTTATTAATTCCTTAGTCTCTATAATCTTTGCTACATATTTAGGATCTTTGATCACCTCATCATATGCCCATGATCTTGTAATCTGCCTAGGAAATAATAGCTAAGACTTTCCTTTAGCGTGGTTAATTTTAAAATTTAATATTAATAGTTTGGAATGGTTTCTTTCCACTTCATAATTCATTATTGCAAATCATGCAGAGTTTTAAGGACCACTGTTAAATCTGGGGGCATTTCAAGTTTTCTTGTAGTTTGACTAATCCTAAATACCCTTTGACGTGAGAAAACTCATAACCTGGTTTTTCAACCACATCCACACTGCCATGGCATTACAGGGGCTTACACTAGTATTCACGGTAGGCCCTACAAATTCATGTTACAAACCTAGGTGAGTCAAATAAGATGGCAGAGTATTCCTGGCAGCCATTCCAATACTGAGATGCCCAGCAATAACAACTACACACAGCAGTGGCTGTGGACCACCTAAGTGATCCCACTAACCCAAACTGAATATGCTCCCAATTCAAGTTCCCTTGGCTGGGAAAAATGCCAGTGGCAATTTAATACTACCCAACATAAAGAGAAGTATGACAGAGGGAAGAAGAGTGGAAGAAGAGAACCATCTTAACTAACCGTAGCTAAAGCATCTTATTTTGAAAATTTGAGGACACACTGCTAGGTGAAATCCAGGGCCTTGTAAGTGGTTCCTTTGTAAGCGAGGGGCTCTAAAACTGGTTAGATGAGCTTCCCTTTAAATCTGCCTCTGAATAACTAAGAACCAAATGAACTGCAACATAGTAGTAACGGAAGTAGTGGCAGGAGCAAGCACAGTTAGTAACAGCAAATCTCTCCCACTCATTGATGAAAAACAAAACCTAACACTGAGAGCTTACTACTGTGACAGGTACTCTGCTAGCACTTCACATGAATTAATTAACTTTAACTTGACTGTATTAATTTTTAATTTTAGTGTTATTTTTGTTACTTTTAGACACTTTGATAGGAGCTTTTATATATAGTCACCATTTTGTAAAACAACCCTACAAAGCTACTTTACACTATCACTACTCTTTCATAGATAAGGAAATTGACTTCAACAATCACATAGCAGAGATGAGATTCAAACCTCGGTCTAGCTATGCTCCTTCATGATAGGAATTCAGAAGAGGAAGAGATCACCTCAGTGAAGAGACCCATTAAAAAGGCTTTACAGATAGGTATATGAAGCTGGATGTTGGGGAATGAGGTAAGAGATGAACAGAAAGACAAGATCGTGACCTGCATTTGAGGCAGATAGGCAATGATAACAAAAGAAGAAAAATGGCAATGCTCAGGGTTACTCAGAATACAGTGACAGAATAATTCTACAGAGCCAAAGACCATGCTACAAATCCTGTGATCCCCCAGTAGAAAATGAATTAAAGTCTTATGACCAATTTTCTCCTTATTATGTAGCCATAAGCTTTCTTTTACATAGAAAAAAGAGAAAAAAAAAGGTAATATTTCTTTAGAGTCCAATTCCATCTCCCCAATTCTCTACGAAAGGGCAGATGCAAAGAACATGCAAAGAAGTGCCCCATTTCTGTCACCTGGAAAGCCAAATCCAGTGATTTCTGCCATGATGGTAAGGTGATTTCCACTGGACACTGAGGTTTTACACCAAGCATGTCACATCCTTACTCCACTACAGAGGAGGTATAGAAAAGGACCCATCATGGAAGCTTAAAATCAGAGCCTCTAAACTCCAGCTAATTTTCTTCCTCAAGGTTTCACTAGAAGAGGTTTTTTGGTTTTTTTTTTTTTTAATGTGAGCTAAAAGATGCTGTTCACACATTAGAATAATGACAACCAAAGTTTTAACAGATTTTACTTACTTTGTGCGTAGGAAACGTACTTGACAAGAAATGCACACAGAGTAAAATCTGTGAGTTCAGGAGAGAGCAAAACAAAAACACTCCTCCTCAAAAAGTTACCTGACTCCGAACTCACTTGAAGGAATGTTTTTGCAATTTGCAAACAGCATGTGGGATACCAGCCCCAGGGTAGTAAAGGAGAAAATATTTGTTCTGGATTCCATAAAGTCCAAATCCCTCATCCAATGTTATAAAAACCTTCTCTCACCACTATTGCCTATGTTGGAGAGAGAAAGAGTGAGGGAGAAATAGGGAAAGAGAGGGAGCGATCTGCTGTAAATGGACACCAGAGGTGGATGAAAGAGGAATTCCACCGATTTCATCTCAGCATTTTGTTCTATTTTTCATATGCCTTAAGTCTGCACAAGCTGTACTAACAGGATGAAACACTGTGAAAATCACAGAAGTAAGCATCTCTAAAATTACATACATAATCTGTTTTCAATTTAAATCAAAGTCTCATCTCTGACCTACCTCTAGAGAGTAACTTAAGCTGGAAATATATATAGAAAATGACCAGATGTTTGACACTAATAGTCATCATCCATAAAACAGAAAAGTCAGGCTTCAAGAGAATTCATGAAAAGAATAAATAAGAGAATAACATAATGCTTTTGCATACCACTCTTGAAGTTTACATGCAGTTAGCATCTATTTCAGCAGACACTCTAAAAATATGTGTCCTCTATAGGGATCTTGGGCCCTAAAGCGGGTTTCTCAACCTGAGGTGGTGCATAAATGGTCTTCTGGGGGGGTTATAAAACCCCCAAAATAGTATATAAAACTTTTCATGTATATGCATTGTATTAGTCCATTTTTGTGCTGCTGATAAAGACATACCCGAGACTGGGCAATCTGCAAAAGAAATAGGTTTATCATAGTTACAGCTCCACGTGGCTAGGGAGGCCTCATAATCATGGCAGAAGGTAAAAGGCACATCTCACACAGCGGCAGACAAGAGAAGAGCTTGTACAGGGAAACTCCCCTTTTTGAAACCATCAGATCTCATAAAACTGATTCACTATCATGAGAACAGCACGAGAAAGACCCACCCCATGATTCCATTATCTCCCACTGGGTCCCTCCCACATTACAAGGAAATTATGGGAGCTACAAGATGAGATTTGGGTGGGGACACAGAGCCAAACCATATTATTCCACCCCTGGCCCCTCCCAAATCTCATGTCCTCATATTTCAAAACCAATCATACCTTCCCAACAGTCCCCCAAAATTTTAGCTCATTTCAGCATTAACTCAAAAGTCCACAGTCCAAAGTCTCATCTGAGACAAGGCAAGTCCCTTCTGCCTATGAACCTGTAAAATCAAAAGCAAGTTAGTTACTTCCTAGATACAATGCGGTATAGGCATTAGGTAAATAAAGCCATTCCAAATGGGAGAAATTGGCCAAGACAAAGGGGCTATAGGTCCCATGCAAGTCCGAAATCCAACAAGGCAGTCAAGTCTTAAAGCTCCAAAATGATTGGGAGAAATTGGCCAAGACAAAGGGGCAATAGGCCCCATGCAAGTCTGAAATCCAACAAGGCAGTCAAATCTTAAAGCTCCAAAATGATCTCCTTTGACTCCAAGTCTCATATCCAGGTCACAATGATATAAGAGGTGGGTTCCCATGATCTTGGGCAGCTCCCCACCTGTGGTTTTGCAGGATACAGCCTTGCTCCCCGTTGCTCTCACAGGCTGGTGTTGAGTGTCTGTGGCTTTTCCAGGTGCACGGTGCAAGCTGTCAGTGGATCTATCATTCTGGGGTCTGGAGGATGGTGGCCCTCTTCTCATAGCTCCACTAGGCGGTACCCCAGTAGGGACTCTGTGTGGGGGATCTGACCCCACATTTCCCTTCGGCACTGCCCTAGCAGATGTAGTCTATGAGAGCCCCACCACTGCAGCAAACTTCTGCCTGGACATCCAGGCATTTTCATACATCCTCTGAAATCTAGGCGAAGGTTCCCAAACCTCAATTCTTGGCCTTCTGTGCACTCGCAGGCTCAACACCATGTGGAAGTTGCAAGTCTTGGGGCTTGCACTCTCTGAAGCCATGGCCTCAGCTCTATGCTGGCCCCTTTCAGCCATGGCTAGAGCGGCTGGAATGCAGGGCACCGAGTCTATAGGCAGCATACAGCACAGGGACACTGGGCCCGGCCCATGAAACCACTTTTTCCTCCTAGGCCTCCAGGCTGTGATGGGAGGGGTGGCTGTGAAGACCTCTGACATGCCCTGGAGACATTTTCCCCATTGTCTTGGGGATTAACATTTGGCCCCTTGTTACTTATGCATATTTCTGCAGCCAGCTTGAATTTCTCCTCAGAAAACAAGATTTTCTTTAATATCACATTGTCCAGCTGCAAATTTTCTGAACTTTATGCTCTACTTCTCTTATAAAACTGAATGCCCTTAACAGCACCCAAGTCAACTCTTGAATGTTTTCCTGCTTAGAAATTTCTTCCGCTAGATACCCTAAATCATCTCTCTCAAGTTCAAAGTTGCACAAATCTCTAGGGCGGGGCAAAATGCCACCAGACTCTTAGCTAAAATATACCAAGAGTCACCTTTACTCCAGCTCCCAACAAGTTCCTAATCTCCATCTGAGACCACCTCAGCCTGGATTTCATTATCCATATCATTATCAGCATTTTGGTAAAAACCATTCAACAAGTCTCTAGGGAGTTCCAAACTTTCCCACATTTTCTTGTCTTCTTCTGAGCCCCCCAAACTGTTCCAACCTCTGCCTGTTACCCAGTTCCAAAGTCGATTCCACATTTTCAGGTATTTTCAGTAGTGCCCCACTCTACTGGTACCAGTTTACTCTTTTAATCTATTTTCATGCTGCTGATAAAGACATACCTGAGACTGGGCAATTTACAAAAGAAAGAGGTTTATTAGACTTAAACAGTTCCACGTGGTTGGGGAGGCCTCACAATCACGGCAGAAGGTAAAAGGCATGTCTCACATGGCGACAGACAAGAGAAGAGAGCTTGTGCAGGAAAACTTCCCTTTTTAAACCCATCAGATCTCAAGAGACTTATTAACTATCAAAAGAACAGCACAGGAAAGACTCACCCCATGATTCAATTATCTCCCACTGGGTCCCTCCTACAACATGAGGAAATTATGGGAGCTACAAGATTTGGGTGGGGACACAGAGCCAAACCATATCATGCATAAAAGCACTTTTTGGAGGAGTCCATAGATTTCATCTTTTCCTATGAAGTAGTCAAAACCTAAGCTATTTCACTGATGTTACCCTAAGGTCTAAAACAGTGTCTGGCAAATAAAAGATTGAGAATTTTTCTTTACTCAGCTACTGCTTTAGTGATTCACAGCAAAGGTTCTAAGCTCATTCTTTATCACCAGTGGACTTACTAGCTAGACCAAATATGGTCAGGATGAAAACTTCATATCTGATGCTTAGAAATCAGATTGAATTAAAAATAGCAACCCAACCAATTGGTCATCCACTTTTTCTTCATAGTAAACACAGGAATTCTTAAACACTAGCTCTAGTAAGTAAAGCTGTAGATTTGAAAAAAAAAAAAAAAAAAGAACAAAACAAAACAAACAAACAAAAACGAGGGTTCTGAATAAATTTTTCCAACCTCTCTCGACGGAGGAAGGCTTCAAACCAAGTTTACCTGGCTACAAAACACACCTAAATTTTCAGAAGAGAAAGATACTTCTGTTGACTACATTTTCAAAACCTTCAAATGCAATTATAATCAACAAATATGAACTAATTCAATTAATCAGTTACAAATTATATGCCTACAAAGTCACTCCTTTGGATCTAAAACTCATATAGCTAAGGTGGGTTATATAATAAGAAAGGGAAAGAAATGTGGATGTTTTGGTGGTAGTGTGAGAGAGGTGGGGTTTAAATTACTTTCAAGTGATTTGGATTACAACCAACATTATTTCCCTAAGGTCCAAAAAATGAATCACACACAAAGCTAGGAAATGAATCCAAAATGCCTAACACCCACGATACAGTGCTCTTTTTTTCGCCCAGAAAACTATCTGAAAGGCTGCAAACAATGGAGCCTTCCAGAGATGCAGTGGGTGGTTTTTGTCCACACAGTACATTGGACGGCACCTTTCAGTAAACCAGCACTTCATCCTGTGGAGAACGGAATCCAGATTTCAGCTGGAAAGCTTGGTAAAGTTACCTTTGTATTTTGTCCCTGAATATCTTCATCTATAGCTGTTACTAGTAGACTAAGTAGGTGCTGTTTCAGGTGGCTGTCTAGTGTGGAATAGCTATAATTCTCCAAATTTTAAGTTAATGATAGATGTTTCCTTTTCAGACAAACTAATTCAAGGACAGAGATTATAGTTGTAGGGTTGGGTATATTTTTTAAATAACAGAGCACCATCCTTAAAGCAGTGATTCTTAGGGAGAGGCATACAACCCCAACCCTCAAGAATATCAGAACTTCCTGGGGGTGTATGCAATGAAAAAAAAAAGCAAATATTTAAGTTCATAATTTTGTTTTGTTTTGTAATGGAGTGTCCCTCTTATTTCCCAGGCTGGAGTACAATGGCGCGATCTCGGCTCACCACAACCTCCACCTCCCAGGTTCAAGCAATTCTCCTGCCTCAGCCTCCCGAGTAGCTGGGATTACAGGCGCATGTCACCATACCAGGCTAATTTTTTTATTTTTAGTAGAGACAGGGTTTCTCCATGTTAGTCAGGCTGGTCTTGAACTCCCGACCTCAGGTGATCCACCCGCCTTGGCCTACCAAAGTGCTGGGATTACAGGCGTGAGCCACTGCGCTCAGCCCATAATTTTGTATTTAAAAAAGGAAAACAACAACATTACCCTTATAACAAGAACACTTAAAGAAGGGTGTGTGACTCTTCCATTAACAGAGGGAGAACAGGTGAAGTAAAGTTGCAATTCCTGTTTTCACAAGTGTAGCTGATTAGATGCCCTGGAGGGCCCTTCTGCTCCAACAACGAGATCCCACATAAATCACAGTTTTTACTCCATGTCTCACAAGGAAGTGGGGGAAATTTTTAAAAGGACAAACCAATATAGCTGTAGGCTAAAACCAGAGAGCAGAAAGATGGGTAGGAGTGTTAAACTGAGAGCAAAGGCTCATTTTAACACTTCAGTGGGCCAGGTGCGGTGGCTCACGCCTGTAATCCCAGCACTTCGGGAGGCCAAGGCAGGTAGATCACCTGAGGTCAGGAGTTTGAGACCAGCCTGGCCAACATGGCAAAACCCCGTCTCTACTAAAAATACAAAAATTAGCCGGGCGTGGTGGCAGGTGCCTGTAATCCCAGCTACTTGGGAGGCCGAGGCGGGAGAATCGCTCGAACCTGGAAGGTGGTGGTTGCAGTGGGCCGAGATCATGCCACTGCACTCCAGCCTGGGCGATAAAGCAAGACTCCAACTTAAAAACAAACAAACAAAAAAACATTCCAGTGGGGACACTGAGCCCTTGGACCAGCAGAAAGGTAGGCAAGAGGAAAGCAGAGCCTGAGATTTTTAAGTAATGCCAGGGATCCTGAAAGAGCTAGTCACCCCAGAGACAGGCTGTCCTGTCACTCAGTGGAAGGCTGCACTCTTAAGAAAAAGCATCCTTGGCCGGGCGCGATGCCTCACGCCTGTAATCCCAGCACTTTGGGAGGCGGGGGGGGGGGGGGGGTGGATCACCTGAGGTCAGGAGTTCAAGACCAGCCTGGCCAACATGGAGAAACCCTGTCTCTACTAAAAATAAAAAAATTAGCCTGGTATGGTGACATGCGCCTGTAATCCCAGCTACTCGGGAGGCTGAGACAGGAGAATCACTTGAGGTTGTAGTGAGCCGAGATTTCCACTGCACTCCAGCATGAGCGAAAGAGAAAACCTGTCTCAAAAAAAAAAAGGCGCCAGGCACGGTGGCTCATGCCTGTAATCCTAGCATTTTAGGAGGCCAAGGCGAGTGGATCACCTGAAGTCAAGAGTTCAAGACCAGCCTGGCCAACGTGGAGAAACTGTCTCTACTAAAAATACAAAAATTAGCCAGGCGTGGTGGTGGGCACCTGTAAACCCAGCTACTCGGGAGGCTGAAGCAGGAGAATCACTTGAACCCAGGAGGCGCAGGTTGCAGTGAGCCGAGATCGTGCCATTGCACTCCAGCCTGGGCAACAAGAGCGAAACTCTGTCTTAAGAAAAAAAAAAAAAAAAAAAGAGGCATCCTTGACACACTAACATCCAGAATCTATAAGGAACTTAACAAGAAAAAAACAATCCCATTAAAAAGTGGGCAAGACATAAACAGATACTTCTCAAAAGACACATATGTGGCCAACACACATGCAAAAAAAATGCCCAACATCACTCATCATCAGAGAGATGCAAATCCAAACCACAACGAGATGCCATCTCACACCAGTCAGAATGTCTATTAAAGAATCAAAAAACAGGCCAGGTGTGGTGGCTCATGCATGTAATCCCAGCACTTTAGGAGGCCAAGGCGGGCAGATCACCTAAGGTCAGGAGTTTGAGACCAGCCTGGCCAACACGGCAAAACCCTGTCTCTACTAAAAATACAAAAATTAATCAGGCGTGACGGCAAGATCCTGTAATCCCAGCTACTTGGGAGACTGAGGTAGGAGAATCGCTTGAACCCAAGAGACAGAGGTTGCAGTGAGCCGAGATCACACCACTGCACTCCAGCCTGGGCAACAGAGTAAGACTCCATCTCAAAAAAAAAAAAAAAAAAAGCAATAGATGTTAGTGAGATTGCAAAGAAAGGGGAATGCTTATACACTGTTGGTGGGAATGCAAATTAGTTCAGGCCCTGTGAAAAGCAGTTTGGACATTTCTCAAATAACTAAAAGCAACCATTCAACCTGGCAATCTCATTACTGGGTATATACCCAAAGGAAAATAAATCATTCTATCAAAAAGACACATGTACTCATTGTTTATCACAGCACTACTGACAATAGTACAGACATGGAATCATGCTGGATGCCCACACATGGTGGACTGGATAAAGAAAATGTGGTGGCTCATGCCTATAAACTCAGCTATTTGGGAGGCTGAGGTAGAAGGACCACTTGAGACCAGGCGTTCTAGACCAGTGTGGGCAATATAGTGAGACCTTGTTTCTAAAACAATTAAATAAAAAAAAATACTTCCCCAGGTGTGGTGGTGCACACCAACAGAAAAACAAAAGAGAAAGCATCCTGGGGTTAGGCCTAGATTTTCATAGATTAATATCAACCAAATATCCATTTATAATACAAGCAAAGAAACCACCATATGTACAAGTCATAAGAAATAAACAACAGATTTAGATCTCCAAGAACTTCAGATATTTGAAATATCACATAGGAAATATAAAACAGCTGTGCACACAATGTTTTAAAAATTTGAAAAGGAGTAAGCCAGGTGCAGTGGCTCATGCCTGTGATCCAGCATTTTGGGAGGCCGAGGCAGGCAGATCACCTAAGGTCGGGAATTCGAGACCAGCCTGACCAACATGGAGAAACCCCGTCTCTACTAAAAATACAAAAATTAGCCAGGCGTGGTGGTGGCCGCCTGTATTCCCAGCTACTCCAGAGGCTGAGGCAGGAGAATTGCTTGACCCCGGGAGGTGGCAGTTGCGGTGAGCCGAGATCGCACCATTGTACTCCAGCCTGGGCAACAACAGCAAAACTCCATCTCAAAAAAAAAAAAAAGAAAAGAAAAGGAGTAAAAAAATTAAGCAAGCAAAAAGCAACTTGATTATAAAAAGAATCAAGTAAAATTTTAGAAATGAATAATATAATTGGTGAAAAAACTGTGTATTGGTTAAATAATAAGTTAGATACAGTTGGAAGCAGAAGTAGTTAGCTGTAAAACAAAAATGAATAAAGAACCCAGAATAGCACAGAGAGACAAGAACATGAAAAATATTACAAAAAAGGTTAACAGTATTGGAGGACAGAATGACTAAATATGTTTAATCACAGTCACGGAAAGAAAAAATTAAGCAGGTAGAAGCTAGGTGATATTTGAATGGATAAGAACTGAGAATTCTCAAGAAAGAAAAATTCACAGGTATACAAACCACAACATATAACAAGTAGAATAACTGAAAAGAAATTCAGGCAGGGCATGGTGGTGCATGTGTATAATCTCAGCACTTTGGGAGGCTAAGGCAGTAGGATCCCTTAAACTCAGGAGTTCAAGATCAGCCTGGGGAACACAGTAAGACCTTGTCTCTACAAAAAAATGTTTAAAAAATTAGCCAGGTGAGGTGGTGCCCATCTGCAGTCCTGGCTACTTGGGAGGCTGCGGCAGGAGGATGACTCGAGCCCAGGAGGTCAAGGCTGCAGTCAGCTGTGATGTACCACTGCACTCCAGCCTGGGCAATAGAGCTAAAAACAATTAGCTCTGTCTGAAAAAAACAATAAGAGGAAAGAAAGAAAAGGAAAAGAAAGTCACCTTATACACCTTGTAGCATTTTAGAATGCCAAAGACAAAGAAAGGATCTTTAAAGTAGCTGGAAAGAAGACAGGCAACCTAGAAAAGACTGAAGATATGAATGACTACAAACTTCACAACAGTAATAAATGGAAACCAGAAAGCATATACAGTCCAAGCTCTAAAACAAAATAACTGTCAACCTAAGATTATGTATCTAGCAAATCTATATACTTCAAGAACAAAATTAGGCATATTTTCAGATATAAACAAAAACTAGTTAAACATTGAGACCTACACTACAGGAATTTTCCTTAAACTATTCTAACAGCTTCTTAACTGACCTCCCTCTCCAATCTTCTCTAATATTCCTAAAACAATTCTGATCATATTACTTTCCTGCTTGAAACTGCCAGATGAATTTCTAGACCCTACATAATAAAGTCCAAATTTCTTAGCTGGGCATTTAAAGTGCTTTACAATGTAGTTACTTGCCAATGTTCTCTTCGATGGACAATCTGCCTCTTCAATTTACTAGCTGTGACCTTGGGGCAGGTAATCAGCCTATCCAAGCCTAAGTAAGACTCAATATCTGTAAAATGAAACCTCTAAAACTGTTGAGACCAATTACAATAGCTCATATGGTATGGACTGAATGTATGTGTCCCCACAAAGCTCACATGATGAAACCCTAACCCTAATGTGATGGCATTAAGAGGTAGTGCCTTTGGAAGGTAATTGGGTTAAATGAGATCATGAAGATGAAAACTCCATCATGCGCTTAGTGCCCTTATAAGAGACTCCAGAGCTCTTTTTCTCTACCATGTGAGGACACAGCAGTCTGCAAGCCAGGAATGGAGCCTTCATCAAGAACCCAATCTGTAGGCACTTCATCTTGGACATCCCAGGCTCCAGAACGCGTGAAACCAATGTCTTATTTATGCCACCCTCTTTGTGGTATTCTGTTATAGAAGCCCAAGCTCACTAAGACCCCATGTAGAGCAATAAGCACAATGCTTATCACATAGTTTTCAGTAATTGGCAGGTGTTATTAATCATTATAACTCACTCATCCCAAAATACAACATATGCATTCCCAAGTCCATGCCTTTGCCCACATTATTTCCTCCACTTTCCCATCCACACCCTGTCCCTCCCAAATCTACACTTAAGTCAGTCAATTATCTGTACAAGTCCAGCTTCTTCTTGAAATTCTCCCCTACCAGGTCAGCCCAGACAGAGTAGGTGCTCTCACTTCTAAACCCATAGAATATTTACCCAAATGCTGCTCTGTTATTTAACTAAACTAAACTATATGTTCCCTCTGGTAAAGGGAAGACATTATCTTAAGTTCTCCTGTTTTGCCCATGGGATGCTTTACTGCCATGAAAATGGAGACTACCAAATAAATATGGATTGGCTGATTAAGTTTCAGTACACTGACAGAGATGCTTTAAAGGAAAAACATGCCCCACCCCCGCCAAAAAAATAAAAAGCAGCTGTCTTTGGATTTGTTGCATTGTCTCTAAGCTTCCAGGCAGCTGCACTTCATTCTAAAGACATTAAATATTTTCCTTAGAGAAAGACATCCAACAGGGAAGTCCATACTGGGCAGGACGAAGTGATGGGGCACATCAGCTGACAGTGTGCTTCAGGAAACATCTTTCAGAGTCTAGTTTCAACAGAAGTCAATTTCACCCTGTATTTTTATCACTCAAAAGGAAGAAAACAGAGATCTTCCAGGGGCTGCCACAGAGTAGGTGCTCAATAAATTTTGGCTCGCTTTGAACAGGTGAACCAAGGCCATTACTCAGATCGTTTTGTCAGTGTGTTCAAAAAGAAGGGGGGAGGCGGGTAATCTCGGCAGCTCTGTTTTCCAGCTAACCATTTGCTGAGGACACCACAGCTAACTCCCCCACCCAAAAGTCAGTGGCAACTAATCTCTCAAATGAGTCACAAAGAATACATTAACAAGCAACTGAACCTCCAGTCAGCCACTCCTTCATCCAATGTGGCTGATATTAAGAAGCTAGAAAAAGGCACAATCCACATGCTATCACATTAAACAAACAAATTATATTTTCCCATTACTAGTGCCAAATTTAAAATTCCACTATTGTTATCTACTGGAAGCCAAACCAAGATGCAATTTTTTTCATTACACAAAAAATATCCTCATCAAAGAACATTTGGAAAACAGACAAAGGAATACAAGAATCAACCAGGAAAACAAAAACAAAGAAAAGCAGAAAACAATTGGCTGTAACACTTCCACTCATAAACAGCCCTATCAACATTCTGGTTCATTCTCATCCTCTTTTTTTCCCCTAAGCATAGATATTTTGTGTAATTGTAATCATACAGTATATACTAGTATACCTGCAGCTTGTGTCACTTAAATGATATCATAAGCATTTCTCCATCTTTTTCTCCTTAACCTTGTAACTGCACAAAAGCAGATGGCAGAAAGATTGTGAAATTAAACCAAGTCAATAAATTATTACCATTCTCTTTCTTCCACAATAACTACTGTAGTACAAATTGACACTTTTCCAGAAGTTCCTAGGGCCACTAGAAATAAGACATTTTTTTAAAAATGCCTCGACACAAAGAGTGTTTAAGAAATGTTAACTCACTTTCAAGTGACAAAGAGAGACAAACTGAATATTTACTAGAACCACCTCTGGAAAGATACAAAAAAATTAAATTCAGCCTCTGTTACCAACAAATTTTTTATTATCATTGAGAAAATACAATGCACTCACGCCTAACAACTAAAGCCCAGTGTAAATCAGAGTCAGTTACCCTGGCTCTTTAAGGGTTGGCAATGTTTTACCCATTTTGCAACCCTAGCACACAGAACAGTGCCTGACACATCATAGATACTCAATAAATGGCTGTTGTACTAAACTGAACGAAAGACTATGATCTAAGCTTATTTAGAGATAGGAAGGATCATTGAGGGCTGTGGGCTGAGGTTGTCAAACATAGCAGATAGCATGACTATGGCAGAATTTGATTTTGGCAATAATTTTCAGGAAGAAGCCTGAACCACAGAAACCTTGGGAAACTCTGCAAATGAAAGATAACGTAAGGAAAAAATGTTCATATTGTCCTACCTCTATTAAATAGTTTGATGTCTTTATACAAGCAGCACTGAAACCTCTGCTGTATGTATTAACTACTCATGGGAAATGTAATATATAACACATAACAGATACTACTTAAAACCAAAAGAAACACACCAACACAAAACACCACAGCATTCCTGGGACATCAGAAACAAGGGCTAACTCTCAGGAAGTTTTCTGTGTGCCATGCCAAGGAGCAAAGAGACAGTCAATTAAGGCTTTAGCTCTCCATATAGAGTACCACAGTGGATACTGTCCTTGCTAAACTAGGTGTAAAAGAATGTGCTTACCAAAACTTTCTTTCAGGATCTCTTTACACTCCAGTGAAGCTATTTGCATATACTGCTAGAATTCTGAGAGTACATACAAAGATCTGAAATTTGCATTCAACTTTGACAGCATAACATTCACACCACCTGACTATAAACATATCTTTTTTTTTCCCCCGAGATGGAGTTTCACTCTTGTACCCCAGGCAAGAGTGCAGTGGTGCAATCTCAGCTCACTGCAACCTCCACCTCCCGCGTTCAAGTGATTCTCCTGCCTCAGCCTCCAGAGTAGCTGGGACTACAGGCAAGCACCACCACGCCCGGCTAATTTTTGTATTTTTAGTAGAGACAGGGTTTTACCATGTTGGCCAAGATGTTCTTGATCTCCTGACCTTGTGATCCGCCTGCCTCGGCTTCCCAAAGTGCTGGCGTTAGCCACTGTGCCCGGCCAACTATAAACATATCTTAAAAGAGAATCCAGCTGGGCACAGTGGCTCACGCCTGTAATCTCAGCACTTTGGTGGGCCAAGGCGGGCAGGTCACTCGAGGTCAGGAGTTCAAGACCAGCCTGGCCAACATGGTGAAACCCCATGTCTACTAAAAATAATACAAAAATTAGTCAGGCAAGGTGGCACGCGTCTGTAATCTCAGCTACTCGGGAGGCTGAGGCAGGAGAATGGCTTTAACCTGGGAGGGGGAGTTTTGCAGTGAGCTTTGCAGTGAACTGAGCTCATGCCATTACATCAGAAACTCTGTCTCAAAAAAAAAAAAAATCCAACTTCACCACTAGGGTATTCTTCAGCAGACTCCATACATCCTAACTTCATTCACACATATTTTCCTTTCTTTTATTACATTTGTGCTTTTAAAAAATTCAAAGAATTTATGGAGAAGGAATTTGCTAATACCACATCTCTAACAGCTGCTAGTTGAATGTACTAAATCCATAGCTGCGTCTGTTACATTATGTGGCCATCTTATACTTGATGAAAGTCTGGTTGCTTTCAAAAGAACTGATTTAAACCCACCCCATGGAGTTTAAGAACAAGTTCCATGGAGCTTAGGGGTTGTGTGGATAATTCTGCCTGAATGTAATACTGCAATTACTTATGATAAAGTATCTCTAGTACTTATCCATTCAGTCTCCTTAGCCTGAAGCACTGAAGAACAAATGCCCATCAACAAGTCATGTGGGAATGAGCAGCTGATATAAAGTACTGCATGCTTTCAAGACAGGTGTTCTTTGTTTTTTTTAAAATATACACACAAGTCTGACAACGATTATATCTGCCAGATAATTAAGAATTAGAACATAAAAGAATATGCCATTCTAAAAAATGTTACTGGGGTCCAAACAAATGCAAATAAAAGAATTAAACATTTTTTCAAAAATTTCCCAGAAATTTTGATCTTCAGATTTTGATATGCTTCAGCACACAAATTGTCTTATCTGAAGAATGAAAACTGTTACTGTTTTAATTCTAAATAAGGCACTTCTCTCTAGAATATCAAAGATTTGGAAACTTAACACTAATGAGTACACAATCATTCAAAAAAGACATGTGGCATAACATTTGTAAAGCTGAGCTGCACCTGTCATGAGTCAACAAAAGAATATTTTATATACAAACCACATAGTGTTGAAAACTTGATAATTTGTTTAAACTGATCCATTAAAAGAACTCCACTGTTAAATGCAATAATACAAATAACTAAAAATTGGATTAACACAAATAACGAAGGATTTCCCATTTAAAACGCACAGGATATCACTCCTGACAAGGGTCTGAATCTCTCCATACTTCTATTTCTTCATCCACAAAAGGGCACAATAATAGTAACAACTTCTTAGAGTTATCAAGATTAAATAAATTAGTACATATTAAATTCTTGTAACAGAGCCTGGCAAAGGGTAACCACAAAAGAAATGTTTGCTATTATATCAAGAAGCAAAATTTTTAAGATGAAAATAAATAGCAATTGAGAATAATCATAAAAAATAAAAAAGACACAGTTGTCATGACTTCTGGAAGAACAGTTTTAGAGTATGCTTAAAGCATAAACCAAATAACGGAAAAAGAGCCCCCTACTAAAAAAAAAGATAGCTACACACCTTCAAAATGGATTAATACATCCTATCACCTCGATTATTTGTCATTAGTACTAGTTTGCAAAATTTGATTCTTCCTCCTACACTCCGCATGTAAATCCCAGCCCCTACCAGCAAAAAAGCCACAAAACTAGTCCCTTAGGGGAAGGAAATCAGAGGTTAAGGGTATGTGAAGCTCTTCGCATTTTCTAGTTTTACTAACAAACTACCAAGCTGAAATTCATTCCTGAGCTAAACTGCCAAATGCTTCTGCAACAAAAACTGCAAACTTTCACGTGAACAGATCTTTTCAACAATAGAGAGTTGTTCCAGGCTGTGAATAGGACAGTGTCAGTGTGACCAACACAGCGGGCGCTGGACATTCCTGACACCCTTGTCCCCTGGCTAGCCTTTGATCACTTATCTCCCAACTGCATTTGGTTTTGGGAATCACTTTCAGGCAAAGTATATAGATTTTGCCTTGGCGTATATCATCTATACGCTAAAACTCATCTTTTGTCACAGAGCCCATCGCGAGCATCCCATTAGCATAAAGCACCAAACACAGGAATGCTTTGTTTTCCAAAATCTGTCCACCTTCACTCCTAAACAGTCCCTCCGTGTTTTAATTTGTATATTCTGGAAAACATCATGGGATGACAGTGGCAACTCAATTAAACAATAAAATGATCTAAGAACCGAAAAAGGTCCTGGTCTGGTTACCTGCGGATGGCTGCCAGAGGAAGAGTGTGGTGTCCTGCTTTAGGTAAATATGAAGTTGAGGCTTCACTACTTACTCAGAATGCAGCCTTGGAAAGCAGACTAGACTTGACTCTGAAAATGGATTAATGAAACCTACCTCACAGAGTTGCTGAAAGGAGTAAACGAGATAATGGCGCCAAAGTGCCTAGTAGATAGTACGAGCTCACTAAACGAAAGCTATTTTAGTCCTCTGTACAACTGTCCAGGAAAATATGGATCTAATGAGAATTCCAAACAGAGAGAAAGAAAATGGACAAAACTCTCAAGTTTATTAGTGTGTCTTGATCAAATGCCCCGAATGCTATTTCCGGATAAGGGTCTGCGTGGTCTCCTCGGCCAGGCCAGAGACAAAAAAGGTACTGGATTGATATCCATTTTATTTCTGCAAAAGAAAAGCAGTTCCTTTGTTTGTGTCGAGTCAAATGAACTGCAGATCCCCAGAGGGCTGTGACCACGCAGCCCGCCAGGCCTCGGAGCTCTGCCTCGCCGGTCCTCAGCTACGTCCCCCGCTCACCGTCCCTTCTGGAGAGCACAGCACTGCTGCGCAGGGTCTTCCAGCAAGTTCCAGCGCCCACGCCGCAGCTGCCGCGCTCCCTCCAGAGGGCCGTGCCCACCGCCCGGGAGAGGCCCACCTGGGGGATGAGCCCACCGCCCAGCACAGGACCCCGCCTGGGAGAGGCCCACCCCGGGGATGAGCCCACCGCCCAGCACAGGACCCCGCCGGGGAGAGGCCCACCCCGGGGATGAGCCCACCGCCCAGCACAGGACGCCGCCTGGGAGAGGCCCACCCGGGGGATGAGCCCACCGCCCAGCACAGGACCCCGCCTGGGAGAGGCCCACCCCGGGGAAGAGCCCACCGCCCAGCACAGGACCCCGCCGGGGAGAGGCCCACCCCGGGGATGAGCCCACCGCCCAGCACAGGACCCCGCCCGGGAGAGGCCCACCCGGGGGATGAGCCCACCGCCCAGCACAGGACCCCGCCGGGGAGAGGCCCACCCCGGGGATGAGCCCACCGCCCAGCACAGGACCCCGCCTGGGAGAGGCCCACCCGGGGGATGAGCCCACCGCCCAGCACAGGACCCCGCCCGGGAGAGGCCCACCCGGGGGATGAGCCCACCGCCCAGCACAGGACCCCGCCTGGGAGAGGCCCACCCCGGGGATGAGCCCACCGCCCAGCACAGGACCCCGCCCGGGAGAGGCCCACCCCGGGGATGAGCCCACCGCCCAGCACAGGACCCCGCCTGGGAGAGGCCCACCCGGGGGATGAGCCCACCGCCCAGCACAGGACCCCGCCCGGGAGAGGCCCACCCGGGGGATGAGCCCACCGCCCAGCACAGGACGCCGCCCGGGAAGAGCCCGCCCCCGGGGTCCGACGGCTGTCCGGGACCGACTCACTGCCTGGGACGGGCCCCCCACCCCAAATTAGCTCCCCGCCCAGGTCCAACTGCCGGGCGTCCCAGGGCCACACCCCCCACCCCAGCCAGGCCCGGGTCCCAGCCCTGGCTGCGGGGACGCGGGCGCGCGCCGCCCCTCCGGCCCGGGACCCCGGGAGCCCTCGGAGCCAGGACCGCTATTCTCGCCCGGACCGGCTCCAGCAGCTTCGGCCCGCTCTGCTTCCGTCGTCCCCAGACCCTAGTCCCCCAACAGCGGAAACGCGCAAACTCACCCCTGAAAAGCAGCAGCAGGAAGAAGTCAGGCAGCCGAGCGCAGAGCCGGAGTCGCGGTGGCCGCCTCAGCGCCATGTCGAGGGGAGCTGAGGGGCCCGCGGCCGCGCGGCGCAGCTTGTAGTCCCCGCGCGCATGCGCCCAGCCGGCCAGGCCCCTGCGACCCGCCCCAGTTACCATGGCGACCGCCGGGCCCAGCCGAGCCGGCACCATGGTGACAGAGGAAGCTGAAGTCTAGCTGCTTACGGATGCAGCGATGCTCTGGACCGGCACATGGGTTCTCTTTCAATGAACTTGGCGGGAGGAGAGTAAAGAAGTATGTACAAGAGTGAAGCAGGGTATATTTCTATAGCTATAGAATACATCCATCACAACAGGTCGGAGAAGGAACACTCCTTTAAAATTTGGGAAATAAAGGATTTCTTATTTTACAAATAAGGATGCAGCCCAGTTATCTTGGAAGCATTATTGCCTTCACATCTTTTGGGCCCCCAATTCCAAATTGGTGGAAGGAAGAGAGCTGAAATCTGCTTAAAACATAAGCAATACATACATTATACAGTATATAAAAGTGATGTCTTGCTACAATAATTTGTTTATGTGGTAGATCAAAAGCATGATGGCATACCCAATAGTTTATTCTGCAGAATAGCAGACTAATTAATTGCTCTGATTTCTGAATACTGGGAGATGGCAAAACCAGGGAAGAACAGGTAAGATGAGGACAAACAGGAAAAATGAAGAGAAGGATAAATTAAAGCAGAAATTAGATCTAAAAAAGCAGGAGTATTTAAAGTCTCACTTAAGACTATGGAAAATACTTGAAAAGCTTGTATTTTAGCAAGTATAGAAAGTACATATCCAATGTTCCCAGAAACAGCAGGCTAGCAACAGAATTCTGAATATAATTGTTAGTAAAATAAGCCAGTTTCCAACTAATATTTTTAATGTTTAACTTTTTCATATACTCATGCTACTTTTTTAGTATTTTTAGTTTTCATGCAAAATAGAAGTATATTTATATATTATGTATACCAAATTTATATATGTAAATGCCAGGAAACGAGAAATAGATTGAGATTGTTGCCAAGAATATGCTTCAGTTTCCATCACCGTATAATCTTCTTTGTAAATCTTTATAACTGCTCGGATCTTTATGTTAATTGATTACCTTCTCAAAAATCTTATAAAGACAGAATAAAAATTAAAAAATAACTCAATTACCTACTATGATTCTGTTTGTCTTTCCTTTCATAAATCTTCTTTATGTTCCAGGTCACCATGCACTAAATCACAAGTAAAAGTGTGTAAAAGTTGTTTTATAATGGTGGCCTCTTTCCCTTTATCAAACACAAAATCGAGAAATTAAAAAGAAGAAAATTGGTCTTAGGCCCACTGACATTTTTTTCTGCCCTCTCTTTTCCCTATTATTCCCTTTAGCGCCTGGTCACATGGCCAGGCATATTTACCTAACTGAAGGAACTGTTTGGGTTACTTGGAAATGTGAGATGGTGTCTGACTGTGGACAGAGCACAGTTTTAAAAAAACAGTACCTCTTTTCTCCTGCGGAATTTTCAGTGTTTGCGTTGTAAAATGGTCTGTCTGTTAAATGGTCTTCTCTGCTAGGGAATCTTTTGAAACTCAGACCGAGATTACAAAGAAAGGCTGCATGAATATTCCATAAGGGGCAGAGGTTCCCAGGAGAGTGGATGGCAGGTGCTTCATTGTAAGGCACTGATTTTCCTCCGCAGATGGAGTCGGCATGTCATTACCAACAGCTGAGACAGTTCCTGGAATGGAAGTCTAACTAGGGATGCAGCAGAGTGGGGTAGGACACACGTGGCTGTGAAGTGGTCTGCTCTTCCTTAGGGTTTCATTGTTTCCTGGAGAGCTCTGACTCTGTGCAGAAGGGAATCAGAGCTCAATAAGGCCAGCAGCAAAGTCCTGGAAGCATTCCGTGAGCAGGGCTGAGTAGGCTCTGCCTCCATTACAGCATTATCCATCTGAATATGCTTATTTCTAAGGTGTGGCTTACTAAGGAGAGATGCTTAAAAGAGCTCAGGGAACTGAATGTAAACCAACAATAAAATGCTAAGCCCTGGCCAGGCGCGGTGGCTCACACCTATAATCTCAGCACTTTGGCAGACCAAGGAGGGAAGATCATGAGGTCAGGAGTTTGAGACCAGCCTGACCAACATGGTGAAACCCTGTCTCTACTAAAAATACAAAACTTAGCTGGGCATGGTGGCAGGCGCCTGTAATCCCAGCTACTTGGGAGGCTGAGGCAGGAGAATCAATTGAACCCGGGAGGTGGAAGTTGCAGTGAGCCAAGATCGTGCCACTGCACTTCAGCCTGGGTGACAGAGTGAGACTCTGTCTCAAAAAAAAAAAAAAAGCTAAGCCCCTCAACAATCTGAATTGACCCCTCCTCTCAGCCAAAGGCACTTCAAAGTTAACCTGAAAAACTAGTTTAGGCCATGATGAGGGAGTTGGATAAGCCTTATTATACCCTCCTCCCTTTTGGAATTCAAGCCAACTGACCAGCATCAACATTAAAACAGATCTTAAGACTGATAGGGCCAGGTACAGTGGTTCACACCTGTAATCCAGGCCCTTTAGGAGGCCAAGGTAGGCAAATCACCTCAGGTCAGGATTTCGAGACCAGCCTGGCCAACATGGTGAAACCCTGTCTCTACTAAAAATACAAAAAATTAACCAGGCATGGTGGTGCATGCCTGTAGTTCCAGCTACTTGGGAGACTGAGGCAGGATAATCGCTGGAACCCAAACGGCGGAGGTTGCAGTGAGCTGAGATTGTGCCACTGCACTCCACCTGGGCAACACAATGAGACTCCATCTAAAAAAAAAAGACTGATACAACAGACTCTCTCTGAAGCCTGTTACCTGGAGGCTTCATCTGCATGATAAAAACTTGGTCTCCACAACCGTTATTCTAACACACACGTTCCTTTCTTGCTTGCTTGTTTTTTTTTGTTTTGTTTTTTGTTTTGTTGTTGTTGTTGTTTGTTTTTTTGACAGAGTCTTACCCTGTCACTCAGGCTGGAGTGCAGTGGCACACAATCGTGGCTCATGCTTGAGCCTCGACCTCCAGGCTCAAGCAATCCTCCCACCTCAGCCTCCTGAGCAGCTGGGACCACAGGTGTGTGCCACCATAGCTGGCTAATTTTTCTACTTTTTTTTTGTAGAGATGGGATCTCCCCATGTTGCCCAAGCCGATCTTGAACTTCTGGACTCAAGTAATTTGCCCACCTCAACTTCCCAGTGTGCTGGGATTACAGAAGCGAGCCACTGCCCCAGAGCCAGACCAGACCTTCCTTTCTATCAGAATAACCTTTGAATCTGCCAATGACATGAAATCCCAACCCCACCCACTTACAGTTGTCCCGCCTTTCTAGACAGAACCAATGTACACCTTACATGTATTGACCGATGCCTCACGTCTCAAAAAAAGAAGAAAAGGAATGTGATCCATGACTTCTGTTCCTTTACTATGCTATTCTAGCCCCGAACAATCATCTGAAGTCAACCCGCATCGCATGAGATAAGTGGGATTCTTTGACTAATGGAAGTCTCTGAAATCAGAGTCCTTCTTTAAAGCATTCTTTTTCAGGGCTTTTCAAACACCTGGGTATGTTTCTGTTTCTCCATCTCCCCTCTCTTTAAGTCCCATCTTCCTCACAATATTTTCAACTATGTTATCCCACATTTTATCTCAACTCTATCGCCTGCTCTTTCCAAGTATTTCTTTAATTTTATTTAAATAGGAGAACCTTCTCCCACCTCCCTCTAAGGAAACAGTAGCAGACAAAACTTCCATCTCCTCCAATAACATATGCTGCTTGTGGTCTGCAAAAGAAGAAAAGTTCTTCTGCAGTTCGATCTATTTGCACATTTCTCTCCTTTGCTGAAAAAGTTTATATACCAATGGCAGATTTTGATCAAGTGGCTTCCTAGAGAGAGGATTTCATAAGCAGCTATTTAATAAACCTTTCACATTTCACCAAAAGAAGGCTAGGTGTCCGTGTGCTTGTGTATATATGTTTGTTTGTGTGTGTGTGTCTTTAAATAGAAATGTAGTACATGCCAGGAGTTAAAGAGAGTCACACCCTTATGCTAGGGCAGGAGTTAAAGTATACTGGTGGTGTCTCTATCAGCCAAGGGCTCTTTACTGGTGCACCTTAAAACACAACAGGACGACCAACAGTGGACAATAACACAAGGAAAGCCCTTGACACACAATTGCTTCCCCAGGGCTGATGTTCCTGGGAATTTCTCACTTCAGGCCCCATGAAGAATATCACCCATGCTGCCTGTGTCAGGGTGTCTGCCTCAATTCTTTCTTTGAGGATGTGGAGAAGCAGGTGCCCCTGCAGACACCAAAGAAAAAGTGTCTGAGAAAAGGTGTCTGAGATAGCCAGTAAACAGCAGTCCCCAGTCACCTTCCAGGAGGGATCCCCGTGATGACATAAAACAGACCAGCATTTTTTTACCCTCTTCACCTGACTTGTTGAATATTTGCCCTGGCCTGGGGAGAAGGTGAGAAGCTGTTTTCTGGACTGTGCCTTGGGGCTGAGGACACTGATGAGCCCCAGGGACAGGTATGCCGCCTTCATTGGCTTCAGGTGAGGTCCCGGAGCGCCCGCTGCTTGTGGGTTGGGGCTAAGACAATCTGGGTGGGGTGGCCCACAGGGTACCTGCAGCACTCTGGTGCTCCAGTTCTGTGCCTCCAGGATGCTCCAACTACTTTGTTTATAGATGGGAGTTATTTTTATTCCAGCCCTCCAATTAGAGATAATTTTCTCTTCACACAAATTACACCATGGAGTGTTTACTTCCTGGTGGCACCAGTGAGAGACCTGGGCCTCTGCTCTTTTCCCTCCTCTGCTACTGAGATCTTGCACTTTACACACAGTCCCGGCCAGGGTCAACCCTCGGTTTCAGGGCTTTGGAATGGGGAAAGCTCTTCCAAAGAGCTCTGGGCCAGGCATTTGACAGAGTAATTTATGTGACTCAGAGCTTTCCAGGATAGGAAGGATACTTTTTGGTGGTGGCCACTGCAGAGGTTCTGGATACCCTGTTCCAGGACTGGAAATGGGGGGACATAATTCGATTTCCCAGGTTTCTAACATGAAGAGGGTTATTCCACAGGAAACCTTTTCCCCAGAAATTATTCAAGACCATGCCCCTTGAGCAAGCAGATAAGAGCTCTGGATAAGACTCTATAGTTAAGGCCGGGCGTGGTGGCTCACGCCTGTAATCCCAGCACTTTGGGAGGCCGAGGCAGGCGGATCACGAGGTCAGGAGATCCAGACCATCCTGGCTAACACAGTGAAACCCCGTCTCTACTGAAAATACAAAAAATTAGCCAGGTGTGGTGGCGGATGCCTGTAGTCCCAGCTACTCGGGAGGCTGAGGCAGGAGAATGGCGTGAACCCGGGAGGCGGAGCTTGCAGTGAGCCGAGATCGCACCACTGCACTCCAGCTTGGGTGACAGAGCGAGACTCCGTCTCAAAAAAAAAAAAAAAAAAAAAAGAAAAGACTCTATACTCTATCTTTAAAGCCATGAAATTATATTCCCATGAAATTTAGAATCAGGATGAGTGGATGTATTTGGTCCTCTTGGGTGATTCTCAGAATCCTGAAAGCACTCAAGACACTCAGTGGAGACCTACTCCAGTGGGGATGGCCACACAGCTCATGAAGGACAGAGAACTTGAATGCCGCATCCTCAAAGGGCACCTATGCTTCTGCAACCCTTACACTCAGAGGTCATACCTTAGTCCCTTTATCTTCCAGGCAATATGTTGTTTTCCAGCCGGGCATTGTTCCCTAGGTTTGCACTGTCCCTGTGCCCCAGGCCTACCACCAGCTGCTGCCCAAGACAGAACACAGGAAGGAAACAGGAAACTCTGCTGGGCTTGGAGGTACAAGATTCTCCTTGCGCACACCCCACAGGGAAGCAGTGGCCACCCCCACCAGCACTGGCCCAATATCAGCTCCCTCATTTTTCATCTGGATTGTTAAAATGATCTGTAGGTATGTCTTCCTGTATCTAGACGTTTCTTTTCAAAATTGTGACTAGGACCTAGAACAATAAGAGATGCTCAATAAATATCTTTGGAATGAATGAATATAAGACTCCTGTGCCCTGCAGAGCTAACGTCTGCTCACGTTGTCCTGCTTAAAATTCTTAGTACTTTCAAAATATAGTTAACACCCCTTAGTACAGCAGTCCCCAATGTTTTTGGCACCAGAGACCAGTTTTGTGGAAGACAAGTTTTCCACGGAAGGGTTGGGTGGGGCAGTGTTTCCGGATGAAACTGTTTCACCTCAGATCATCAGGCTTTTTAGTTAGATTCTCATAAGGAGCATGTAACTCAGATCCCTCTCATGCGCAGTTCGCAAAAGGGTTTGTGCTCCTGTGAGAATAATGCAGATCTGGCAGGAGGCAGAGCTCAGGCAGTAACGCTCTCCTTCCCACCCCACACCTCCTGCTGTGTGGCCCAGTTGGTAACAGCTACCAGTCCATGGCCTGGGGACTGGGGACCCCTGCCTTAGTATGACTAAAGAAGTCATGGATGAAAAAACACACCCTATGTTCATGAGCATCACAGCTTCAGCATCTCATACCACCCCCTCATCTACTGCCTTGAATCTAGCTACGCTGAGTTAACTGGGGTTCTTAAAACTTGCCAGGTTCTTGCGAGCCATTGCAGTTGCCTACGCAGTCCTTGCTGCCTGTATTACCCTCCCCATCAGCCTGGTGTCGCTGAAAAGAGTCAAACTCTGTAAAACATTTGAAGAGATTTATCCTGAGCCAAATATAAGTTACCATTGGCCCATGATGCAGCCGGTAGGAGAGCTGAGAACAGGTGCCCAAGGTGGTCGGGCACAGCCTGGTTTTAGACATTTTAGGGAGACAGGAGACATCAATCAATACATGTAAGATGTCCATTGGTTTGGTCTAGAAAGGCAGGACAACTGGGGGATTCCAGGTCATGGATAGATAAGAGACAAAAGGCTGCATTATTTTGGGTCTTTGATCAGCTTTTCACTGAAATCACAACTTACATGTGAGAGAGGGGTAGAGGAACAGTCATGTGTGCCTTAGTCCAGCTCAGTGAATCTGCATTTTTACATAAACAATAAAGCAGAAGAAGCAAACAGATATGCATTTGTCTCAGGTGAGCAGAGCGATGACTTTCTATCCTGTACCTGTGAAGATAAGCTATCAATTTACATGGCCAAGGTGAAACTCAATAGAACTATTTTTAGAGTAAAGACCTTGAGGCCCACAAGGAATTTCCTTGTAGGCAGATTGTGAGGGAGGTATGTATCTTTAATACCTTCATAGCTATTTATTTAGGAATAAAACGGGAGGCAGGCTTGCCTGACACAGTTCCCAGCTTGACTTTTCAGCTTAGTGATTTTGGGGTCCCAAGATTTATTTTCCTTTCACACTAGTCAGTTTCCTAACATCACCATGTCCTCTTGGAACCCCTTCCAGTATCATATCCTCATGGCAGAACTTCCTGGCCCCAGAGTCCCCTCCAGGATGGTTTAGGTGGCCCTCCTGTGTGCTTCTGTAACACTGTGGGTGCGTCTCTCTCACACTCCATTGCATTGGATTGTAATTCCATATTTTTACTGTGGTTCTAGTTCAGACTTCTAGAGTCTAATGCTGTGTTCAATCTCCTCCTTTGCTAATATGTATGTTTGAGGCTATAATCCTTTCTAAGTGCTGCAGTAGCTATATCCCACAATTTGTAATATACACTGTCGTCACTGTCACTAAGTCCCAAGTATTTTATAATTTCTTTTGTCATCTCTACTTGACCACTTATCATTTAGAAGCCTACTTTATAAGCTTCTCAATATATGGAGGCTGGGCTTGTGTTGCCATCAATGACTGCCTTGGTCAGAAAACAAGGTCCATATAAAATCAATACTTTTGTATTTGTTGAGCCTGACATTACGGCTTAGTAATGGTTAATTCTTTCAAATGTGCCGTGTGTATTCTCAAATGTTTGGGCTTAGAGTTCTAAATATGTACCTATTCAGTTCAATTTCTTTATTATGCTACTTAAAACTTTACTACCTTTGCTTACTTTACTTTTTTTTTTTTTTTTTTGGCTTCAGCTATCAATTCCTGGAAAAGATTTGTTAAATATCACATTATGATTACGGATTTCTCAGTATCTCAGTATAATTATGTCAGGGTGCTTTTTTATTCTTCACCATGCAGCATGCCAGTTTGGGAAAGTCATACCACGCTGGCGACGTGAGGAAGCACATGACCTCCCTCTTCCCAAGGGTTCCACGCTCTTCCTTTCTCCTTATCCCTCAGGCTCAACCCGCGAAATGCCACTCTGGCCTCAGAGCATCTCCTTTCATTCCCAAGCTTCCTGAAGCCTTAGCTCCTCTCCCAAATAGGCCTATAACATTTTCTTCCAAACAAACATGGTCCTCTTGAATGAATCTATGATAAACACAATGCTCCCTATCACGTTGTGGAGTCCTAATTAGGGAAAAGGAGTCAGGCTGGCACGACCAGGAGAAAGCAAAAAGATAGAGGAAGCAGATAAGCTATAGATCTGCCTTCCCTTATGGTCCGGAACATATAGACAAAAAGAGGAAGGAGATAAGTTATAGGCCTGCCTTTCTTTATGGCCCAGGACATGCAGCCCTCCTGAGCAAATACGGTGCAGAACTCACAGGCTTCCTGCTTGTCATCAAATGCCTCAATTTGTCAAACATCTCAGCTGATAGAAGAATGCAGGTTAGCTCACTGCTACCTTGGTGTTATCAATTCACCCAACAACCACCCTATAAAAATCCCCAGCCAGCCTTTGTCACTTCGCAGTCAGCTTCTCTCCTGCTGGTTTTGCCCACTGCTCCCTGGCAACATACAATGTACTTTCTTCTTTCTTTTTTTTTTTTTTTGAGATTGGGTTTTGCTCTTGCTGCCCAGGCTAGAGTGCAATGGCGCGATCTCGGCTCACTGCAACCTCCACCTCCCTGGTTCAAGCAATTCTCCTGCCTCAGCCTCCTGAGTAGCTGGGATTACAGGCATGCGCCACCACACCCAGCTATTTTTGTATTTTTAGTAGAGACAGGGTTTTGACAAACTGGCCAGGCTGGTCTTGAACTCCCAACCTCAGGTGATCCACCCACCTCAGCCTTCCAAAGTGCTGAGATTACAGGCGTGAGCCACCGAACCCAGCCATACTTTCCTACTTTCTCTAATAAATCTGTCCTTCTTTATCTACAACTCTCTTGGTAAATTATTTTTGTTGTTGTTTGTCTTTTTTTGTTGTTGTTAAAGAGGAGGCTTCACCATGTTGACTAGGCTGGTCTTGAACTCCTGACCTCAGGTGATCCACCCGCCTCGGCCTCCCAAAGTGCTGGGATTACAAGCATGAGCCACCATGTCCGGCCTTGGTAAATTCTTTTACCCCTCACCACCGGCCAAGATACTCGTGGCTTACCACGACACACATCATGTCAGAGTTATGGTTTCTACATCATATTTTCCAATCGGACCACCAGTTCAGGAAGGGCCTCATCTCAGGCACCCCGGGGGGTGTACCACACAGTGTTGTTCAAGAAACACGTTAGAATGCTAAGAAAAACACTCACACAGGTGTCATAAGGGCGTGCACTGTAGAACCACTTATAAAGCATTTTGGGAATAAAAGAATATCTTCGTGCTTAGAATAATTGAGAAAATTTTCTTCCTAAAGATGGGGAAACACTTGGAGTAACTCTTGATAATCACCTAACACTATTTAACTGCTCATCTAGCAAACATTATGTTGTGTTTGTGCCTGGGACTGAGCTAGGAACTCAGCACCAGAGACAGCTTGGACACAGTTTTGTTTTGTTTCGTTTTTTGTTTTTGTTTTGTTTTGTTTTTCCCCTCAAAGAACCCATGTTCCCGAGGAAGAGATGGGAAGAAAAATCAATACTTTTTCTTGGGGATCCAGGAAACCTCGGAATGATGGAGTCTGCCATACTACCACATTGTACAGAGAAATTCTGAATAAGAGGGCAGAACAATTAAAATGCACATGGAGCTTGAAACAGAGAAATAAATCTCCAAGTTACCGACACAGGAAGGAATTCAAAGCCACCATAGTACGAGGAGGAGGAGGAGGTCCTAGAAAGAGCTAGGGGTGCAGCTCTGACCCACTGGGTGGGCCCATTCGAAGCAGGACTTTGGAACTGACATCCTGCTCCCTCAGGGGAAGGTGGCCAGGAAAAAACTCCACCCATCAGTTTCTGCCCTAGGTTCTGGGTGAGAAGTAAAACCATTTCCTGTGGGAAACTCAAGTCTCAGCCAGATGTGGTAGCTCATACCTGTAATCCCAGCACTTTGGGAGGCTGAGGTGGGAGGATCACTTGAGGTCAGGAGTTCGAGACCATCCTGGCCAAGATGGCAAAACCCTGTCTCTACTAAAAATAGAGAAATTATCTGGGCATGGTGGCGGGTGCCTGTAATCCCAGTTACTGGGAAGGCTGAGGCAGGAGAATCGCTTGAACCCAATAGGCAGAGGTTCCAGTGAGCCAAGATCATGCCACTGCACTCCAGCCTGGGCGACAGAGTCTCCAGGCCTGCGTCACATGCCAGTGCTGGGTGTGAACTTACACCGTCTCCCATGGTGTGGAAGCCTCCAAGCCCAGAAATTAACGTAAAACCTGTGGTCACACTGGGGAAACCTCTAGACCAACCAGTTGAAGCAAAAGGTACAACTGTTCCTAGCATGTCCCAGAACATCAATGACCCCCCCCAGAATGGAACAATCTCTGATGAAGAGGAGCTAACACGTGACAAACCACAGGGAAAATTGCGCACCACAGGCGGGAGCCAGTGTACCTACGTGGCAGGCGGGAGCCAGCGTATCTACGTGGCAGGCGGGAGCCAGCGTATCTATGTGGCAGGTGGGAGCCAGCAGACCTACACGACAGGCATTGCACCTCCCAAACCCTGAGATAACAGAAGGATCCAAAAGAGATAATAAGATAAGTGGGTTTGCAAAGTACAGAGAGATACAAGGACTAGCAAACACAGAGATATAAAAAGGACACCTGGAAAGAACAGGAAGATGAGAAACAGAGAAACATAGGAAAACCCAAACCAAAACCCAAAACCTCTCCACAGAAGATTAAACAGTAGCCTGAAAGAAAACCTGTGAAGTAGAAGATGGATCTTAGAAAACTATCCGGGATGAGCCACACGATGGCAAACATATGGAAACAGAAAAAAAAATGTTGGCTGGGTGCAGTGGTTCAAACCTGTTATCCCTGCACTTTGGGTGGCCGAGGCAGGTGGATCATCTGAGGTCAGGAGTTCGAGGCCCCCCGACCAACGTAGTGAAATCCTCATCTCTACTAAAAATACAAAAATTGGCTGGGCGTGGTGGAGGGCACCTGTAATCCCAGCTACTTGGGAGGCTAAGGCAGGAGAATTGCTTGAACTCGGGAGGCGGAGGTTGCAGTGAGCTGAGATCAGGCCACTGCACCCCAGCCTGGGTAACAGAGCGAGACTCCATCTTAAAAAAAAAACAAATTTAAGAGATGTGCACTATAGAAACACGTTGTAGTGGAATAAAATAAAAACGTGGGTCTAAAGGCAGTAATTGAAGAGGGAATGACTCAGAATTTGCCAGAATTGGTGAAAGACATGAGTTCTTTTGGGTTTTTTTGTTTGTTTGTTTTTTGTTTTTGAGATGGAGTCTTGCTCTGTCACCCAGGCTGGAGTGCAGTGGTGCAGTCTCGGCTCACAGCAAGCTCCACCTCCCGGGTTCAAGCCATTCTCCTGCCTCAGCCTCCCAAGTAGCTGGGACTACAGGTGCCCGCCACCACGCCCGGCTAATTTTTTTGTATTTTTTTTAGTAGAGATGGGGTTTCACCGTGTTAGCCAGGATGGTCTCGATCTCCTGACCTCGTGATCCGCCCGCCTCAGCCTCCCAAAGTGCTGGGATTACAGGCTTGAGCCACCATGCCTGGCCAAGACACGAGTTCTTAGTTTGAAGAAGCTATCCTAAATAGGATACCCCAGGATAAAGAGATATCTCATTTTGTTTTGTCACACCTAGCCACATGGGTCTTTCCTAGACATAACACAGTGAAAGACAGAACTCAAAGACTAAGAAAAATCTCAAGGTTAGTGACGGTCAAAAGATGGCTATTCGCTGGGAAACAACAATAGAAGCTGGAACAAAATGAAATAATTGCTTCAAAGTGCTGAGGTGAAAAAGAAGTCAGTCCAGGTTTCTGTATCAGCTAAGTGATGATTCAAGAGTAAAGGGAAAAAAATTTTAGAGAGTTTATCACCTCTTTACTTGTTGAAAGAAATACTAATGAATGATTTAAAAGAAAAGCTTAAGTTTAAAAAAAGCAAATCTGTACCCAGAGGAAGCAATGGGATAAGAGAGCAACGATCAGCAAAAAATGTAGGAAGCAGGTGAACATATGTAAGTCAATATCGACTCTACAAGACGATAATAGTAATAACCTATCTGTGAGGGTTAAAAAAACTAAAATACTAGACAATGATAACATGAACAACTAGGGTTAGAAGAAATTCAGAGTATTGAAAGGTCAGTAAAGGTTAATTAGATTTAAACTTTCAAAATTAAAGTGTATATTTTAAATTAAGGGTATATTTTAAACGCTTAAGGGTAATCCTTAAAAGGATAGAAATGAAATATATGACTTCCAGATCGTATAGTAGGTGGATGGGTTTCTAGCATGGGGCCTTGATATTTAGGCTAAGTTATTTTGAATGTTTTACAGGGGTGATGGAGCGTAATGGAAGCCTTTCTTTTTTCTTTTTTCTTCTTCTTTTTTTTTTTTTTTTGAGACAGAGTCTTGCTCTGTTGCCAGGCTGGAGTGCAATGGTGCGATCTCAGTTCACTGCAACCTCCGCCTCCTGGGTTCAAGCGATTCTCCTGCTTCAGCCTCCCGAGTAGCTGGGACTACAGGCATGTGCCACCACGCCCAGCTAATTTTTTGTATGTTAGTAGAGACGGAGTTTCACCATGTTGACCAAGATGGTCTCCAACTCCCGATCTCAGGTGATCCACCCGCCTCAGCCTCCCAAAGTGTTGGGATTACAGGCGTGAGCCACTGCGCCCGGCTGTAGAAGGCTTTCTGACAGGGGAGGGCATGGCACAGAGCAAGTCCCATCCCACTTTATACTCCCCTGACCCACCCTGGCCAGAATTCAATGACGTGTTCTGTGTTCTGTCGCTGAACTAGCACCTATCACTGTGTACATTCTATATGAACACAGGGGTATAGCATGCCACTGTGTCGCTGCTGGACTGTGAACTCCTAAAGCGGGGAAACATTTTACAAATGAAGGACTGTGAACTCCTAAAGCGGGGAAACATTTTACAAATGAAGGACTGTGAACTCCTAAAGCGGGGAAACATTTTACAAATGAAGGACTGTGAACTCCTAAAGCAGGGAAACATTTTACAAATGAAAGACTGTGAACTCCTAAAGCAGGGAAACATTTTACAAATCAGGACTGTGAACTCCTAAAGCGGGGAAACATTTTACAAATGAAGGACTGTGAACTCCTAAAGCGGGGAAACATTTTACAAATGAAGGACTGTGAACTCCTAAAGCGGGGAAACATTTTACAAATGAAGGACTGTGAACTCCTAAAGCGGGGAAACATTTTACAAATGAAGGACTGTGAACTCCTAAAGCGGGGAAACATTTTACAAATGAAAGACTGTGAACTCCTAAAGCAGGGAAACATTTTACAAATCAGGACTGTGAACTCCTAAAGGGGAGAAACATTTTACAAATCGAAGTTGATGACCTGTCAGTAGAGTAGAGAGGGTCTGAGAGCACTTGCTTTATGTTTGTAGCAGACCCTGCTGGGGCTCTGTCTCTTCTGTTCCCTTTTTTTTTTTTTTTTTTTTTTTTTGAGACGGAGTCTCCCTCTGTCGCCCAGGCTGGAGTGCAATGGTGCCATCTCGGCTCGCTGCAAGCTCTGCCTCCCGGGTTCACGCCATTCTCCTGCCTCAACCTCCTGAGTAGCTGGGATTACAGGCACTCGCCACAATGCCCAGCTAATTTTTGTATTTTTAGTAGAGATGGGGTTTCAACATGTTGGCCAGGCTGGTCTCGAACTCCTGACCTTGTGATCCACCTGCCTCCGCCTCTCAAAGTGCTGGGCTTACAGATGTGAGCCACCACACCCGGCCTTCTGCTCCCTTTTTTTTTTTTTTTTGGAGACTGTCATCCAGGCTGGAGTGCAGTAGCGCAATCTCACCTCACTGCAACCTCCGCCTCCCGGGTTCAAGCGATTCTCCTGCTTCAGCCTCCTGAGTAGCTGGGATTACAGGCGCCTGCCACCACGCCCGGCTAATTTTTGTATTTTTAGTAGAGACAGGGTTTCACCATGTTGACCAGGCTGGTCACAAACTCCTCACCTCAGGTGATCCACCCACCTCGGCCTCCCAAAGTGCTGAGATTACAGGCATGAGCCACTGCGCCCGGCCCGTTTCCTTTGATTCTAAAGACCTGCACCCACAGCTCTCTTCAGAGGACTGCCTGGGGGTACCAGAGCCACCTCTCCATCATGCTCAGGGAACTGCAAATGCCTGGCAATTTCTGCCCCCTTGCAATATCTACGGAAACACAGCTCCCTTACAATATCTATGCAAACACAGCTCCCTTGCAATATCTACGGAAACACAGCTCCCTTGCTTCCAGTTGGGACAAACTGAGGAGTAATTGTCCCCAGAGCTCCCCCACAGGGTCGGCTGAGGCTGGGATGGGTCTGAAATGGCCCTCTTGTTTGGCTTCTTTCCCTTCTCTGCCTCCCACACTCCTCTGTTGCTTCCCATGGGAGGAATTTGTTCCTCACAAACCATCTCAGGGTCGACTTTGCACCTCACCTAAGACAAAACCCGGCAAGTCATCAATTACAAAGCACTCACTAAGTGCTCACTGGACACCTGGCTCCACAGTAGCCGCTACCAGAAATTCATCTCCCCTCCTCGCTCTCTTCCCCTTCCCCTCTTTATCTTTTTATGTCTCCCTAAGCAAGGAGCAGCGAGTTAGCTTCCAGTTTCCATCCGCTAGGCTGGAAATGAGGACAGCCAGACTTTGCTGTTGAGTAGAAGTCCTTGATTAAATCCTTTCCCTTCTCTTGGATTTGCTTTCCTGGTTGTTGTTGTTTGTTTTGAGATAGGGTCTTGCTTTGTCACTTACGCTGGGGTGCAGTGGCACAGTGAAGGCTCACTGCAGCCTCAACCTCCTGGGCTCAAGCAATTCTCCTACCTCAGCCTCTTCATAGCTGAGACTACAGGTGTGTGCCACAATGCCTGGCTAATTAAACAATTTTTTATAAAGAGGAGGTCTCACTGTGTTGTCCAAGCTGGTCTCAAACTCCTGGGCCCAGGCAATCCTCCCATCTCAGCCTCCCAAGTAGCTGGGAGTACAAACACATGCCACCACTCCCAGCTTCCTAAGTTTTTTTTTTGAGATGGAGTTTCACCCTTGTTGCCCAGGCTGGAGTGTAATGGTGTGATCTCGGCTCACTGCAATCTCCGCCTCTGGGGTTCAGGCAATTCTCCTGCTTCAGCCTCCCGAGTAGCTGGAACTACAGGCACGTGCCACCTCATCCGGCTAATTTTGTATTTTTAGTAGAGACAGGGTTTCACCATGTTGGCCAGGCTGGTCTCAAACTCCTGACCTCAGGTGATCCACCCGCCTTGGCCTCCCAAAGTGCTGGGATTACAGGCGTGAGCCACTCTGCCTGGCAGTTTTTAATGGGAATGATATAATATATTCTCCTTCTATCACAAGTTTTCTGTGACTATTTGAAGCAAACAACATACACATGGATTTTGGAAAAAGGAAGAGCTCGTGGCATGTGCTTCCAGAGGATTCAGAGTTGCCTGAAAGACTTAGAGAAAGCTTTCCAGCCACCCCCCTCCCCTCCTCTGGGCCAGAGCACCCCTGCAGCAGGCGTGGGTGGCCAGCCCTACCAGGCTAGGGGAAGCCTTGGGCCTAAGGAGGCTGCCTGGTTCCCTCGGCAGTGTCTGGAAAGTATTAATAACTGTGGCAGGAGGATTAGCCATATGCCACGTAATTCCTGTTAATCGGGATTGGGGGGAGCTTGTGCTTGTAAGTAACAGATGAGCTGAGCCGCCCTCCCGGCCTTCAGTGCCTTCCTGCAGTGGCGGGGCTTTGGACAGGCCTGGGGCTTCCTGCCCGCCTGTCCTCCTTCCTTTCACCTGCAAACCCTCTGCTCTGGGCCCCTTTCTCTCTGCACGCTTCCCAGATTGGATCCCCTGCCTCTCGCTGTTTATTCTTCTTCCCAATCTTCCGCTTCTAAGTTAAAGATTCCTTATTTCTACCCCTTTGCTCCTGTCGTCTGACTCTGCACATGTTCTCAATTTGCTTACTTCCGCCTCGATGTCTGTCCTTGTCCCCTTCCTGCCTCTCCCTCCTTTTTTCACACGCACAGACCCACACACTCCTAACTTCTCTTTCTGGCATCAACGAAAACTCTGACTCTTGGTTGCCCTGTGAATGCCAAGTTCAACATTCTCAGGCAATCCTTCCCGCCCCGCCTGAGCCGAGCCTCTCCTGGGTGTGTTCTCCTCACACTCTCCTGCCCTCACAGAGAATTCCCAATCCTCTTCTCTGGAACTGTTTGCCCTCGCAGCTGGGAAGGAGCCTGACTCTGAGAAGCTGCTCTCCGCCCTCCTCCTCCACCCCCATCTCCATGCTGAGCCCAGAACAGCACGCACAGGCGGGAAACAAACCTCCCTCGCAGGGGCAAATGGCGCGGGGGCCCCAGCCCACATAGAATTGCTATTCCTGCCTCTGTGTCGCACTGTGTCTGCCCTCCTGGCCTCTGTGTGCATAGGTGGGAAGGCGAACCTGCCTTTCTGAGTGGAGAAATACACATGACTCTGTCTGAGGGACCCTCTCGGGAGGAGACACACAGGGTTGCAGTGGCTCTGTGTGTGAGAGGCGTTGCTGAGGTGAAGATGGATCTGTGGGCATCTGTGTGTCAGAGGCATCTGAACCAGAGCAACTCCATCTTGAATGGGGCCTTGGTGAAAAAGCTGAGACCTGCTGGGCTGCACTCCCATAGGTTAGGCATTCGAAGTCACAGGATGAGATAAGAGGTTGGCACAACATACAGGTCATAAAGACCTTGCTGATAAAACAGGTTTCAGAAAAGAAGCCGGCCCAAATCCACCAAAACCAAGATGGCAGAGAATGACCTCTGGTCTTCCTCACTGCTGCACTCCCACCAGGGCCATGACAGTTTACAAATGCCATGGCAATGTCAGGAAGTTAGCCTATATGGTCTAAAAAGGGGAGGCACGAATAATCTACCTCTTGTTTAGCATATCATTAAGAAATAACCATAAAAATGGGCAACCAGCAGCCCTCAGAGCTGCTCTACCTGTGGAGTAACGATTCTTTTATTCCTTTCCTTTCTTAATAAATTTGCTTTCACTTTATGGACTTGCCCTGAATTCTCTCTTGAGTGAGATCCAAGAACCCTCTCTTGGTGTCTGGATTGGGACCCCTTTCCAGTAACACGTGCATAGACGTGCTTATGATCAGCATTTTGCAGAAAGCTGTTGAGGAGTGTCTGGAAAGGACATTGGTAGAATTTTTTTTCCACTATTTATTTATTTAGAGACGGAGTCTGGCTCTGTCCCCCAGGCTGGAGTGCAGTGGCACCATCTCCGCTCACTGCAACCTCCGCTCCCGGGTTCATGCCATTCTCCTGCCTCAGCCTCCCGAGCAGCTGGGACTACAGGCGCCTGCCACCACGCCCGGCTAATTTTTTTTGTATTTTTAGTAGAGGCGGGGTTTCACTGTGTTAGCCAGGATGGTTTTGAACTCCTGACCTGGTGATCCGCCCGCCTCGGCCTCCCAAAGTGCTGGGATTACAGGCGTGAGCCACCGCGCCTGGCTCACTTTTTATTTTTTTTTGAGACAGGGTCTTACTCTGTCGCCCAGGCTGGAAAGCAGTGGCGTGATCTCGGCTCACTGCAGCCCTGACCTCCTAGGCTCAAGTGATCCTTCCACCTCAGCCTCCTGAGTAGTTGGGACTACAGGTGCATGCCATCACCCCAGGCTATTATTTTCTTTTTTTTGGTATTTTTTGTAGAGATGGGGTTTTGCCATGTTGCTCAGGCCAGTCTTGAACTACTGTGCTGCCTCGGCTTCCCAAAGTGTTGGGATTACAGACGTCAGCCACTGCGCCCGGCCAGGAGTGTATATTTAGTAACAAATATGGACTGTGGTGGGAACATTTTTGATGTGCACGGTCTATGTGTAGGAAGGGTTTCGGATGAGAACAGAAAGGAAGCTCTCCTGTGCTTATTTTTTTACTTGATACATGATCATTGTACATTATCATGTGGGATACATGTGATATTTTGATACACGGATACAACGTGTAATCATCAATGTCCTGTGCTTCTTAGAAGCATTCAAACCTCCAGGCATGGCGGCTGTTGTCTGTAATCCCAGCACTTTGGGCAGCTGAAACGGGAGGGTCGTCTGAGTCCAGGAGTTTAACACCAGCCTGGGTAATAGTGAGACCTTGTCTCTACCAAAAAGAAAAAAAAAAAAAAAGGAAAAAAAGCATTCCAACCGTCTCGTAGGATGGGCTCTTAAAACATCCATTCCAGGCCACCAGCAAATGTCCAGGGTGTGTCTTCCCTCCAGAGATTAGCTTTGTTTCCAAGAGCTCATTAGACTAAGAAAAAAAGCATCTTTGACCTGCTCACCAGTCTCTGCACCTCAAGGACAAGTGCACACGCACGCACGCACGCAGGCACTGCCTCCTGTCGCTAGGATCTCCACCTGCACACGGCTGCTCCCTCCCCAACCTAGGGATGGGTTCTCAGAGCAGGATACAACCGTAGTGGCCTTCAGGCGCCCCTAGGCCTCTCTTGGTCACAGAGGTCTTACAAGGAGAGAGGAGGGCAAAGAGCGAAACCCATGTCTGTGCGTCTTCCCCATGTTCCAGGGGTCCACTGACAAGCCCTGAGACGCACCCTTCTCGGGTGAGAACCTTCTCGGGAGAGAGCAGCCAGCCCGCGCCGCCTCCTGCCCACCCCGGGTGGCCGCGACAGGGAGTGCCTCCTCCTGCCCGGGGTGCACCGTTTCCCAGCCTCACTGCGCCACCGTGTGGCGGCCTCTTACTGTTGCAGCTCCTTATTCCTCCCCCGCCCTCGCCAAAGCGGCACGCTTAGCTGTTCGGTGTTCTCTGCTCAGGTTTTCAAGGCCATTTTATGTATAGTATCCCAGTATTTTTTTTTTTCTGGCGGGGGGGCAGGGTCTCGCTCTGTCGTCCAGGCTGGAGTGCAGTGGCACGATCACGACTCACTGGAGCCTCCACCTCCCTCACTCAAGTGATCCTCCTGCTTCAATCTCTGGAGTAGCTGCGACCACAGGCGTGTGCCACTGTGCCTAGCTAATTTTTTAATTTTTTGTAGAGATAGTGTCTTGTTGTTTTGCCCAGGCTGGTCTCGAACTCCTGACTTCAAGGGATCCTCTCGCCTCGGCCTCCCAAAGTGCTGGGATTACAGGCAGCATCCCAGTATTTTCAGAACTTGCAGTCTTAAGCGGAGATACCCAGATGGACGTAAGCCCTGAGCTGGGCATGTACATAAAGCAATAAAGGGCTAAGACTGAAAGCCGTAGGTTAGTGTATTTGTGTGGAGATGAGGAAGAAGAAAGAACAGCCGTAAGAGTTCCAAATAGTTCACACTGGGCTGGTTAGGAGCCAGGGTGAGACCCTAGTTCAGTTGGTGAGGTGGATTTTGCTGCCCTCTTCAAAAGAGTTTTAAAAAATATAGATTGATTGTGTTTTAGAGACAGGATCTCACTCTGTCACCCAGGCTGAGTGCAGTGTCACGACCACAGCCACTGCAGCCTGAACTCCTCCTGGGCACATGCGATCCGTCTTCCTCAGCCTCCCAAGTAACTGGGACCACAGGTGTCTGCCACCACTTCCAGCTAATTTTTAAAATTTTTTATAGGGATGAGGTCTCACTATGTTGCTCAGGCTGGTCTCAAACTCCTGGGCTCAAGCGATCTTCCTGCTTCAGCATCTGGAAGTACTGGGATTACAAGTGTGAGCCACCTTGCCTGGCCATGTACTTATCCAAAAAAAAAAAAAAAAAAAAATGCAAAAGCCAGAGTAGAACAGCCTGGATTGTTAGCCTGGGGTCTCCTTGCTTTGCATCCAGAGACCCCCTGGGGAGGGGAGGAGTCAGCCACAGGGTTCCTCCAGCAGGGTGGGGCCAAAGCATCACAAGGGGAAAAGTGCCGTCTGTCATCTGTGAAGGAGCGCTGCAGTTCACGTCGGAAGTCCTGCTCTTCTCCTCACTCTGTGACCTTGAGAAACTGCAGGGCCTGGCTTTAAATTTCAGAGCGTCCTCAGGCTTTGCCTGTGTTCACACTGTGTCTGCCCCGACTGCCTGTCGTGTGCCTTGGTCAGACTGGTGTATTCTTCTTCCCCCAGACATCACTGGTTCTTCCACTTTGCTGGTAGCATGACTTTTGCCCAGAATGCCCTTCTCTGTCCCTCTGTGCCTTTAAATCCTAGCCATCCTGAAGGTGAACTCAGATTTCTTCCATGGGGTTTTTGCAAGTCTTCCCAGCTAGGAACTTCCCCTCAGCCTCTCTGAAACCCTCCCTGGGACTCCATGGATCCTTCTTTTAGGAGCGTTATCTGGTGCTTTGAGGTTTATTCTGTTTTTTTCATACATCGTAGATATTTTGGGGACCATGTGATATTCTGATCCATGTATATAATGTGTGATGATTAAGTCAGGGCACGTGGGATGGCCATCCCTCAACATTTATCTTTTCTTTCTGTTGGGAGCATAGAATATTCTAGTCATGCATACCTTTACTGTATGTCCCTCACTAGGCATTAAACTCTATGTGTGGACACTACATTAGATTCATCATCATGCAGTGTGCCTGACACTATGCCTTAGCCGTACTGAGTGATGAGCAGACCTCTTATTGATTGAAAAGGAATTTCCTTATTTTTTATAGCTCAACTTAAATATAATTTTTCCCAGGCTGGGCACAATGGCTCATGCCTGTCATCCCAGCACTTTGGGAGGCTGAGACGGGCAGATCACTTGAGGCCAGGAGTTCGAGATCAACCTGGTCAACACAGCAAAACCCCATCTCAACTAAAAATACAAAAATTAGCTGGGTGTGGTGGTGTGTGCCTGTAGTTCCAGCTACTCAGGAGGCTGAAGCGTGAGAATTGCGTGAACTCAGGAGGCAGAGGTTGCAGTGAGCCGAGATCACGCCACTGCACTCCAGCCCAACTCTGTCTCAAAAAATATATATGTATATTTTATATAATATATATTTATATATTTTATTTTTATTTTTATATATTTTATATATTTACTTATAATACATTTTTATATTTATTATGTACATATACATATATATATAATATCTCCCAGTAAGTCTCCATGAATTCCCCCCACTACCCCAAGGTGGGGGTGACGTGCCCTCTCGGTGCTTCTAGAACATGCACTCTTCCTACCACAGTGCCTGTCATACTTATTCCAATGCCTTGTCACTTGCTTTCTCACCCACTAGATGACAAGCGCCTTGAGGAGACAGTACGTCTGTGAGGCCTCCAGTGCCTGCGTTGCACATGGCAAACTGTAGGAACTCAGTGACTCTCTGATGAACAGATAGATAAAGAAATGAATCCGTGTGTAGGTGCATGGAAGCAGGGAAGGGGAGAGGGGCTAAAGATGACCTTTAAGATTGCCTTAAGCTCTAATATTTTATGATTATAGAGCTTTGAACTCTTTCTTGGGGGAAAGTGGTCCAAGCTATTTGGAAAACAATACAGTGATCATTGTAGAGTCAGGTGGTAATTTCCTTCCAATGGACATTGTTTGCTTCCCGAGGGGGCGGGGTCTGCTCCTCCCATTCTATGGGGAATTGCGTGTTCCCTGGGCTGAGCGTGGCCCAGAACTTGGCAAGATCTCTGGGGCGTTCATTTTTGTCACCCAGCCCTGGTAGGAGGGTGGATGGGTGGGAGGGGAACTGTTTTGGGAAAGAGTGCTGGGGAGGGTTTGTGTGTGTGATGAGTCAGGGCTCGGAGCTGGGAGCCTTCCTCTCTGCTGGCTGTCTGTGGGGGTAGTTCTCACCAGTCACCGGGAGGGTAGAGGATCACCAACTGTCTTCGGAAAGTTTGGAAAGTTTTCTTAGTCATTACGCCAAGTCAGCTGGAGCTTTATGTAACGGGGACAAGCAGAGGTATGATGGCATCAGAACGGCTGCTCCTCTTTTGGCAGCAGCTCTCACCCGTCCCCTCCTAACTGCCAGGGCGGTGACCGGCCCTACATGTAGGATGTGGCATCTGGGGGCTAAGGGTCCCTGCTGTAGATGTCTGATTCCCGCTAGGAAAGAACTTGGGTTGTCTTAGAGAAGCCCTCGGGAAGGGCTCCGTGCATCTCGGAGGTGCTCCATCCTCCTTTTGTTATCCCACATCACGCTGGCGGTAAGAATCAAGCCAGGATCCCCAGCACTCAGGACTCCAGTGCCTGAGCTGGAGCCGCAGAAGACCCGCTTCCCTGGCTACAGTCCCCGCTCCGGTGCTGCTGGCCGAGGCAGCCCATCTCTGCTCTCTTATCTCCTTGCTCTCCAGGCACCGAGAGATGCATCACTGGGTTTCCTGTCTCTGACATTGAAGCCAATTTGCCTATCACAATTTGAGTTCTGTCAATGACAGCTCCAGATAGGGCCTGAAATGATATGCGTGTGTGGACACGCGTTCGTTCGCGCGTGTAAACGGAAAGATACAAAGAGAAGGAAGGATGGGAGAGGAGAGGTTTCGGGTCTGGGAGGAGCGAGGATGATGGTGACTCACCTGGCTGAGGGGACGAGGGCCACTGAGAAGAAGCAGCAATGCCCAGAGGTCTGCGGAGAGTTGTAGGGCCTTCCACAGGCCTCTTCCAGGCAGCCGAAGGCATCTTAGAGAAGCTGGGGCTTGTCCTCCTTTGTTACTTGTGGGGAGGAAAGTACCCCAGGTCCAAGAACTGCTGGGGCCGGAAGCTTTGGAAAAGATGAGAAGGAGCAGTGTTTTGGTTGGGAAGCAGAGCGCTAAGGAGTAGCATGGCTGCAGCATCATGCCGGGTGACTTCCCAGAGCAAGAAAGAACGGATGCAGTTGAGAAATTAAGGTAAGAAATGAGGATACATTTCCTGACAGTGAGGAGGGCTGGCTTGACCCAGTGGCCCCAAAAGAGAGTTTCAAAATCAGGCCTCTAGTCGTCGAGCATAGACTGAACAGCAGGAGGGAGAGCTTAACAAGGAGAGGCTGGCAGGGCAGGACTAGCTGGTGGTTCTGGGATCTTCCAGCCCCACGTTACAGCTCTGGTCCTTCCTCAATGCCAGGAAGTTGTGTGGGCACCAGAGGCCTCCCGGAGGCCAGAGGGAGAAACCAGAAGGGAGGACTGCAGAGGGGGCTTGAGATGGAGTGGGACCAGAGCAAGGGGGCAGGGGCACGAGGACGTCTGGGAGAGAGGCCGGAGAGTTTCATACCCGGGCTGGTTTCAGATCCATCCCCAGATGGGTGGGGACAAGAGTGGTGGGAGAGGTGAAGAAAGCAAGATGAGACATAGCATCTTCCCCTGCTTAGGGGCCTGGGGGCAGGGTAGTGCACAACAGGACCTTCTGGGTGCCATCGAACTGAGAGGCCAAGCTGAGTGGAGGCTGGAGGAAGGAAGGAGAGAGGGCTGGGAAGGAGGGAGAAAGTTCCCCAGCGCACCACCAGGTGCCGGGCAGGGACAGCGTGGAGACAGCTGGAGGCTGCAGCCCTGGGCAAAGGCAGGGTTAAGCTTTGTCTGAAATGAGATCTTTATTTAGACAGTTGCCTTCTGCCTCGGGGCTTGTGTTAAGACCATGGCAGTCGCTATTCCCATCCTCACAGGCTGAGCCCTACATCCCTGGAATTTCATGCCCTCCCACACCTTCTTGCCTATTCCCATAGGGTTGGGACACTTTTTGTTGTTTCCAGTAGATTATGTAGGACTTGGGGGAAGTCTAAAGCAAGCCCTAGCCCAATGGCACTTAGCGCCTATCTTCGATCTATGTCCACCTTGCCCTGTTCTTTGCTTGGATCTGTTTGTGTGACTGATGACTCAAGCAAGGCCCTCCTTCCTCAGTCTACAGCTGTTCCTGCCTCTTCCTGGTCCCTAGAATCCACAGATCCGGCCATGATGTCTCAACTGCATTGCTGGGTTTCTTTACTGATCAGCTTCTAAGAGTAGAGAAGGCACCAGAGCAGAGAAGTTATGCCCGAAGCCATCAGAACCGCACTGCCCAGGCTGAATGCAGGATTCGCAGCTGCCAGCGGTAGCCCTGAGCAAGTCACGGAATGCTAGGGAAGGCTGGGAAGAGCATTTGCCTTGAAGACGAGCTGTGAGGACTGGAAGCCAGCATGCATGGAACGTCATCTTTGCTTGTGGCTTTAATGTGGGAAGCTCTCAGGCAGTGTGCTCTCCCATATGTAATCATACTTGCCCCAAACACAGACAGCGCATAACAGAGATGCTAGCCGCCTCCCTCCTGTACCAAGAACAGCCCATGCTCAGCCCCAGTTTTATGCACATAAACGTCCTCCCACCTCCGGTACAGCTACTCACACTCCCCCACCTTGAGGCCGCACTAAAGTGCCGCCTCCTTCCCAAAGCCTTCCCTGATCATCCCAACCCACACAGATCTCTTCCTGCTTTGCCTCATTGTGCTCCAGCCAGTGCCTTGAAATGTAACATTTCCATCATAGAATTATCCCATTTGGGAGCTGGAGGAGTCCTTAGAAATGGCCCCAGTCAGTTGCTCTTAACCAGAAGGGTTAATAAGCAGGAGGTACATCCCCATGACATCCCGGTGGCATCTACCGCTCGCCTCACCGGTTGGCCACCACAGTCCTACTAAACTTGCTGCTGCCTCAGAGTCCTCCTCGGCACAGTGCTCCAGGCATCAGTAGCCATCAATCAGATGCACCACTGCCATCCACAATCCAGGCGATGAGAAGTTGTCTGTAACTTGGTGTGGCTGGAGCTTTTGGAAGTACAGGGACCTGCTTCAGGCCTGAGGCCTGGGGATAGAACTCTGGTCTTACCTCTATCCAGGGCTCCTCAGACTATGCCAGGGGCCTCTTTAATAGTTTTTTGACTGTTCTCTGCCTGTGAGTCTTGCCTTCCCAACCAGAGAATTCGAGCTGTGATATTTGTGGGGATGTGCTCCCCAGCGCTGAGCACGAGACAGGACATGTCACGTGCTCACTGGCTGATGTATTGACTGCTTGGAGCTTTCCCCAGCTCCTCTAACTTGTGTTCAGAGCTCAGTCAAAAGGGCAGGGGGAATTGGGGTGGCATGGAGGCTCAGTCTCTCTGCCGATAGATAAGTCTGCCAGGACTTCCCCGGTACCTCCTGTCTGCCCACAGCAGCCACAGGTACTCTGAATATGCTGAAAGATGAGACAGGGTCTGGACATCAGGAGCCCAGAAAGATCATCTTCATCTTGCAGCTCGGTGGCTTGCCCTCAGGAGGCCGTCTTGCAGGGCCTCACTGGTCATCATTCAGAGGGAGCTGCATGGGAAAGGAGACGGAGATGGTGCAGTTGGATGCCTGCCTCTCTTGGGCACTGATGGGCAGGGTGAGGGTCTCTTGAAGGGTGGTCCCCCCTTGAATGGGAGCAGATGGACTGGAGGGGCATGGCTCACGTACAGGTTGGTGGAGGAGCTTCCCCCCACCTGGGCCGTGGAGGACACCGTTCCCAAATGGAGTCTTCTCTTCCTATGCTATCGAAAGGCGGCACTACCATCTGCTCAGGTCCATGTGCTGGAAACTTTAGGGTCATTCAGTGGCCCCAGGCCTGTCCCTTCCTTCCTCTAGCCCTCAGCAGCTTCTCTTCTTGCCAATGTGCAGCCTCCTGGTCTTGCTGCAGACCCAGCCCTCCTTCCCCCCGGTCTCATCTGCAGGTCTGCAGTGCCCCTGGCTGAGCTTTCTAGACATGTCACAACGTTGCCAGATTTTTCTTTCTGAAACTTAGATTTTATGATGTCATTCCCTGCTTGAAAATCATGGTCACCGCACTGTCTTCAGGAGAAAGAGAAACCCCCCAGCCCAGGCCTTCTCAGCCTCTGTGCCCTTTGCATTCTGGGTGGGCTCTGCTCTGCTGTTGGGGCTGCCCTGTGCATGGTGGGTGCTTAGCAGCACCCTGGCCCTACCCACCAGGGGCCAAGAGCAGCCTCCCTCCCACTCCTGCAAGTTGTGACAACCAAACATGTCTCCAGCCAAATGAACTCTGCAGGGTAAAACTGGTTGAGAATCACTGTGGTATCCTATAAAATAGGATAATAATAACTAATGACAATGCTTACTTCCTCAGCTCTGTGCTAACAGCTTTCCGTGAGGTCTCTCATTTAATCTTCAAAATATCTCTATAGGGAAGGCCCTATTAGTATCTCCATCTTACAGATGCTCAGAAGGCAGAAGGAGTCCAGATCTTTCAAGATAAAAAGACTTTTTCCTTCCATGTGGGGTAAGAAGAGAGGTAGATAATTCAAAATCACTTCTCCTTCAGGCAAGAGCCACAGAACCGGAGGCAAGTCAGGCAGGCTTGAGCTCCAGTCTGTCTGCTGGCAAGATCTGATTTCTCCCCACGAGCCCCTGTCCACGCTTCCCAATCCCACACCTTCAAGCAGGCCAGTTCCCTGCCTGAGAAGTTCCTCTTTGGCCTGGGGAGATCTATTCATTACTCAGGGCCCAGGCAAAAGCCCCTGTCCTGTTCTCTGTGAAGGCCCCCCAGGCCCCAGGAGGAAGAGAGAATATCCCTCCTGCGTGGCTCATGGCCACAAGCAGCCTAGGTGGCGAGTCCTGCGATGGCTAATTGTGCAGGCATCTTCTTCTGTGCCAGCCTATCTTGGGGCAGGGGTCTGGAGGTGGGGACTCTGGCTGGTCCTCCTTCATAATGACGACATGGAGTGCCTTGCACAGAGCACTGGACCCCCAAATGTGTGTGGAGTGGAATGCAGTGGGGCAGTAGGCGGGTAATGGCTACCTCCAGGAGGTGATGCTGAGCCCACTGGACACCAGGAACCACAGGGCCTCCCGGCAGGCAAGGGAGACTGAGGGCCCCTCCTCTGGGCTGACGCAGACCCTCAGCAGAAGACATGGCTTAAGGAGCAACACATGGCTGGGTTTTGGCCACCTTGGCTGGGGCCTCTGAGCCGTGCATAAACTGCAGACTTGGGGGATGATGCAGCTCAGAGCTTGCTTTGGTGTCTGGAGTAATGAAGCCTTGTGTTTTCTCTCACGCAGGCTTCTAAGAGTGTGTGCATGCAGGCACATGCCGCTGTGGGTGAGTGCACAGCATGTGTGCTGTGTGGAAAGAGAGGCTGTGGGTGCCCTTTCCCAGGCGTGCAGCATCACTGAGGCACTGGTCATAGGCAGCATTTGCGCATTTCTGCTCTTGACACTGGGTTGCATACACAGTCCTGTCTACACAGAGTCAAGGTCCAGGAACCCACCAGCATTCTAGAACCTTGAAGAGTGCTGTCCGCTCCCTGCCTGCCCTGCATTGCACCTAGGCAGATGGCAACCTGAGCTAGCTCTCCCTTCTCCCTCTCTCCAGGCTAGAGGAACGGAGCTCACACAGCATTGACCCCTGCCTGGCCTCTCTAAGCAGTTGCCAGACCCCCTGTAGCTGGATGACCGCTGGACTGGGGAGGGGGTCTTGGCCAATGGTGGTGGGCAGGTGGGATCACCTGAATGAGTCCCAGGAGAAGCCAAGTGCAGAAGCTGGCACCTCTCGTTTCCTATTGCCAACCAGCAGAGAAAGGCCTTCTTGAGAAGAAGTCATAATTTTTGGAAGAGTGGCTGAGCAGAGAAGAAACAAGGCACAGGGGCTGGGGCCATTCCCCAAGATAGGCCCCGACTGTGCCTGTGGCCATGTGCTCATGAGAGTGTGCCCACCTGGGTCGTGTGAGGCAGGGGCTGGGGTGGGGAGGCAGTTATACTTGTGAAGTATGCATAGTGGGTAGCTGTACACCAACCCACGTGAAGAGAGTGTAGGCCGGAGTTTCCAGGGACGTTTCTGGCCTCACTCCTGCTTGCACGTATGCATGGTACGCATGTGTACATGCCAGAATAAGAGCATGTGCACCCTGTCTGTGTCAGTGTGTCCCTGCTGTACACACATACACCCCATGTGCCTTCATCTCTGCACTTTCAGGGGTACCCACCTCTGGGCCCAAGCTCTAAATTAGCAGACACACACACACGGCATTCATGGTCTCCAGACTCCTCTACATTTGAAAACAGACAAGGGGAAAAAACGGGCCAAGAGACAAGATGAGCTAAAAATAGCCGAATATAAGCTCTTCAGATCAGAAAGCTCCGTGTTTTAGTGAGTCACCAGTTTTCCAGACTGAGCATGCATGCACGCACGTACACACACATGCAAACACAAACACTGACATCGCGCCAAGTCATGCCTGCATTGCCGAAGATGCCCTGGGTCCCACGCACCCTGTGCTCTGTTCTCACAAGGTAAAATCACCCTCCAAAAGTGGTGATTCTCTGGTCTCTGCTGAATGCTCTCTTGTTGAGCTTGGAAGGCACGAACTATTCCCCAGCTCCCTGCAAACGCGTATGCACTTTCATCTCCGCCTTCTCAGCCTCTTCTGATTTGTCTGTGTTTCCTGACCCCAGCCCCACTCCACTTTGTAATGGTTGGCAGAAGAGAATGGTCTTTCTGTCCTACTAAGGGTTATGCTGCGTTTTTCAGGGGGCCCTGACACTGGAGAGGTCAGACAGCTCTCTGCACAGCATCTCCGGAGCTGGCCCTTGTGCTTAGGGAGAGGAGACAGCTCCGGACGCCATGCAAGATTTATGAATGTGTTTTGTTAATTGCATTAGTGGCTCTGTGGGAGGATGGCGTGTGCTTTGGTCTTAAACAAGGTGAGCTCAAAAGTGGCAATGGGAGAGGGGACAGGACCAAGGCTGTGTGTATGAGCACCCTGCCATCCTGGGCTGCATGGACCCCCTTGCCCTCTGTTCCCCACGCTCTTGCTGAAGCCAGGGCTCTGTTCTTGCCCGCCTGAGCTCCTGAGCTCTTGTCTACATTGCTGCTCAGACCAGCCTTCCCCTCCTTGGCTCCTTGAGTTGAGAGACGCCAGTCTGGCAGTCATCTTCGATAACTCTATTTCTCTTTTTCTTTCTCTCTTCCTCTTTCTCCCTCATTCCTATCTTTTCTCTTTCTCTTTCCCTTTAAATCCTTCCCTCCGTCTTCACCCACCTTCACCTCTGTCTTTGTGAAATCTAAATCTGCTTTACTCTAAGCGTTTCAATAACTCGGGCTCCACAGGCCCTCAGGTGCCCCCAGCCCTGCTCCTATACTCCCGTGGTTTCCCAACAGATCTGCCTGCTGCGGCTATGCTCCGCTGGCCTCTGGGGCTCCCGCTCCCTGGGAGTCAGCTGGGCATCATGTTCCTGCACCTTTTCAGAAGATGACAAAGTGTAGGCTTACAAGGGTAAATGTGGCAGCTAGAGCGGATTCACCTAAAATTCGACGCCAATCCGAGGGAGGGGCTCAACGAGCCCTGGGTCTAGGCCCATGTAGTGTGTCCGAAGTTCTGATGAGCTCTTCCAGAAGGTGGGCCCTAGGCCACGATGCCCATCTCACTCGGGGCTGCCTTCCTGCATGGCAACCCTGGCATCTTACTTCCTCTTCCTCAGCCCCTTTGTGCCCTGTCTGGGCTGGGCCTTGGCCATGGACATGGTTGGGGGCATGGGCTCTGCACCCAGGCTGCTCCAGGTAGAGTCCAGCTCACACTCTCTGGTTATGGGAGTTCATGCCTCTGTGCCTTCATCTCTTCAACTGTCAAAGGGAATAATAATAATACCTACGTCATGGGGTCCTTTGACATCTACAGAGCTTAAAACAGTGTCTGACAAGCACTTCATAAATGTTAGATATTGGTACGTGACCCAAGTCAGCCTGCCCAACCTTTCTCTGTCTCCTTTTCCCCTCAGAAACACAGGGATGAGAAACTCTATTTCCTTCCTAAGGGAGTTTCTGGGGATCAGAGCTGAGAGGCAGGCCCCAGCCCTACCTTCCCTGCCCCATCTCACCTAGTCTTTGCCTATGGGGGCACTTGTCTCTGGCCCCACCTTCTGTCCCCCCCACCGCCTGTGAGTCCTCTTCGGAGCTCTGGCCCAGCCTGAGCTGGACATGGGTGGAGAGGAGACTATTTTTAGTCCCAGACAGAAGCAGCAGCTGCACAACTGCCTCTCCGAGCTTGCCTGTCCACGGGAGGTTCAGCTAATGGGGGTGAGGCTGGTGGGGGAGGGCAGGAAGGCTGGCCCAGCCAGGGGCCCTGAGAACCCCAGCTTCCTCTCACCCCTCCCAGGAAAGGAGCCCTTTCTGTCCCAGGACGAGTTGCCCTCCCCTGCTGTCCCTAGCGTCTTAATCCCCAGTGATTTAGCAGCTGAGCTGTGGAGGCTGCAAAGTGGGGCAAGAGGGGAGGATCAAAGGGAATCCACAGAGAGGGGAGGAACCGGAGCCCAGCCTAATGCTGGTCCGCCTGGTCCTTGCCACAGTGGGAACTCTTCTCTTCTTGTCCCTGAGAACTCAGGCTCCCAAGCTGCAGGCTCTGAGACAGTGAATTTTTAGTCCTGTTCTGTTTTCAGGCATTCACGTCACAAGGCAAGCTGAACACATCCACCTGTGCTTTCTGGGAGCTCTGCATCTGCATAGAAAGCAATGGGCTTCCCAAAGGTGCTGGGCAGTCGTGGGGTTCAATACAAACTGCATTTGATTGGGACTTGGGGTTTGGCTGGACTGCCTTGATTTTCCCAGGGTGATCAGTCTTTAACACAAAACGAAAAAGGTCCTGAGTGTCAACACTGAATTACAAAGTCATTCTTGCAATTCTTGCATCAGGTTTCCCTAACGATGGCAATTCTCATGACTGCTGGAGACCAGGCAGGAGTGAGCATGGAAAGAGAAGTGCTGTGCAGACTAACAAATAAATCACATGTGTGTTCGCACCTGTGATTACGCCCAGACACTGATCCAAGATCTAAGGATACCTTAGGTGAAGAGATAGACTAGAGCCCTATCCTTGAGGAACTTACATTCTAGAGCATAGAAGCTCTTTCATGTTGCAAAATATATGCTCTTAAATCTAGGAAACAATCCAATGCTTTCATGTCTCTGAATGCTGCTACGGTGCCTAGCAGCTCGTTCCTAAAATCTGATTTCTCCCCAGCCTAGATTCTTGTTGCTTTAAGGAAATGATTCTCAATCTCTTCCATGTTGTACGTCTCTTTGTAAATCAATTAAAGCTGTGAACCCTTTTTCAGAAAAATGTTCAGAACACAGAAACATTCACAAACCTGCCTGCCATTTGAGGGACTATGAGCTCCAGGAGGCTCACACAGGGACTGTGGCTTTAGAAGTCCTGTCTTAAGTGTGGGAGGCAGCTGCCGCCTGTGCTCCGTCACTGCATTTCCCAGCAAGAGCTATGCAGCTGAATTTCAATCACAGTGCTCCACCACTGTGGCTTAGAGGGAGCTGGCCACGGTTGAAAATTTGAACTAGAAAAAATGTTTCAATTCTACCAAACCGTAGACAAACCCATTTGCAAAACTCCTAACAAGTTATCATCTTCGTGTGGTCCCAGATGAGCTCTGACCTTGGCCGAGTCCCTTCCTTGCTTTGGGTCTGAGCTTTCTGGTTTGTGAAATGAGGGGGCGGAGGGAGCAGCGCTGAGGCCCCTTCCAGCTCTGCAGTGCCCCGAATTCTAAGTTGCTGGTGCGTCTTTTACTGAGGGCAAACGGGGAGAAAGTGCAACCTCAGGTGCTGGCCTTTCCTGGGAAGAGCTCCCAGCCGCCTTCTGCCGGTCCCAGCCTCCGCGCGGCTCCTACCGACCGCTCTCCCCTCTGCGGCGCAGGATCCCGGCCCGGCTGCAGGATGAAGCGGAGGCTGCCGTGGCGCCGGCCGGGTACGGCTTTATCAATCTCAGTTGCACGCGGGAGGGCGCAGCACGGCCCCACACCCAGACGCTGAGAAGTGGGGCTTTTCCGTGCGAGGCTGTGGGCGTGCCAGGCACGTGTGTGGGAAGGGGTGCCGAGGGCCACCCTGCTCGGGGGAGACCCGCCCCTGCACCGCCCTCCTCCCCGCTCGCCCTGCCCTGGCCCTCTGGTTGGGAGGGTGGAGAAGAGTCGAGAAGGCAAAACCGCCTGCAGCGAGGCGGGGTGGGGGGTGGGGGGCGCGGGGAGAATGGGGTTAAGGTAGTGTCGCTCTCGAGGGGCAGCCCTGGTGTCACCCCCACCCCCTCCCACGCTGAAGCCTTGCAGCCGAGCCGTGGCATCCACGCAAACGGGTGGGCCCAGGATTGGGTTTTCGGCTTGGCGGTGGGGCTGGGGCTGGGGGTGCGGGGCTGGAGCCTGCGGGCTCGGAAGGATCAGATCTGTTAGCTCCAAGTCCCTGCTTTGAAATCCGTGCCACCTTTTCCTTCCTCTTTCCCAGGGCCGTCTCAGCACCTCCAGGCCAGAATTTAAATGTTATTAGCGGCAATTGATCTGCTCGGGACTGAGGTTTCGAGTCTTCTGCGGAATTGGGAGGAGCGTGGATGGAGAAGGAGGGGCTGCAGTGTGGCGCAGGCTTGGCGGGGGCTGCCTGGCTCTGAGCAGGCTCGTGGGACGGCCCTGTAAGAACCCCACTGCAAGAAAGGCACAGAAGCACCTGAGTTGGCGTCTCAGCAGGGACCCGCCCCCCAAGGAAATGCCCTTCTATAGTTGGTACTCAAGCTCTTTACACACTTAGCCATCGCTACACACAGTCCACGCTTGTGCACCCACACCCACAAGCTTATGCTCACGTGCACTTTTTTTTTTGAGACGGAGTTTCGCTCTTGTCGGCCAGGCTGTAGTGCAATGGCGCCATCTCAGCTCACTGCAACCTCCGCCTTCTGGGTTCTAGAGATTCTCCTCCCTCAGCCTCTCAAGTAACTGGGATTACAGGCGCACGCCACCACACCTGGCTAATTGTTGTATTTTTAGTAGAGATGGAGTTTCACCACATTGGCCAGGCTGGTCTCGAACTCCTGACCTCAAGTGACCCGCCCGCCTTGGCTTCCCAAAGTGCTGGGGTTACAGGCATGAGCCACCGAGCCCGGCCTCACAAGCGGATTATTGAATGTGTATGTATAATGCTTCTCTCACAGTCATCCAGCAAACATGTACAGACCCTGCTCATGTTTCCACATAACCATCCTCATCTTCCTTTTCTATCCTTCAGGTCCGCGCAGTTGCCATCCATACATGTTACCAGATACAGTTAGCTGGAACATATAATATGCCCTTTCCTAGCACATCCATATAAACACACACAATGGATCTACATATGGACAGGCCTAAAAACAGAATACACATCCTACATGACATGTACACATGTGCACACAGAAACAACAGCCTTCACACCGTCTGCACGTGTGGGCCATGCCCAGGTCCCAGGCACACAGGCCAGGCGACAGTCCACTTCATCACACAATTGTCTGCTCTCTTTTCCTCACTCCTTCCTCAAGCAGCTGTCCGTGGGGGAGAACCTCTGCCCCTAGCCACCGCCGTGTCTCTTCATTCTGAGTTGAGCACGGGAAACCGTGTGATGTAGGGAAGGGTGGTGATACCAGGCCTCTGGGAGCCTGGGCTGTCAGCTTAACTGGCTTCATAACACGCTATTTTGCTCATTTATTTTTGCATGCCTTCACATGCCTTGTGAGGCCTTCCAGAAATAGATGTTCAAATCCTACCTCAGTTTCCTCATCCATAAAATGGATTAAAATACTATCTGCCTTATCTCCATTATGGCAATGTTGTGGGAATACAATTCAACATCTAAGAAAGCAGACTACAAAGTGTAATATGCATGATGCTATAGGCTATCAGGGTGTGTCAAGAGCTGGCAAAGTCGGGGCAGCATTTTCCTGCTGTGAATCAGGCCTGTGCCGGTCGGTCTTGCTGAGGCCCTAGTCCAGGGCTTCATGAATCGCAGTAGAAATCTCACCCGCTCCTTTCCTCCGCCAGTGTCACCCTCATCCTCACTTTTGTCTGTCCCAGACATACGGCTACAGAGCCGACGGCTTGGGGAGGGCTAAGAGGGCCCTGGCACTGAGCGGAGCATCTGCCCTGGGCACGTGGGCACACAGAGGCTTGGCTCCCAGGCTTTTCTGAGGGCTTGCACCTGGGAAAGCTCCTCTCTGCTCCTGGGCACTGGGGCTGTGCCAAGCAGCTGAGTCCAAACAAGAGGCCCTGTGGTGTGGTGAGTTTCACAGACCAGCCGGGGCTGGTTCCTGCACCTGTGTTACCCTGGATAGGCATAGGGCTGTCAGAGGAAACCCCCAATAGCACCTACACATCTATGATGGGCAGAGGAAGACCACATTTTTGTCTAGTCCACAGACCTCAATGCTTCAAGCCATGGTGGCTGGTGCGGGTTAGGGTAGTCCTGGAGGAGGGGAGGCAGGAAGCTGGGGCCAATGCCAGCATCGGAGGGAGGCCAGCAGTTGGCACAGCGCTGGCTTATGTCCAGCAGGAGCATGTGAGAGGTGAAGGCACCATTCTGCAGGAGGGCTGGCTGGCCTTGGGGCTTAGAACAGGCTGCAATTCAGTGCAGAGCCTTTATTCCTTTAGCTCAGCATGAACAAACCCAGGGTGGTGCTTATCTCCCTCAGTTTTATTCCTCCCCAGAGTGGTATTCAGAGAAGAAATTCCATTGGGACACCTGGTACTTGGTACTGCAGATGAGCATTTCTGGACATGCTAGGTGGAGGGGAGAGGCTGAGGCTGGGGTCCCAGGACCCTGGGTTCCCATAAAACCTCAGGGCTCCCTGAAGTGAATGTGGGAACAAGCATGGATGGGTGGAAGAGGGCCTCTGTGAAGCCTATCCCCTGCCAGGCCCTGCTCTCTGCAGAGGTGACTCTGGCTGACCCCCTCCCTCCTCCAGCTCTGCAGCAGCTCCGGTTTCCAGCAGGGCTGGCCAGGAAGCCGTGGCCAAGAGGGAGCTGGGTAGACAGGGCCCAGAAGTCAGACCAGTCGGGGGTGGAGCCTGCAAACTCTGCAAAGCTCTAGCCTGGCTCCACCCCTTGCCTGCCTGAAGCTCAAAAGGATGACATCACCCAGGCTGAGGGCTCCAGCCTAGATGGGCTTCATTAGCAGGGAAAGCCGGCACCTGCAGGGCTCAAGGACTTCCCGGGTTTGCGGGAGGCAGTCCTCTGCTCCTCTTCTGAATCTGCTTCAGCTTTAGGGGTCTCTGCTCTGAGTCTTGGAGACAGCACCTGGCTATTAAGGCTTCCAAGTCTGGGGCTATGTTTCTTCTACCAGAGACCAATCTCTCGGGCACCGGCATAAGCACTTTTCCATCCTGCCAAATGCTGCTTTTGCTTGCCAGCACTGGCTGCAGCTCCATTTTTCTGAGGCTCCATGGAGAAGGATTAGATCACTGATTCTAACCAGGCAGAGTCAGCCCACAGCAAACCTAATGTCCCCCTCCCTGTGGGCTCATGTACCCTCCCCACCCCCCAAACCCTACTGGGTGCTTGTGTTGCCTGCTTGCAAAGCATATGCTTGGCTGCTTGCTTGGTGTCTGCTGTTTATCCGTCTCTTCCTACTGAACTTCTGTTTCTTCTTGGCCATCTGGCTCCTGTGGTGCCTGTCTTTTGCTCGGATTGCGCCTGCAGTCGACACTGTCCTCCCCACCCGCTTCCCCTCTACCCTCTTCCCTCCCAGGGCTTGCCTCTTGTCCACTTTGGGCCACTGGCAGGCACCCCTGACTTTGAGTGTGGGACCAACGAGGACTGCCCCAGGCACAGTGGGGAGCCTGATGTCGGGGTGTCCCTGTAGTGTTCTGAGGATGTCCTTCGTGGAGGGGCTTTAGCGGGTGTGGAGGGCAGTGTGGGAGTTGCCTTTGGACTGGGGCGAAGGCTAGGTCCTGGTGGAAACCTCCCTCTCCCCGGCCCTTCTGAGCTTCTTGGGGTGGGGGCACCACTCACACCAGACTGTTGTAGAGTGATGGGAAAATGGCCTGTGGGTAGCAGCTGGAGAGAATGAGGTCAAGGAAGGCCCAAGGCTCCTCTGACCCAAAAACTAGGGTCCACTCAGATCCTTTCCGCTCAGAGGAGGCTATGGCAGTCTGGTGGCTTGGGTGGTGGCAAGGGGCTGCAGATGCTCACATCCAGGCAGCCAGGGGTGGAGAGGGGTCTGGGCACGGCAGCTGTGCCAGCAGTGGTGCCGGGGATCTGTCCCCATCCCCGCCTCGTCCCAGCCTCTTGGCGCTAGTTCCTATGCAGCCCAGACGTTTCTCCCCCTCTCGCCCCTCCCACAGCGTGCACACCCCTGCACATGCTCCCACCCGAGGAAGAGCTAAGCACACTGCAGCGGTTCACACTCACCCCTCCAACGCAGCCTGCTTCCTTCCGGGCGTGATGTGGCAGCTCATGGCTTCCCTGGGATTCACGAGGCCCTGGGATGCAGACGGAGCAGGTGGGCGGAGCCTGGAGGAGGATGGAGAAGAACTGGAGCCCCCACGGGGCAGGGCCGCCATTCGTCTGCCTCTCTGGACCACGGTTGCTCCTCCAGGCTAAGGCCGGCTGCCGAGGAGGCTGTGCTGGGCCTGGAGTCAACAAGGATGCACGTGCTGGGGGCCATCAGCTGCTGCTCCCATATAAGCATCTGCTCCCACCAAACCCACAGGGCTTGGCTGCCAGGCCTTGCTGTGTGCCCACTCCGTGGCTCTGTTCTTTGTCTCTGTTGTTCCATCTGCCTGCTCCACCGGCTGCCTGGCTCAGCTCCTCTCGGCCTCTTTATTTCTCTCGGAATCTTCTTCCTGCTCCTCATTTCTCCCCATCCTTCTCCCTGTCTCTGTCCAACTACATTCATGCCCTGGTCTCTGAGACCTTCTTTCCTCCTCTGCCCTTATCAGTCATGCCTCTGTTGCTTCTCTGCGTCTCCCCCGTGTTCATTCTCCTGCTCTCTCTCTTGCTGCCTCTCATGCATATTCAGCAGCTCCTTGAAAACCCACCTAGCTTATTCTGTGTGTCAAATGCCTAGATCTGCTTCAGGCATGAGACTTCTTAGCCTCTAGCTCTAGGACGTCACCTCAGATCACAGTCTGTACTAATTGTGTAGAGGATGTTGGTGAGCCCACCTACCTTCCTCCCAAGCATGGCTCACTCTACAAGTTCTCCTCTTCTGACTTGAAACAAGGCAGCCCCAAGGTGTGTCAGGCCCACCGCACAAGCCATGGTACACAGGAGGACAAGGACAAGGACGAGGACAAGGACGTCTCCCCTTAAAGAAACCTGAGGGCTTCAGTCCTGGAAATAAACGTAGGATCCAAAGCATCTTCATCCTTTGGTGCTTTTACAGTCCTTTTTCATCCGCTCTATTATCCCCTTACAACTCCGTGGGAGGGGTATCAATGAAGCAGCTGTGGTGTTCAAACTAGAAGGCACTCCACCAGTGCTACCCAGCATTTGAGGAACAGAGCTGGCATCAGAAACTTGGCTTCTGAATTTTCAACGCTTGTCTGTGTCAGGTGAATGAACAGGAAGAGTCCGGAAATACGCAGAAAGTGGCAGCTGAGGGACAAGAGGACTGAGAAGCAGAGCAGAACCTGGGCTCAGCCCCCAGGGGAGGGTACAGAGATGAGGGAGACGGGGGAAGGCAGGAGAGGGCATGAGTGGCAGGCATCAGGCACCTTCTGCCACCTGTTTCCACCAGCCTTTAGGAAGAGAGGACTGGGGTGCTTGCCCTCACAGGTGAACTCACATGTCAAGTCACTCCCTGAGCCCCTGTGGCTTCTCCGTCTCCTTTCTCTGCCCAGTTATCTGGCCTCATGGTTTCTTCTCTGCTCCCATCTTCTCTCTCATTCCCACCTGCAGATCACCTGCCTGCCTTTCCCCCTCATCCTGGGGGCCCAGCCCTTTCCTCTGCCCCAGTCCCCTCCCCTCTTTCTCATCCACTGACCTCTCCATGCTCCCCACCGGCCTCCTCCTAAGCCCCACCTGGCATTTGTCTTCTCACTGCCAAAGGAGCCAGTGCAGGCTCGAGGTAGCCAGGAGCAGGATGGTGGCAGTTCTCCTCCACAGCTCCTGACCCTGGTCTGAGCCCCCAGGGAGCTCCCACGCACCTCTCCCTTATGAACACTGGGGGTGCTGTAGGCTCAGCCCCCACCCCACGCATACCTGTGGCAGGCTTGCTTCCCAGCCGTTGCAGACTCACGAGGGGCCTCGTTCTGGGACACTTAGGCAGCTGTGGGGTCGACACACCTCTTCTTCTGCAGGGAGGGCTCAACACACGCCACAGCCGGCCTCCATCAAACACAAGCCGCAGCCGGCCTCCATCAAACACAAGCCGCAGCCAGCCTCCATTAAAAACACGCCACAGCCGGCCTCCATTGAACACACGCCACAGCCGGCCTCCATGGAAAACACGCCACAGCCGGCCTCCATTGAACACACACCACAGCCGGCCTCCGTCAAACACACGCCGCAGCCGGCCTCCATCGAACACACGCCACAGCCGGCCTCCATGAAACACACGCCACAGCCGGCCTCCATCAAACACACGCCGCAGCCGGCCTCCATCAAACACAAGCCGCAGCCAGCCTCCATGAAACACACGCCACAGCCGGCCTCCATCAAACACACGCCACAGCCGGCCTCCATGAAACACACGCCACAGCCGGCCTCCATCAAACACAAGCCACAGCCGGCCTCCATGAAACACAAGCCGCAGCCGGCCTCCATCAAACACACGCCGCAGCCGGCCTCCATCGAACACACGCCACAGCCGGCCTCCATGAAACACACGCCACAGCCGGCCTCCATGAAATACAAGCCGCAGCCGGCCTCCATCAAACACAAGCCGCAGCCAGCCTCCATTAAAAACACGCCACAGCCGGCCTCCATTGAACACACGCCACAGCTGGCCTCCATGGAAAACACGCCACAGCCGGCCTCCATTGAACACACACCACAGCCGGCCTCCGTCAAACACACGCCGCAGCCGGCCTCCATCGAACACTCGCCACAGCCGGCCTCCATCAAACACACGCCACAGCCGGCCTCCATGAAACACACACCACAGCCGGCCTCCATGGAAAACACGCCACAGCCGGCCTCCGTCGAACACTCGCCACAGCCGGCCTCCGTCAAACACACGCCACAGCCGGCCTCCATCAAACACACGCCACAGCCGGCCTCCATGAAACACACGCCACAGCCGGCCTCCATGGAAAACATGCCACAGCCGGCCTCCGTCGAACACTCGCCACAGCCGGCCTCCGTCAAACACACGCCACAGCCGGCCTCCATGGAAAACACGCCACAGCCGGCCTCCATGGAAAACACGCCACAGCCAGCCTCCGTCAAACACACGCCACAGCCGGCCTCCATGGAAAACACGCCACAGCCGGCCTCCATGGAAAACACACCACAGCCGGCCTCCGTCAAACACACGCCACAGCCGGCCTCCATCAAACACACGCCACAGCCGGCCTCCGTTGAACACTCGCCACAGCCGGCCTCCATGAAACACACGCCACAGCCGGCCTCCATGAAACACACGCCACAGCCGGCCTCCATGAAACACACGCCACAGCCGGCCTCCATGAAACACACGCCACAGCCGGCCTCCATCGAACACACGCCACAGCCGGCCTCCATGAAACACACGCCACAGCCGGCCTCCATCGAACACACGCCACAGCCGGCCTCCATGAAACACACGCCACAGCCGGCCTCCATCGAACACACGCCACAGCCGGCCTCCATGAAACACACGCCACAGCCGGCCTCCATCGAACACACGCCACAGCCGGCCTCCATGAAACACACGCCACAGCCGGCCTCCATCGAACACACGCCACAGCCGGCCTCCATGAAACACACGCCACAGCCGGCCTCCATCGAACACACGCCACAGCCGGCCTCCATCGAACACACGCCACAGCCGGCCTCCATCGAACACACGCCACAGCCGGCCTCCATGAAACACACGCCACAGCCGGCCTCCATCAAACACACGCCACAGCCGGCCTCCATGAAACACACGCCACAGCCGGCCTCCGTCAAACACACGCCACAGCCGGCCTCCATGAAACACAAGCCGCAGCCGGCCTCCATTAAAAACACGCCACAGCCGGCCTCCATCAAACACACGCCACAGCCGGCCTCCGTTGAACACTCGCCACAGCCGGCCTCCGTCGAACACACGCCACAGCCGGCCTCCATCAAACACACGCCACAGCCGGCCTCCATGAAACACAAGCCGCAGCCGGCCTCCATCAAAAACACGCCACAGCCGGCCTCCATCAAACACACGCCACAGCCGGCCTCCGTTGAACACTCGCCACAGCCGGCCTCCATCGAACACACGCCACAGCCGGCCTCCATCAAACACACGCCACAGCCGGCCTCCATCAAACACACGCCACAGCCGGCCTCCATCGAACACACATGACAGCCGGCCTCCATTAAAAACACGCCACAGCCGGCCTCCATCAAACACACGCCACAGCCGGCCTCCATTAAAAACACGCCACAGCCGGCCTCCGTCGAACACACGCCACAGCCGGCCTCCATGAAACACACGCCACAGCCAGCCTCCATCAAACACTCGCCACAGCCGGCCTCCATCAAACACACACGACAGCCGGCCTCCATGAAACACACGCCACAGCCGGCCTCCGTCGAACACACGCCACAGCCGGCCTCCGTCGAACACACGCCACAGCCGGCCTCCATTAAAAACACGCCACAGCCGGCCTGGAGACTCCATTTCTGTCTTCCTGGTGTGGCTTTTCCTCCACCGCCAGCTGCTTCCTAGTTTTTACTTGAGGCTCCTGGGACATTGTCCTAATTTTTTCTTCGTTTTTCTTTGTATTTGTCCAGGAAAAAAAAATCAACCGTAAGAAACCCTTGAAGCCGCACTATGTGTTTTAAACCCTTGATCCCACACAGAGGACTCTAATGTTGGCCTGGGCCACTTTGCCTGGTCCCCAGGTCGGGAGTGAGCAGCAGGTGCCCTTGGCTCTCTTTTATCTGTTCTCCTTCCCCCTCTTCTGTGGAACCCCCTCTTGTTGTGTCTGGAGCTCTGGGCTCTGGCAGTATAAGGAGTCCAGGAGAGAGCTTGAGATGTGAGCCTCCCAGAACACCAGGTGCAGGGGATGTGACACGTTAGGGAAGGAGAGAACTCAGTGGGGAGAAGCAGTTTCTCCCTCTAATTTCATGTAGAAGCCGAAAGAGCTCGGTTAAGTCCCAGCTTAGTTCAGCTGGGTCCAGCTGTGAGGCTTTGGGCCCCTCACTAAATCTCCCTGAGCTTCAGGTTCTTATCTGTAAAGAAGGAGCAATAATAACCCTGTCCTTCAGGATGGTTGAGAAGATTAAATGAGAAACTACACGTGCAAGCCCTTTGTAAATTATAAAGAGCTCTAGAGAAGTTATTATTTATGGAGCAGATGTGGAGTATTTAGGCGTCAAGACTAAAGGAAGAGAGGATATGGCAAGCAGCATTTACTCTCTAAGAGGTTTAGGAGGGAATTGTGAGAAAGAACTCAGGAGCATGAAGACTGCTCGAAGCCCAGGGGCCTCAGGAGAGGGGAAGGCACAGCTCCACTGCCCCACGCCCTCCATCTGCTATGAGTGCCATCGTTTGCTTGTACAGACACTGCTGGCATGTTACAGCCCTTGCACTGAGACTCTTGCGTTTGGGTATGGAAATGCAGGAGCCAGGTTGGCACATCCAGGTGCAAAGCTGAGGTCCCCACAGGAGAGAGCATGGGTGGTGAGTTTGTGAAGTGGAGTGCTAATGTCTGGAGCAGCTTGACTTCCTCCCTGGTTGAGAAGACAGAAGACAGGCTCAACACTCAAAGACAGACACCAAAAACATGATGTCACTATAAAATTAACAACTGAAGTAGGTAAAAGAAACTTTAAAACAGTAAAAGGCATTAAAAAAATCCTTTATCTTTCCCCCCTGCATGAGGGCAGTGGGCTGCCTTTAAGCTCCCATCTGTGCTGGATCCTTGTGGAATTGTTAAGTTCCTCTTGGACAAGGACCTTGTCATTTTGGATTACATTTCTGCGCAGTGCCTTGCAGACATATCCACTTAATAGATATTACTTGACCGAGTGATGGGAAAAGAGCAGAACAAAGAGAGAGAGAGAAATGAGAGGTGAGCTGTTTTTATGTAAGCCATTGTGTAGGAGACTTGAGCATTCCAGCTTCGGTGCTGATTGAGGTACAATGTAAATTTGACTTCTTGCCTAAAAAGAAAAGAAGTCATAACACCAACAAACCAACTGCCTTGTACTCTTTGTATTTTGGCAGGGTCTGGATAGGATAGAAACATTGGGCTGTTGGGGTTGGAAGGCATGTCAGTAGGGGCAGGGAGGTGTGGAATACATTTAAGGAAGTTCGAGAGCTCAGAGAAGCAATTTAGAGAATCTGAGTGGACTAGTTGGCCCAATTACTACAGAAGAGGAAACTGAGGCCCAAAAAGGCAAACTGTCTTATTCCAACCCACCTTGCTTGTTGGTGGCAGAAATGGGAACAGAACATAAGTCTTCTGACTCCTAATCCTGAGCTCTTCCAATGACTGCAAACTACCTCCCAAGAATTGATCTCAAAGAGGGACAGAGCACCCAAACCAGGCTGAACCTGAGATCTACTTCTGGCCTGGAGAGGAAAAGTCAGACGGAGATGGAGAGCCCATCCCACAGAATGATAATAGCCTCTTGGGGTGTGTGGTTCCCCAACCCCACCTTCCCCATGATCCTGGCAAGCGCTGTGGATGTCAGAGCTTCCCCCGGGGAATTGGAGATCAGAGAGGAAAGTTTGGAGAGGGTTCACCCTGCAATGGGGCCAGGCCTGGGACCGAGACCCCATCTGCAGGCTTTCCTGATGACCCCTCCTTGGTACTCAGCATTGATGGGAACCCCACTGTCTCCTTTCCTGCCTGCACTTGGAGGAAGAGATGGGCTGAGAGCCTTGTTCTGGCTTCTGGCTCTAACTCCTGCTCTCCTGCTTGGACTGAGCCAAGAGGGTGAGAAGAATGGGAAAAGAGAAATAAAAATAGCTGCAGGATGAAAGATGCCCATCTGCTGTGTGGGTGAGGGAGCCCTGAGGAGGAAGGTGGACTACTTGGACACCCAGCTAAGAGACTGAATTGGGGATTCCTGACTTTAATAGACCAAAAGGAGCAGACAGTGTCGGGGAGGTCAGAGGATAGAATAGAAATGATAGAGATGTTGGAGCCAGTTAAGTTTGGGCTTAAGTGCTTTATGGCCTGATTCAAGTTACTTAACCTCTCTGAACTCAGTTTCTTATACCATAACATGGGGCAAAAATACTATCAACCCAATAGACTATTTTGAAGGCTACACAGATAAATGCACCAGAATTTCTGGAACACAGTAGGTGCTTCTAAGTGCTAGTTCTCATTCTTTCCATTATTCCAGCCGGGTCCAGTCACCCCTGTTTGCCCTCCAAGCTTCTGAGAGCAGAGCTGACCAAGCAGGCTCCAGGAGATGCTTCCCTTCCTGTTTTGGCAGCAGAGGGTCCACTGTGTTCAGTGTGTTCTTTGAGGGGCCTCTTCCTTACAGGAGCTTCTTGGGAGTCACCACCAGGCACAGAGAGCTCTGGGTTGCAGATGAGATCCTTCTGTTATCTTCATATGTTTTTAAAGCAGCTATGCAGAGTGATCACCACAGTGGACGTGGCGTTCTAAAGAAAGGCGGCTGCTTGAAGGACAGGTGTGGCAGGAAGTGCGGCTAGGGACAGGCCCCACACTGAGGGGGTTGCTCTAGACTTGAGAGGCTAATAGGCCACATCTACACAGCCTTGGACCCTTCTGCTGTCTGCTGGCACATCAGGAAGAGATGGGAGTTGCAGGCAGACAGGCGCAAGTTCAAATCTCGGCTTCATCACTTTCTGCTTCATGTCTCTGGGCAAAGGGGTTTGACCTTGAAGTCTCCATTTCCTCCTCTGTGAAAGGAGGACAATACTTCATTCAAGTGCTTAATCTCACCTTGAAGATGACGTTGAGATAGGTACAACGTTTAATCTCCACTCAATAAATGGTCCCCCAGACAGTGCTTCCAAGGACAGTCCTTTCAGATGGCAATAGTGTTCAACAGTACCTACAACCAGATAGGTGGTCTTGAGCTGAAGGCAAGACCTTAATCTGCTTCATTCACCTCTGACTTCATCTGTCTTTTAGCTTTGTTTAAATTAGGCCCAGGAGTCATTCACTCCCAGTCTCTCACCCTTAGGAACCCTCCCATTCATGCGCAATCTCTCACCCTTTTACGCTCCCTGTCAGCCTGAGGAAAAATCCAGTTAGTTACCACATCTAGAAGTGACCATGTGTCACCTGGCTGCTGGCTTACCTGGGATGTAACCAGTACTTCTTTCTAGGATGACTCTTGGGCAAGTAGCTGAGGCTCACAGGCAGAGGTCTTTGGGAGAGGCATGGCCATCTCTGTGTTCTGAGCTGCTTCTCCAGCAGCCAGGCCCTCTGTTCGGGAGCTGGCCCAGACCCCCTCCCTGGCCTCTCAGCCCCCCGGGGTGCCTGCTCAGTGTGGGGCACATGACCCGCCTTTTGCCCTTTGTGCTCCTTTGTCCACTCACCACAGACCCTTTCACACCTCAGTTAGCCACTTAGGGAGACAAAGCGCTAGTGCAAGCAGGGGAAGCTGTCCAGACCGAGATGAATGGCTCCGAAGCCTGCCGTTGCCATGGCAGCCAGCTGGGAACACCGTTTCCAGGGCCCAAGGCGCTCAGACATGCATGGGGGGTGCTGCCCTGCTGGGTTGCTGCCCAGTCTCCGGCCCCCACCCTGCATTCTCAGCTTCCTTAGCAACAGCTGTTGCTGTTGCCACCACCGCTGCAGCTTCTGCCCTGGCCCGGGGCAGTGTGAGGGAAGCCAGGGTGGGGGTCTGGTGTAGGAGTGTGTGGGAGGGCAGAGCCTAGGTATGAAGTTGGAGAGGAAAAGGAAAGGAAAGACTTGGCAATTTTCCCCATGATACTAGTGATAAGATTATAAGGATGTTTCCTAATTATACAGAAAAGAGGCTCATAAACTTAGGCTCCAACAGACCCCTTTGTGATCTGGTGATCACCTGAACTTGTAAGAGTATGCCTGTGTCCCTGGGTATATGTGAATTTTTCTGAAACCATGGTTTATAGTTTTTATCAGATTTTTCAAAGATGACTAAGGTCCCCAATAGGTAAGAACCTTAATTACAGACATTTTGCTTTTTAGAATCAGGATGATCTCAGGGACTGGTTGGCCAGGCCTATTTGAGAGATATGCTTACAAAGAGGAATGAATACAGCACAGGGTGGGGAGCGGGGCAGGTGGCATGCTTCCCTGTGTCTGCCGCAACCCAGAGTCCCCAGGATCTAGCATCTGCCTTGCCGTGGACCTCTAGGACTAGGGGATGGGGAATCTTCCTCCTAACACAGTCCGTCCTTCACAGCCCCCGTCCTCTTGCAGCTTTGTCCTGGGGGCCGAGTGTGCTATTAACTTGTGCTCCCTCCATGCTGGGCCAGAGCTCAGTGTTTTATATACTCTGGTCTCACGATCCCATCTAACCCCCACACAGCACCGTGGGGAGGGTGCTGTCACCCCTGCCATTGAAAAGATGAGAATATTGGAACAATAAGAAAACTTCCATGACTTGTCCAAGTTTGTGCCGTTAGAAGTTGGAGAAGCTCCAGGTAGCTTAGTGGAGTGGTGAAGAGTCCCGCCCTGGGCCAGACTCAGATGAGAGCTGCAGCCTTTATGAGCTAGGGGACCCCGGCCTCTACTCTCAAAGCTGCAAATTAAGGATCCTGATAATTCCTGCCCCAGAGGACAGTGGTGGGAGTTAAATGAGTTGAAACTGTTTGAGAAGTGCATAGGACAGTATCTACCACTAAATAAAAAGTGGAATTAGAATAGCATTCAGCCATGAGTCTGCCTAATTCTAAAGCTCATACAGAGAGGACTTTTGTGGGGGAGGGGTTCTGACCCTAATGCCAGAGCTGGGTTATGACATAATAGTCATGCGTCGCCACTTACTAATTGAGTGTGGGTGGGCTACGCGCGTGTTTCAGGCCTCAGTTTTCTTATCTCCAGGGAACACCATGTTCTATAGAGGATGATTGTATAGTGAGCACTATTGATTACATAAAGATCAAATGAAACAACATTGGGAAAGTTCTTGGTAAACTGTGCCATACACTACAGCAATGCACTCAGTACCCTGGCACTGAGGCCCGGCTCGTGCCCCAAGAACCGGGAAAGTTCTTGGTAAACTGTGCCATATACTACAGCAATGCACTCAGTACCCTGGCACTGAGGCCCCGCTCGTGCCCCACGGGGCTGTGTGCCCTTCTCTTGGCTGGCAGCTCAGGGCAGGGAGCCCAGTGTGATACCCGCTGAGGAGGGACATGGCATAATGCCCTTGGGTGCCCATGTGCCCGGGTCAGCAGCCAAGAGCAGGATGCTTAGGAATTCCACCGAGGCAGCTGGGCCCCAGCTTCATTGGCAGGGGCAGAAGGGAGGCAGCGTTAGGGAGGCCAGAGGGGGCAGCGAGGAGAAGAGGCTGGGTGGGCCATGGAACACTCTCCAAGGGGTGTCACAGAGCCACACCAAGTGTGTGTCACCCTTCTCTATGAGGATGTGTGATTAGTGGAAATGAGAACAAGCTTTATTAGTCACTGCCGAGGATAAACACCACGAAGAATTATCCAACCTGCTAATGGAAGGGTGCACAGGCCTCTGTAGGCTGCTGGAAGGGAGGAGTTTCATGTCCTCTTTTCTTTTTGCCCCCAGAAGACTCATGTTGCTGAGAGCAGATGGTGAGGGGGAAGAGGGTGGGTCCTCATCCTTGAGTCACTTGCTGCCGGGGTACCTTTTTGGGGCTCTGGGAAGTACAGCAAGCATCTTGGACGGATAGGCAGCCTGTTCGCAGGGGGGCGAGGGTCGGCCCGAGGAGGCGCCGCTGGGAATGACTCGTGCCCAGTCAGAAGCTGTAATTGGAGGTGATTAATCTGTGGAGGACAGCGTGGGGAGTCAGCGCTGACTCAGGACCCAGGCGGGCCGCTCCCCTCTCCCACTTCACCTGCCTCAGGCGGCAGAGGGAGGCTGCTTGGAAAGGCTAATGATTCAGAGGCCCTTAAAACAGAAGGATGAGCAGCTAAGGCTCCGGATCAAAGATGTTTTAACCCTTTAATGGTCCAGCGGTAACGTGAAGAGGTTGAGGGTCTTTTCTGGGAGTCGGGGCCCTGGACACGTGAAGCACTTATTTTATTTATTTATTTTTTTGAGATGAAGTCTCACTCTGTAGCCCAGGCTGGAGTGCAGTGGTGCAATCTCAGTTCACTGCAACCTCTGCCTCCCAGGTTCGAGCAATTCTCATGCCTCAGCCTCCTGAGTAGCTAGGACTAGAGGTGTGCACCACCACGCCCAGCTAATTTTTATATTTTTAGTAGAGACGGTATTTTGCCATGTTGGCCAGGCTGGTCTCGAACTCCTGACCTCAGGGATCCACCCGCCTCGGTGTCCCAAAGTGCTGAGATGACAGGTGTGAGTCACTGCGCCCAGCCCTACTCAAAGCACTTCCGATGCACTCCATCAGAAGTGGGGGTCAGGAGCTCCTCCACTGCAAGACGCTAAGCTAAGGCTTTCTAGTTAAGGGGACCTAGATTTCAGCCCCAAGTAGGCACTCCCCAGCTCTGGCAAGCTGCTCAACCTCTCCAAGTCTGTACAATGAGGACAAAACTACCTACTTCATGGGGACTCAAAGAGATAGTGTTTGTGAAATGTTAGCAGAGCCCGGACTAGACCTGGGATGGGAGCAACCAACACCTCATCCTGGGAGAGGCCACACTGAGCAAGTGTTTTAAAAGAGGCTGCATTCACATTTTTCACCTCTCTTCTTTATTCCAAAGATAAGCAAGAAGACCTGAGGGTCAGAAGAGCCAGCGTGGGTCATGTACAGCTGTCACCAGGGATAGTAAGGTGGGTGAAATGAAGATGCAAGTCACCAAATATTATTTTGCCTATACACACACACACACACACATATACAGATAGTATAAAATCGTACACAATATACACAGTAAATATTTAATTAAAGAGGCTGTTTTCCTATTGGCAACTGACCTTACACTTTGGGGGAAGGCGCCTAGGTACACATACCTTGAAAACGCCCAATGGCTTTTGAGGAGACCTTGGTGGCACTGCTTTGTTTTGAGTGCAGGGTCTTAGCGGAAGTCAGGACGCAGTGGGCTTTTGGGGGAGCTGAGTCTGGAATAGTAAAGATGCTCTGGTCCAGCTGCTTTTGTGTGGTCAGTCTGAGGGAGGGAGGGTGGACTGTGTCATGGGGTTGGGGCTAGATCTTGGATGGGTTCATCCAACCCAACGCCATGCATGTGCCTTAAAAGAAGTTCTAATTCTTTTTCAACTTTTCTCTACCTCAAAGGAGAAGTAAGAACACTTGACCAGTAAGAAGAGCGAAGATTAGATTTTGCACAGTTGCCAGAATGCAAAATCGAGATGATGGATATGAAATGCAAACGAGCAAAGTTAGGCATGTTCCTTCTTTATCCTCAAGGACGCTCAGCCAGAGCCTGCAGCGCGCTCCCAGACAGACCACAGCTCCCAGGTTCCTCAGCTCCTGTGAGGACCCACAGCTGGGGTGGCCCACACAGAGACTGGGATTCCGCCAACCTCACCCAGAAATGCTGCCTCTCCATTTTCATGTTCTTGTTTGCTCTCTCCTGCCTGGTACCATGCCTGACCACCTGACCCTTCCAGGGACTCTTGCCGCAAGCTGGCCTGTTCACAAGGTGCAAACAATTTATGCAGCACTTTCTATCCATTCTCCAGTGTTTGTGGTGCAATTGGAAAATGCAAAGGTTATTTTTTTCAGGAGCATCCTGAAGCAGGTCTGGGATTCAGGCCTGTCAAAATTGTTCCCTGCAGATACATCTGGAACATTCCATTAGCAGCAGGAACTCTGACAACTGTCAGAGTGGGGAACCAGGTAACCAAGACCTTTACCATGGAGGTCATTAGAAATAAAACCCCAATTTTCACATCTCCCTAGAGGTATGTTCCTCCCTGGTGGGAGGGGCTGAAGGCCTCTAAGCACCCATCTCAGCCCCAAGAAGCCCAGTTCTTCCAATGTCCTTCAGCCTCTACCAGCTGCAGAACAATAAACAAACTCTGTCCTGTGAAGCTTCCTGCACAGTTAGCATTTGTGGGCTGCAGCCTCTTGCCATTTGATGCGTGGACAACAAAAATCAGCATATAGATTGAGCTGCCACTATACGGAGGGCAAAACGAAAATGGAGAAGACAGTGTTTCGTTTTTTATTTATTTTTCTTTTTTGAGAAGGAGTTTTGCTCTCGTTGCCAAGGCTGGAGTTTAATGGTGCGATCTCGGCTCACTGCAACCTCCACCTCATGGGTTCAAGCCATTCTCCTGGCTTAGCCTCCTGAGTAGTTGGGATTACAAGCATGCACCACCACACCCGGCTAATTTTGTATTTTTAGTACAGATGGGGTTTCTCCATGTTGGTCAGGCTGGTCTCCAACTCCTGACCTCAGGCGTTCCACCTGCCTCGGCCTCCCAAAGTGCTGGGATTACAGGCGTGAGCCACCACGCCCAGCCAAGACAATGTTTTAGAGTCCAGTTGGCTTCTGTTAGGGAGAAGATCCCTTTTCAGAGGAGAGACTAGCCTGCTACCTCCACCACTTAGTGAAGCGGAGGGAAGAGTCTTACTAGTAGGTTTGATCACAAAGTTCCCCTTCCCCACCACCCCCAACACACACGCAGGGGCAGAAAGGAAAGGGAAAGGAAGGACCCAGGTGGCCTCGGCTGCTGGCCTTGTTCTGTTTCCTCCCTGGACCCACTGGTTAGCACGTGCTGAGCCCAAGATCTGTGCTCCTGGCTGCAGGGATTTCCCCGTACGTCCTCCATTTGCAAATTTGGGTCTTGGTCCTCCTGGAATCCAACTACTTTGAATTCCTGGCACAACCAGATCTTTGTTGAGTCTTGTTAGTACAAAGCATTTACGATGCAGTGTCAGTCCCTGGTTGTGGGGGAACAGAACCGCACTCGGCCAGAGGCTTGAGGAGCAGGTGACTGTGGAAGCATAGATTTAGGATATACCTTTGGGATTCCAGAATAGCAAACGGACACCTCGTGAGATGAACTGGCTCATCAAAGATCTTGCTTGTTGGTAGAACAGCAGGAATAAGACTCAGGCTGTCTAACTCCTAGCTCTTCCTGTTGTCGCCGGAGCCTTCTCCAGGCAGGGAGCTCTGCTGACAGTAGGCTGCACAGCTCTGGTAACTGAATCCAATCCTGCCCCAACCCTTTGTTAGGCATCCCCTGCGTGGCTCCAGGGTCATACGCATTGTGGGTCTGGTGTAGCCCCTTGGCCTGGGGAACACACAGAGGGATGTTGGGCCTGTCACCATGGGGCATGAAGCCTGGGGAAGCACCACCTTGCTTCCTGCCACAGCCTTTTTGATGATCGCAAAGCTCTGAAGGAAGTTGCAGAAGACAAACCAGCCATTTTCTCTCTGTCTCGATTTCTCCTGCATCCAGGGTGGCTCCTGATTTTCCTGGTGACTTAGCGTTTCCTTACACTTGGACTCATCATTGTCACTACTCCCACCACTGATCTGGAGCGTGTGGCCTCCCTCCCCCACCGCCACCGCCTCCAAGGGGCCTCCTCCACTCCACCTGTGGCTGTTTCCCGTGTGCTGCACAGCTGTTCTCGCCCCCGTCGGAGGTGCTCTCCTAACCCCGCGGCGGAGGAGAGCATGGAAGGCTCAGGAGAAATTGGAAGCCTTGCTAGTTCCTGGGGGTGGGGCAGACATCCCTCAGCAGGCCAGACACCTGCTGCAATGTGAGCAATTCTGTATCCACCCAACGAACATCGCTGTGTACCTGCCTGCCAGGCACTGTGCCAGATGCCATGGCCTTGTCACCTAAAGCAGGGGTTGCTCGTGCAAGTGGGCACATCAGTGGCTTCACTACAATCTGATGGGCCCGTGTCAGCTGCAATGGCCCTAAGTACAGGAGCTTTAGGTAGGGAATGGAGCGACGGTCAAGTCAAGCAGGGGAGCAGGAAGCCCTCGGAGGTGGTGCCTAAGTGGGCATTGGAGGGTGGTGAGGGATGAAGTGGGCAGCTAAGATTGAGGGAAGGGCAGGAAGGAGGCCACCCGGTGTCCACCTGGGAGAGCAAGGGGACAGCACGGGGCAGGTGCTGGGCTGCCTTGGATCTGTTAGAAATCTCCCCAGATGGATGGGTGGGCTCTGAGGCAGCTGTCCTCTCTCTGGGGTGAGCATGCTGTGGTGGAAAGAGTGATCCAACGACAGTCAGAAGGCGGGTGTGGACCTGGGTCCGCCATGAACCAGTTCGATGATGTTGGCAAGTCACTGACCCTAACCTCATGGAAAAAGAGAGAATTGGACAAGATAGCCTCTGACGTCCCTTCCAGCTCCAACACTATCCTCTAACTTCCAAACACACAAGAAAACCAAACAAAAGTAAATATGGTTCATGGATGCTTCGACCTCCTCCTAGACAGTCAGATTCAGGGTTGGTCAAGATGGTGGTGAGAGAATCTGCCCTATCCTGGTAGGTGGAGTGAGCTGAGGGTGAAGAAAGCCCATTCCCCTTCCCCTTGGTCGGGTCAGGATTCCCCCCACCAATGAGCAACAGGACATCAGGGCCAAAAAAAAAAAAAAAAATCGATTGCAATGCCAGTGGGAACTCTTCTTGTCACGATGTTTCACTCCAGCGCCTCTATTTCTATTATTATACCAAGTGATTTATTCCAAAAACATAAACCTAGCAGCAAAAGAGTAGCCGGCTCCCCAGGGAGAGGTCTCTTCCTCTTTCTCCTTCCCTGCAAGCTGTTGCCTGGCTCAGGGTACCTGCCTCTTGTCCAGCTTCAGCTCGCCCTCAGTGGGAAGGGTTGTAGGCTGGGAGGAAGATGGCACCTTCGAGATATTCCCTGGGTCTGCCCAGCTACTTGGCCTTCATGGGCAGTATTCACTACAAGTTTCTACTCAAATTTCTTTGAAACCTGGGTAAACATCTTTTTCTACTTCGTGCTTTAGTTTTCTCATCTTTGAAATGGGGAGAAAAATTCTTGACAATTTCTCCTTACAAGCCCAGGGAGGTGCTAAGACTTGGATTCTGGCTAGATGCTTGTTAGATCAATGCTATGCCAGCTGGGCATGGTGGCACATGCCTGTGCTCCCAGCTATGCGGGAGGCTGAGGCAGGAGGATTGCTTGAGCCCAGGAATTTCAGGTTACTGTGAGCTATGGTTGCACCATTGCACTCCAGCCTAGGCAAAAAAGCTAGACCCTGTGTCTGAAAAAAAAAAAAAAAAAAGGAGAAACAGAAAAATAAAAGCCCTGCTTTTTCCCCTGTTTGCTGGCATTCCCGTCTGAACACAGCTCTGAGCCAGGCCCCTTCCCCTGTAGGGCCACCATGACACTCTTTTGTTGACATCGCTGACTAAACTGGGGCAGGGAAGAGCAACTCACTCATGGAAGGCTTGAGGGTGACCTGATGTGTCCTCTGAAAACTGAAGTCTGTGAGTTTTAAAAATCCTCCTAATAACGCATTTTGCTTGTCCTCTTCTACCTGAGATGGAAATTGGTTAGAGTCAAGTGGAGCCTTGAGTCGGTGGGGGACGGGATGGATGGAGCACGCTCCTATAGCGTCTGGGATAGTCAGTTCCTCCTGGACTCCAGGGCTACGTGTTGCTTGTACAATTCCATCATATGCCACTTAGCATATGCTGTTTTATATTTTAGTGATTAAAAAATATATAGCCCATCTCTATTTTCAGGCTTGAAAGGGAAAGAGTAGAATGACACACAGCAGTTTTCAACAAATGACTGGTTTTGTAATTGCTGCTGATTTTAACCCTGGCTGCAGGATCTATGAGTCTACGTAGGAGTTAGTATTGGGAACTGTTGGAACAGAGGGGTCTCAAAGTCTCAGGCCAGCCTCCTCACAGACTCGCAAGGAACAGGTTATAGTTTCTCTTTCAAATCCACTTTCCCATCCCTAGAAGAATATGTATGTGTAAGTGGGAGACCTATATCTTTTATCATTTGGTCTTCGTTCTAAGATGGGGAAACTGAGGTTGGGGAGGTTAAGCAGCTTGCCGGTAGTCACACAGTTGGAGGGACAGAGCCAGGGTCAGCATGCTGCCTGATTTTAAGGCTCATGTTCAGTCCCCACGTCATAATGCTTCATGAACGGACGAAGGCAATGATTTCCCGACAGCTTGTGAACTCTGTCATATCAGCAGGCTGAGAAGGAAACCGCTCACAGTGACGCAGCCCGGAAGAGGTAGAGCCGGGCATGGGGCCCCTGGCTCTGCTCGCCAGGCTGTCCCTTGTGCAGGTCGGGTAGTCCACACACCCGCCAATGTCTCAAAAGAGAGTTGTGTTCTCTTTTTGCTGAGTTCAAATGTGTGCAGAATATTCGCAGCTCTGCAAACGTGAAGCAGATATTCTAGCAAGAGGGCTGTCAGGCTTGTGTGGGTTTGAGAGCAGGGACTGGCTGCCCTGAGCTCCCATTGCTGGCACATCTCCTTCCCCCAGGAGGCAGGATGGTCACAGCTATGCCATGTTGGCAACGAGGGTCCACTGGACTCCCTCTTGGGAGCGGCCGTTGTGTAGCTAGAGGTGGGAAAGTAGAGGGGTTAAAGGCTGCCTTCTTTTGTCTCACCAAAGGGAAATCCCTGTAAAGCAACAAAATTGTGATGAGCTTTAAAGAGGGCTTCTACCCACTAAGAAGCCAGTCCTGAATTTTGATGCGATGTCACTTAGCACAGTTCCTTCCCACCAACTGTTTGCTATGACACCATGGAGCTAAATAGCAGAGCTGCTGAAATAACAGTTGAGAGAGAGAAGTAAGAGGCATTAGCAAGGGAAAAAGATTTTTTAAGCAAGGAAGGGAATAAGACAGCAACCAATGAAACAGACAGAAGCAAGATGTCTGTTCCAGGTGGCAAGAGGCAGAGATGTCTTTTGTGTGACAAAGAAGACTAGGATGCCAGCCATGCACTTGACAGAGGGCAGTGACCATAACCGTCTGCATTTGAGACTTCTCAGAAACATCCACATCTTCCATCATGTTACCTTCTTATGAGAAGGGGCAGACACTAACATCATTTTATATATGAGAAATAGCGGAGAGTTTTCATACATGAGTGCAGATACGCATCTGGTACCCAACCACAATGCTTTCTGGCTTGGCTGTGCTGCTCAACCAGTGCTGCTGTATTTGAGAGAAGAAGATGCAGTGGGTTTTCTGGATATTGGAGGGCAATGCCGAAAGGTGGTTGGCACAAATATTTGAAACGGGAACAGCTGTGACAAGCTCCTGCCACTCTGCAGTGCCTGTCAACATCCATGATTGTGAGGGAGCAGGCGAGTTCACACGCCCTATCACCTGCCTTGTGTTTAAGGACACAGAAGATCTGGGCATGAGGACTGTAATAGGGTTGGCATCTCCCTGTTCACATTGTGACTTGTCTAGGTGCATGAATAAACATGCAGGGATAGCTAAGTATTTCTATGACATAATCTCCTCTCTTCTTTGGACAGGAGAGGTCTCCTCCAACAGTGGAACTTTCTCAAGAGTCTTGGTTCTCCTGCTATATTTTCTTCTCTCTCTCTCCCCCCACAGCCCCACCCTTTCCATGCTCATCAAGTGAAAAGGTTTCCATTTAATTCAAGCAAGGGATTGTCTGTGAGCCTGCATCCTGCCAGGGACAATCTATTCTTTTTTGTGGCATCAGAGGAGTCCAAGACTCTACCACAAGTAATTGAGAAAGTTGACCTGCCAGTGACTAGTGATGTAACCTTACAAATCCTGGGATTCACCATTTGGAATTACATTCTTCTCAAACTGGACAAGACCTCCAGAATCATACAATGTCAGAGCTTGAAAGCTAAGGACGTTCACTTCAGCTCCTTATTAAATAGAAGAGGAAACTGAGGTCCAGGAGTGCTGAGTGGCTTGCTACTTAGAGTCACTCCTTCCTCTATGCTCTTCCCATTACTCCAACTCATCTTTAGCTCACCCCACCCCACTGCTGGGTATACTTGTGTTTGAGCCATCTCTCTTCTTCCTAAACATCTTATAAGGGAAAGTGCTTTTAAGTCTGGTATGTAGGAGATGACTAGCGTCTCTCAAGCCCTTAAGACAGAACATGACATCCTAACATCAGCAAAGTTTTCTTTCCATCTAAATTTGCCTTGCTGCCATACTTCCTAAACTTTTTGAGTGAAGAGAGAGGAAAGGGATCTCCATGCTTACTTATTTTTCTGTAGGTGTCAAATGGGCAAATTTGCTCTCCCTGTGGCCCCGTTCCCCTCCTCTGGTGTAGCATTCTCTTGTTGAAGTTAAAGAATCACAACTTCCAAGCTCATAAGCCATGTGCTTAGCGTCCTAAAGTCAAATAGAGGTTAGTCCATTGGAGAACTGACTCTTTGCTTGATGACCAAAAAAGTAATATCTTTAAGAGCCTTCCCTTTCATTTCATGCCAAAGTTATTAGGCTAGATCCAGCCTAGGTTTCTGGCACGAGGCATGCCAGAGAGCAAAACTGGGACAGAGAGCAAGATGGGGACCCTCTTGAGGGGGGCTGTAGGACAAAGGTATAGTGGGCAGATTTCACGGGAGCGCCCCAATTTTCTACCATGTAGTTCTCAGTACATGCCCATGAGCATCTCGAAAAGCATTTGTGAAACTGCCAAGAAGCCAGGCTAAAAATACCCACAGAACAGTCTGGATCAAAGAGAAATGCAGAGCTGGGCGTGAGGGCTCCATGGAAGGTGTGAGACTCAGTGCAGGAGCCAGACTGCAGCACCCACCTCAGGCTCCTGCTCCAGGCAATGAAGCCATGGTGGACTGGACGTTGTTGGGGAGGAGTGGATGCATCTGGGTTTAGACCTTTTGTTTTATTTTTGAATCGGTCCAGTCCAACAGTGCAGCAAGAGTGTCTAATGACACACTAAGGGCACCTATCATGTGCTCTTATAGTTCCAAGTCCAAGAACTCACCTGCTTCTTGGGAAAATAGCATTCTTTATGAAATTTTTTTCATACATCTAAGGAGAAAGTCATGTTTGAAAGATGAACCAGGCCGGGCGTGGTGGCTCATACCTGTAATCCCTGAGGTTTAGAGTTCGAGACCATCCTGACCAACATGGAGAAACCCTATCTCTACTAAAAATACAAAATTAGCTGGGCATGGTGGCTTATTGCATTATTAAAAATTAGCCATTAAGAATGAATACTTCTTCCTTAAATATTCCACACCCTTTTCTTTTTAACTTTATTTAAAAGATTATTAATTTGTTTGACAAAAATTGCATATGTTTTTGATGTACATGATGGGGTTTTTTGTTCTGTTTTGTTTTTGAGATGGAGTCTCACTCTGTCGCCCAGGCTGGAGTGAAGAGGTGCAATCTCGGCTCTCTGCAACCTCTTCCTCCTGAGTAGCTGGGACTACAGGTGTGCGCCACCATGCCTGGCAAATTTTTGTGCTTTTTCAATAGGTATGGGGTTTTGCCATGTTGGCCAGGCTGGTCTCGAACTCCTGAACTCAAGTGATTCACCTGCCTTGGCCTCCCCAAGTGCTGGAATTACAGGCGTGAGCCATCACATCCAGCCTGTGATGTTTTGATACATTATGGAATGGCTAAACTGAGCTAATTAACATACACATTACCTCATATATTTATCACTATGTGTTGTGAACACTTAAAATCTCTTAGCAACCTCCAAGGCTACAGTGCATGGTTATTAACTGCAGTCCCTGTGTTGTGCAGCAGGCCCTGCACTTGTTCCTCCTGCCTCACTGAGGTCTCGGACCCTTCGGCCACCATCTCTCCAGTGCCCCTATGTGAGGTGTTTGGGGCTTTGCAGGGGCTCTCAGTGCCCTTTATAATGACTGTAACTTGGCTTTGTCTGCTTATGGTTCTCTCTCTAACCCATTTTTAGGCTCCTTCTTCTAACACTTTCTAATCATGTGCCCCTGACAAACATTATTGCTAGTCTGCTTTTTCCATTTTTTTTTGTTCTTCGTTATCAGAACATTTTACATCAGAACCCTCCTGCCTCTCTCCCAAGGTTGCCAGCAGCAGTTCCGTCATGCTTAGGCTCTCGCTTTTAGGTGGGGGATACACTTCCTTGGGTGTTTCCAAATTTTTCTTTGAGACAGCACCTTGCTCTGTCACCCAGGCTGGAGTGCAGTGGAGCGATCATGGCTCACTGCAGCCTTGAACTCCTGGGATCAAGCGATCCTCCCACCTCAGCTTCCCCAGTAGTTGGGACTATAGACTTGTGCCATCATGCCTGGCTAGTTTTTGTATTTTTTGTAGAGACAGGATCTCACTATGTTGCCCAGGCTGCTCTCAAACTCCTAGGCTCCAGTGATCCCCCTGCCTTGGCCTTCCAAAGTGCAGGGATTACAGGCATGAGCCACTGCACCTGACCTTGTTCATGTTTTTAAATAAAAATTATTATTTGAGACAAAGACCTGTCTTTGAGGAATCAAGTCTAAAGATGGACAGCATGATATGGGCAACCATCCGTAGGACACAGAAAACAAAGTTAAGAAAAGTAAAATGAGACATTCAGTATTTATATAATGCATAGATCAAGGTAAGTGTGTTTGTCATCCTGATGTAATTTGTTTAATCTGTCCCTGGCTGTCCCCTCAGGAAACTCTTCTTCCCCTGAACCCTCAATTATTTTCCTAAGTCTATTTCTTTTAGCGGACAGAAGTGCAGACCTGTGTGCCCTTCCGATGGCAGAACCTTGCGGCTGGCTGTGACTTCTGAGAGATGGATGGAGTAGATGTCATGAGGTGACTTCAGAGAACTGAGTGCTATTGATAAACTTGTGGGCAGTTTGTCAAAAACGTGACAAACCTATTCTCATTTTGTTTGGCTTTGGCCCATTTGTATAGTTCTCATTTTGAGGGCTCTATGGAAATAGCCTCTGTGGAGACTGAATGTAGTCATTATAAAAAAGCTGAAACACAAGTTTACTTGGGGTGCATACGCTTTGTTTTATCTAGAAACTCTGGGGTGCCTCACATTCTCTGAGTGGAGAAATGGTAAACTCATTGGTGGCTGGAATCCAAGGAAGCGGAAGCAGCAATACTCTTCCCAGAGCCAGGACTCCCCTGTGGCCCCCAGCATCCCATTCTTGTGAGGACTGAGGGTAGAGAGCTCTTGCTCCAGGGGCCCTGAGTTCAACCACCACCTTGTTTTTGTAGAGCAGAGCTGCCTCCTCGTTTGAAGGAGCCGTCAGCTGGGCTGGGCAGTTTGTAAAGCCCCAGCAGGAGAGTGGCATTCAATCCCGATCTCCAGCGCCTCATTGCTTGTGGGTTCTAAATCCCTGAGAGAGGGAAGCCATTGTTTCTAGATCCACATTCCCTCGACTCTCTCCCCGAGGGTTGCTGCTCAGACCTGGTGCCGTCCCCCTTGCACCACTGGGCTCCATCCAACTCTGGCCTTGATGTTTTCTATAAATTCAGAAAAGGCCTGTGCCTCGACTTCCTGCAGTGGCACCCCTAACCTCATCTCACACTCAACTACGCTATCCTTGTACCTCAGCCGTGTCAGGAACCACAGACCCTCACCGGACATTTACCAGAGCAAGCCTTTGTCCACTGCAGTGCTCCTCTGGGCTGCTGGTGTGGGTAGTATCTTCTCTTGAGCTGGAGGAGACCCCTTTAGGAGGCAGTGAAGACCCCCACTTGTTTGTTTTTGCTTGTTTGTGCACAGTAGGTGTTTAATAAATATCCGTTGCATGAATGAATGAGCAAATGGGCTCTTCCCACTGTAACAGAAGTGCCTCGGCAAAGATTTTATGCTTCCCTGAACTTGGCCAAAGAAGATGAGTGGTTTAATTGAGGTGTTTATTTCAGCCACTGAGATATGGTTCTTTGGTGATCTCTGAGATTTATGTTCTTTTTCTTCTGAAAACTAAAAATAAACAAAAAATCCAAATACCTGTGAAGTGTTGGACACTGTACTAAGTGATCCCATCAACACTTTCTCACTGAATTTCTTCAGTCCCTTTGTCAAGGAGATTTCATTTTCCTTCTCTTTACAAATAAGGAGACCACCTCTCAAAGAACAGGCAATGTATCCCATGCCCCTCAAATAGGAGGCAGAAGCAGGATTTGGACTCAGGCCTGCCCGACTGCAATTCAAGGGTTCTTCCCACTGTAAGTGCCTGGCCCATCCTTTCCAGAGGCAGCCATATGGCTGAGATTCTGGGAAGGAGGCTATCTCCATAGGAAGCATGTGGGGTGCCTAAGAATGATGTTAGGAGGGACAGGACCAGAGCCCAATACCATGGGGTTGAATATCGTTCTAGGCGGAAACAATACTAAAAGATAACATTCATTGAGCTTGTTCACCATGGACCACACACTCCTTCCGATAGAGTCCGTGGAGGGAGTACTTCAGCTTACCAATGAGGAGTCTAAAACACAGGAACTTTAAGTAACTTCCAAAGGATAAGTGGCAGAGTCAGAATTTGAACCCAGACAGAACTCTTAACCATTATGCAAGGCTGCTTATAACGTCGGAGGAATGGTTTCCAGAGTTCACACACAATGTTAGTGTTCATGGTAAACTGAACACTAAAAGACGAGGCAAATTCTATGGCCCTATCCCTGAATCTGGGCATGTTTGTGACTACTTTAATCAACAAATTATGGAGAAGTGACACTAGATGACTTCCAAAGCTAGGTCATTACAAACAATGCAACTTCTACCTTGCCTGCTGGGATACTCACTTTCAGAGACTTGGGATCACCTGTTGTGAGGAAGCCCAGACCAAAGGCAGAGCCAGTAGCTCCAAGTGAGCTTTCAGCCAAAAGCCAGCAGCAACCACCAAGCACCTGAGCCAGCCTCTTGGAGACCCAGCTGAGCTGAGCCTTCACTGACTGCAGCTTCAGTCAAGGTCTGAATGCAACCTCATGAGAGACCCTCAGTAAGAACTGCTCAGCTGAACCCTGCCTTTCTTGTGGCTGTAAGTACAAGAAAATTGTTGTTTTGAACCACTAGGTTGTAAGATAATATGAATGCTATGTAGCAATACATAACCAGAACAGCAGCTCACAGCCTCTGGGTCTGCTCTTCCTTCCTATAATGCCTCAATATTTGATGTCCTAAGTTAAACAACAATACCACCATCACCACCATCACCATCACCATCACCACCACCAACTATTGCTACTACTAGAGGAACAAACTTTGGGTATCTAGCATGTGCCAAACACGTTCCCATGTTCATTGATTTAATCTTCATAAGAACCATCTACAATAGGTATTATCACATTTTAAGATATAATCACTGAATCTTAAAGAAGGAAAATAACTTTCTTGATGTAATTCCAGATTCATAGTACTTTCTGCCATCTCAAATTTTAGGCTGAACTGATCAAGGTAACTAAGGGGAAGCAAGAAGCACAACTGCTACCACTGTGACTATCCACACCTACCTTTTTTTTTTTGTTTTGAGACAGAGTCTTGCTCTGCTGTTCAGGCTGGAGAGCAGTGGCATGAATCACGGCTCACTGCAGACTTGAACTCCCAGGCTCAAGCAATCCTCCTACCTCAGACTCCCAAGAAGCTGAGACTACTGGTGCATACTACCACGCCTGGCTACTTAAAAACTTTTTTCGTAGAGGTAGGGTCTCAATATGTTGCCCAGGCTGGTCACAAACTCCTGGCCTCAAGTGATCCTCCCGTCTTGGCCTCCCAAAGTGTAGGATTATAGGTGTGAGCCACCGTGCCCAGCCAGTTACTGTTTTTATTGTTGAATATATGCTCAAACAAAAAAAAAATGCACAACGAAAATATACAGGTCAATGAATTATCATAGATCAAATTCCTGTATATCTACCACCCAAGATCAAGAAAACAGAACATAGCCAATATCCTAGTAGCTTCTCTCTTCACAACTGGTCCCAGTCACCACTCCTCCCATTGCCCTGAAGGTGATCATGATCATTTCTCTTATGAAAACCAACATAGTTTTACTACCTAAACTTTCATTACTAAAAACTAGTAGTCTTGCCCTTTGTAAATTGTGTATAAATGGATCACATGGTATGTATTCCTTGTGTATACTTTCTTTTATGAGAGATTATGTTTAAAGGTTATGTTCTGAGATTTAGCCATGTTGTTTTGTATAACTGTAGTTCATTAATTTTTATTGGTTATTGTACTATATGAATATACCACAATTTATTCGTTTCACTGGTGATGGACATTTGGCTTGTTTTTAATCCTTTTCATTATACAAATCATGCTGCTACTATGAAATTCTAACATGTGTCCTTTGAGGGACATGTGCATGCATTTCTGTAGGGTATGTGTCTAGCAGTAAGGTTGCTAAGTCATGGGAGGTGCATTTGTTCAACTGTAGTGGATATTGACAGTCTTCTGTAGTTATTATACCATTTCCAACTGCTACCGGGAACCCAAGAGAGTGCCTGTTGCTCTACAGCCTTGTGAACATTTTGTATTATCAGTCCTTTTTTTTTTTTTTTTTTCAAGACAGAGTCTCACTCTGTCACCCAGGCTGGAGTGCAGTGACACCATCTCATCTCATTGCAACCTCCGCCTCCCAGGTTCAATTACAGATGCCCGCCACCAAACCCAGCTAATTTTTGCATTTTTGATAGAGACGGGGTTTCACCATGGTGGTCAGGCTGGTCTCCAACTCCTGGCCTGAAGTGATCTGCCTGCCTTAGCCTCCCAAACTGCTGGGATTACAGGCATGAGCCACTGCCCCTGTCTGTATTATCAGTCCTTTTAATTTTAACTACTCTGATGGGTGTGTAGTGATAACTCATTATAGTTTTAAGTTGCATTTTCTTGACCACTGAGAAATTCTCATGTATTGAATGGCCATTTGGATATTCTCTGCTGTAAACTGCTTTTTCAGGTTTCCTGTCAATTTTTCTTCTAGGGTATTTGCCTTTTTCTAAATACTCTAAGAAATATATGACATTATTTACATATACATTCTCTAACATTTGTTTTAGTAGAGTATATGTGTATACCTATGTACGTGTATGTTCGTGTGTGTGTGTGTACTAAAGCCCTTTGTCGGGTAAGGATGCCTTGGTGTGACCATGTGAATACGGATTAGGGACTCAGATCTTCCTTTCCAATTAAAGGGGAAAATGTACAGCTGCCTCTCTTTCTGAGTATGTGCTGAAAAAAGCAAAGAATGCATATTTGGGAAAAGAAGACTCTAAAACAGGGAACAATATAAACCCAGATTTGAAACAATTTATGCAAAACAACTAGATTAGAGCTAGGCACACTCTTGCAGCTCCTAGGAAGAGTAAGATGGTTCTGAGCCTGCATTTATATCTGTCTTGGGTGTGGAGACCACTGTAGAAGGGAAAGGGCTCGGAGGCCGCTGGCTCTGCTGTGCATTCTTTCTAATGTAGGGTAGTAATCAGAGGCAGGGAGGCTGGGAAGGGCTTGGGTGGCTTCTCCAGGCAGCTCAGAAGCTCCCGACTGCCGTGGAAGGTGAACTGTCTTTCTGCTGAGCCAAGGGCTCAGGGAAATGCTGTTATCTCTGTCCTCAGTATTTGCACCTCAACTCACCCTTGGCAGCTCTGCTGTTTGCATAATGTGCCTTGGGACAGATCTGCTTCCTCCTTGCAGAGGTCCTGACACCTACCTTGAGTCCTGCAGTGTGTGGAGGCCGGTGGAGTAGCTCTCCTTCACTTTGCAGGTTTCTCTTGTCAGATGACGTCATTCTCACAGGCTACAAGGTCCCAGCTGCCTTCCAGCTCAGGGCCAGCATGTCTCTGCCCTGTGTTCTCCCTGGATGGCCCCAGCTGGGTGGTTCTGAGCAGATCGGCCCAGTTTTATTATTCATCAGGTTAAACAGTGTCAGCAGAACCCGCCGACCTCTAAGATCAGGCTTGATTCCCAGAGCGCTGCAGGCCCAGGAGTCACATCAGCCCTGTGCCGTCAGAGCAGCCTTGAAGCCGAGCAGCTCATCGATGGGCAGATTTTTGATGCCTTCCTCACCTTCCTTCTACGTCGTGTCTTCAGGTCTAACAGAGCAGGGAGAGGAGAGGTGGGTGTCGGCTTCTTCACTAGTCAGCCTCTCAGAGGGCAGCAGGGACAGATCACCTGTGCTCAAGGGGCTAAATGGAGCCGCATTTACTTGGGGGCAGAGGCTGTGGGTACTCAGCACTAGCAAATACCCAGGAGGCACTCCCTCAAGGACATGCCTCAGGCAGTGCAGTGGAGCCTTAGGAAGCCACAGTTATCTGCCTAGTGCAAAACCTGGAGCCTTGCAATGGTGCCTTATAGAGTAACACTTGTCAATGTAACTGAGGTTCATTCTCTGTTATTATTATTAATTAATTTAATTTTTGTTTTAAGAAACAGGATCTTGCTCTGTTGCCCAGGCTGGAGTGCAGTGGTATGATCATATCTCACTGCAACCAGGAATCCCTGAGCTCAAGCGATCCTCTCACCTCAGCCTCCCAGAGTAGCTGGGACCACAGGCATGTGCCACCAAGCATGGCTGATTTTTATATTTTTTGTAGCAACGGTGTTTTGCCATGTTGACCAGGCTGTTCCTGTTCTCAAACTCCTGAGCACCAGCGATCTGCCTGCCTCAGCTTCCCAAAGTGCTAGGATTACAGGCATGAGCCACCACGCTCAGCCTTTCTGTCCAATTATGTGTGGTGGCCAACCCCCTGTATGGCCCCCAATGATCCTTGCCTCCTGGCATCCACATTCTTTGTAACCCCCGCCCATACTGAGTGGACTTGGCCTGTGTGACAATAGGAAATTGCAGAAGTAGCAAAATGTGAATTCCAAAGACTGGGTCATAAAAGCCGTTGTGGCTCATGCTGGCTTTCTCCTGGATCACTCTCTCCAGGCGAAGCCGGCTACCATGTCATGAGGCCACTCTGACATCCCCATGAGAGAGCGCCACCAGGGGAGGAGTGAGGCCTCCTGCCAGCAGCCAGAGCTGACCTTCCAGGTGTGTGCGTGGCCACCTTGGATGTAGATCCTCCAGCCCCGGTCAAACCTTCAGATGACTTCTATCTCACCTACAGCCTCAAGAGGCTCCCTGAGCCAGAACCATCGAGCTGAGCTGATTCCTCCTTGAGTCTAGAAACTGTGTGAAATAATACATGTTTATGGTTTTAAGCTGCTAAGTTTTGGAGTGATTTGTTAAATAGCAATAGATAGCTAATATGACGTGCTCTTCTGCTTCTCTAGGAGGTAGGCTTCTTTCGTTATGTTCTCTCCAATAACGTCTTTTAATGTAGCCAAACCTGCTGATAAAAGAGAGTTCCCTCATCCTATCAAAAGCAAATAAATGGGCCAGAAACAGTGGCTCGCACCTGTAATCCCAGCACTTTGGGAGGCCGAGGTGGGCTGATCACTTGAGGTCAGGAGTTTGAGACCAGCCTGGCCAACATGGTGAAACCCTGTCTGTAATAAAAACACAAAAATTAGACGGGTGTGGTGGCACATGCCTGTAATCCCAGCTACTCAGGAGGCTGAGGCTGGAGAATCGCTTGAACCCGGGAGACAGGTTGCAGTGAGCCAAGATCATGCCACAACACTCTAGCCTGGGTGACATGGCAAGACCCTGTCTCAAACCAAACAAAACAAAGCAAAACAAAAACAAAGAAATATTCCTCTTGTTTACTCTGTGCTTAGCATAGTACTTGGTACATCGTAGGTCTCAGTATTAAAAAATATGGCACAAATGCCAGTGGAATCAACTGATTGAACTAAGCAGATTAATAAATTTCAGGGTCTATGTCAAGTAAGGGGGAAAAGTGTTACAGATAAACTTAAAACAAACAAAATTCATTTCTAGGCCTGGCACACTGGCTCAGGCCTGTAATTCCAACACTTTAGGAGGCCAAGGCAGAAGGATCACTTGAGCTCAGGAGTTTGAGACCAGCCCTGGCAATATAGCAAGACTCCATCTCTACAAAAAATAAAAAAATAATTAGCTAGGCATGATGTCTCATGCCTGTAATCCTAGCCACTTGGGAGGCCTGAGCCCAGAATTTGAGGCTACGGTGAGCTATGATTGCACCACTGCACCCCAGCCATACAACAAAAAACTAATTTCTGTGTCTTTCTGTGATTTAAGAGGCCGGGAGGAGTCAGATAGTAAAGTTCACCCTTTATTGCCAGATTGGTGTTAAAAATAAATGTGTATTCACTAAATACATGCTAGTTGATGATAGCAGGACATGTTCAGAAGTATATTTGGCATCAGGGAATGGCCAGTTAGAAATCAAAAAGTGCCATAAATGGTCTTTCAATTAAGTGGCTAATCCCATGTATGACTGGGCCTGAATGTAGACCTTCAAAGTTTACTGCAGCGGGCCTAAAAATGGTATTGATGAGGTTCACCTTGCAGGCGTCCCGGTCACAATCTTTGGTTCTCATCATGGTTCGTCTGGTTGTGTTCTTTGGCTTCCATCACAAAGGAGAAGAAATTATAAGAAACAGGGAGTAGGCCGGGCCTGGTGGTTCATGCCTGTAACCCCAGAACTTTGGGAGGCCGAGGCAGGTGGATCACCTGAGGTCAGGAGTTCGAGACCAGCCTGGCCAACATGGTGAAACCCCATCTCAACTAAAAATAGAAAAATTAGCCAAGTGTGGTGGCCCACACCTGTAATCCCAGCTACTTGGGAGGCTGAGGCAGGAGAATTGCTTGAACTTGGGAGATGGAGGTTGCAGTGAGCCAGGATTGTGGCACTGCACTCCAGCCTGGGCGACAGAGTGAGACTCTGTCGTAAAACAAACAACAAACAAACAAACAAACAAACAGGGAGTAAAAGCAGAATTCACCCTACGTCAAATGTTTTACCAACATAATTGCAGCTAAACTTTTCAGCAACCTTGTGAGCCATGCTATTGTCCTTGTTCTACACGAGAAGCCCCAGCTGCACGATTCTAAGCAAGCTGTCCAAGTTCAAAAAGTGAGTCAATAACAAAACTATGATTTAAACGCAGGTTCATTGGATTCTTCTCTTTCTACTACAGTCTTTCACAGACTCCGAGATCTGGAAGATGGCTTTGGAATCCTCTGGACTAACTCCGCTCACGCGTATGGGGAGAGAGCATGTCTAAGAGGTTAAGTCACTGATCAGAATAACTCCGCTATTAATGGTCTGACCCCGATTGACTTAGGCCTTCTGGTTTGCTTTTCTTTTCACTTCACCTTCCGCAACGGTAAGGCTGACAGTAAGGCTCATTCCTTCATAGCTCCAAGAAAACGAACTCAAAGTTCGTGTGAAGGCTGGTGATTGTTTAACAGAATTGTAATCCAGATATTTAGAGGAACATAAACACTGCACTGTGGAAAATGGGGTGAAGACAGTGGTCTGGCTTTCCTGCCTCGTTCCCCTCCCCGTCCTCTCTGCCAAGGGCATTTCTGTGAGGCTGACAACGAGGCTCACATCCAGGGCTGCAAATCCAGCTCTGTCATCATGCAGGTGCTGGAGACTGGGTGACATATCTGGTGACTTCAGCAGTAACGAGAGACCCTTGCAGCAAATCATGGCAAATTCTGTGCTTTTCTCTGATAATAGCACCAGTTTAATTATAATCCAGAAGTGTAAATTCCAGTTTGCTTTCATCTCTAGTATGTTTCGTTTCAAATATGACTTTGCAGCTCCTTCTCTCTTTTTTTCTTTCTTCGTGCCATAAAATATTTGCATATTTGAATGTCAGATTTTCCAAGTGCTGGAAGCAACAGGCTTTGGTATGTTCTTGAGTTATTTTGTATAGCAGCATCTGTCTCGTTTCAGCAGCCACCAGAGCTGAGAAGTGACCCAAGAGCAGCCTGGCAGGAAGAAAAAATGTGGGATTCAAGGGAGTTTCCTTATAATACAGAGCCCAGCAAAGCTGGGGAGGGTGGGGGCTTCAGTCCCAGGCAGCTTCCGAACAGATGTTTCTCCCCAGTTGATTTTTTTTTTTTTTTTTTTTTGAAGAAAGGCAGATTACCAAAGGAAACAAATACGGAATGATGACTACAGAATGTGTCTTTGGAACTTGCTAGACTAATTACTGAGGCTCCAAAATCACTTTAAAAGCAACACATTTTGTTTTGCAATATACATTCATCTTGCCAATTTTTTTTTTTTATATATAATTTCAATCAGAATCCACCTCAAACTGGATAGTTGATTGTGGTGGAAGTGGGGTTTGGAAGGAACACTCTCATTAAGACAGCACTTTTCAAGGAATTTCCTGACTTTTTTCTGTCTATAGAATGACGTCAGGAAAATGCTACAAAATGTCTTCAGAGCTTTAAACAGCTTCCTTTTGAAACGATACCTTCTGTTTAAACAATTGTAATAATAGCTGCTTGTTGTGTGCCAGATAACATTGAGTTCAATCCTTCACTTCCCCTGTGTGGTCGCTATTTTTATCGTCTACATTTATAGATGAATAAACTGAGGCTCAGGAAAGACGCTTTTCCAAAGAACTGTGACCCAAGTGCGGATACTGGACTTGAATGGAAATTGTTTGTGTTTATTGTGTGGATTATATCACTGCTCTTTGTAGAGGGACAACGGCAGCGAGATCTGCCACTTTGATATCCTGATGTTCGAATGCTCAGGCCCTGACCTAGGTAAGTATCACATTTTTCAGGGAGCTTTCGGGTAATTTCCAGCGAATGTGGTTTTCCAGTTAATATTCCATCAACGAAATAGGATTCCACCTTAAATACAGAAATGTGACTGCACTGAAGCCACACCTGCTGGCGACATTTATTCATTTAACAAAAGCGCATGAAGTCCCTGCTGTGTGCTGGAACTGTGGTCATCCCTGGGGATGTCATAGTGAGCCACAGAGCAGGTCTCTGCCGTTGACACTGTGGTGGCAGAAGCTATGCTGGAAACTCCGAACGTGATGTTGAGCCCTCTAAGCAGATCCAGGTCCTTTGGTTGGGGTTCTCATACAGGTATCATCAGAAATATTCTTTTACCCCATTTAGTGGTGCTCTGACAGTCCAAACAGGTGGCCAGCCTAGGTAACCAGGCATACTCATGCTATTTCTCATTCACTCATCCACTTGATAGTCATGCAATTCTTATTTAATTAGCACCTAGTATGTGCCACAGATGGTAATAAATCAGGTACAGTTCCTGCCCTCATGGAGTCTAGAGGGGGTGGCAGATATTGACAAATGAACACATAAACATCCAGTCACGACTGCAGCCAGTGCAGTGCAAGGCAGGACAGACTGGGAGCCACGGGAAAGTCCCAGTGAGCAGAGGCAGCTCAGGGAGCCTCTCAGGGGCATCTGGGCCTGGGACCTGTTGGGCACTGTTGTGAGACTGTGCCCTGCACTAAGGGCTCACTCAGTTGGCATGGTTGCCTGACAGGCTGCTGGCCCATGAGAAGGGGCCAGCCAGGTACAGGTGCATGGCAGGGTGAGGAGCTCTCGGGGTAGCGGGGCAGGAAGCGTGAAGACACAGAGAAAGGAGAGATCCAGAACACATGAGGCCTGAAGAGGCCAGGGAAGGCAGGTATAGGATGGCTTGGAGCAGGCTCATAGGCCACTGGACACTGGAACTTCAGTCTTGGCACATTGAGCAGCTGGGGAAGGCTGCACGCAGGATTGGGATTCTTACAAGCAGTCACCGTGGCTCTGAATATCCATCTTTGGCCCTCTGGCCCTGCCCTGCCCTGACCCCCAATCTCCCCATTACTTCTCTAAGCCTATTTCCTGATCTGTCAAACAGGGATTAATACCATCTGTCTCAAGGCTTTAAAAAATTTATTTTTAATTAGACAAGGTGACACATGTAAGTCCCTATGAGAACCTCTCTCATGTTCTCTGTGCATAGTAATAGCAATAGCCAAGATTTATGTGACATTTTCTGTGAGCCAGCACTCTGTTAAGAGGTTGACCCGTTTTCACTCGTCTGTTCCTCAGGACGATTCTGCTACTACAAAGAGGTGTTATTAGGATTCCCACTTTACAGATGCAGAGAGCTGAGGCACGAAGTTGCGTGCCAACGCAACCCACCTGGTAAGAAGGGGAAGGATGGGGCTTGGCAAATGAGGATTGAGTTCCAGGGACACACTCTCCAGGTTGCCCTCAACGGTTGCCTTTTCCATTCTTTTGGGGCTGGTGGAGGCACTGCCAGAAGACGGCTGGAGAGTTTCGTGGAGGGTGGGAAATTTGAGAGAGGAGGCTGGTTTAGAGTAACAAGGTCACCCGTGCTGGTGCTGAGCGCCTGCTCGCAGGACTCCAAAGACCAACTCATCCTGGTGTGCCGAGGACTGTCTTGGTTTTAGTGCTGGAAGTCCCACAGCCTGGGAACCCTTCTGTCCCAGGACGCCAGGATGGATGGTTACCTTTGGAGGACCCTCGTGATGCCTGTCGCAGGCCTCCCACCAGCAGATCGGCCTTGTCACAAAGCCTTTTCTGGTAGATGTAGGATAGCCCTCCATGCTCTTCGGGGCTTTGGAACGGGACGAGCAGAAGTGCACAGGTGGGTGTCGTGGGACCTCATCTGTGTTCCTTGCAGCACCTCAGCCCCTCTGCAATTTACCCTCAGCGCTGCTTCTCACCAAGCAAATACACACATACATGGTCCTGAAAATAAATCCAGGAACCTCTAGCCTTGAAGACCCCTGCCAAGGGCCCCCTAGCTTCACAGGGGTTGGTCCCGGGCATGAACAGCAGGGGCCACTGCCCAGCTGTGGGCAGGTGGCTGAGGGAAGTGTGCAGCAACCATCTGCTGCCCCAGGGACTCTGTGGCTCCCTCTGCAGCTCCCTCTCCGACTCCTGGGGGGGAAGGACAGGCACCTGCCCCCCAGAGCTAGTTCTATCCCCTGGGCTCTGTCTCTGCTGTCTGCAGGGCTGGATCACGTGTTCATGATGGAAACCACAGCCTGGATGCAGGGACAGAGTCGGGGGTGGGCACTCATCACCGTCCTGGCCATGGAGGCTGGACTGTCCCCCATCACATCACTGGAGGCTCTGCAAGGCAGGGTGGGCGTGGCAAGCAGAGGTCAGTGTCGTCAGGGTTGGAGGTGGGACCCAGGAAGGAGCTCAGCCTGTGTGCATAGCATCTCTCACGACCCTCTAAAGTCTCCCAGGATGTGTTATTCCACTTCACAGATGAAAAATGGGGTCCTCAGGGGTTAAGTGGTTTGCTCCAGACACACAGGGAGCTAGCGGCAGACCTGAAATAGAAGCAGGTCTCCCAATTCCCAGCCTGCGCCTCAGCTTTCCTGCGGGCCTCTGGGAATTCCCTCTACCCGAAGGCCATGGTGCGCTTTCATCCGTTGGTGACTTCTCCACTGTTGCAGAGCCTAGAGGTGGACCATGGTTGGCTGGTGTTTTGTCCAGAGAGACCGGAGTGGCTTGCCTGGGCCTCCCATCCTTGTTGCCCGGGCCCTGCCTCCTCTCTTCCTGAGCTGGATTCTGAGGGGTGCTGTCGTGCAGGAGGAGCTAGAAGGTCCCCGTCACCGGCTTCGTGTCCATGGCCTGCCATTGCCGTCCTTCGCTGCCCCTTCTCCAGGTGCCACACCGTGGCAGGCCCTCTACTTTGAAAGAGAGTTGGCCAGGCATGGTGGCTCAGGCCAGGCGGTGGCTCACACCTGTAATCCCAGCACTTTGGAAGGCTGAGGTGGGCAGATCACCTGAGGTCAGGAGTTCAAGACCAGCCTGGCCAACATGGCAAAACCCCGTCTCTAGTAAAAATGCAAAAATTAGCTGGGCGTGGTGGCACATGCCTGTAATCCCAGCTACTCAGGAAAAAAAAAAGAGTCTTTCCTGCAGGGTTTCAAGATCACTGTCAGTGGTGAATGGTGTGAAAAATCTGTAATTATACCTTCTTGGAACTCCAGGGGCAGCTCTACCTCCCTCACTGTTTAAGGTTCCCTGTGTCAAGCCTTGTATCAAGTGTCCTTGGAGGCAGGCCGGAGGGCGGATGAGGAGGGAGAGAACATGGTGCGCCATCAGAGGCCAAGCCTGGGACTCCAGACAGTGGTCCCAGTGTGGAAGACAGAGCTGGCTCCCTCTCTGCACCAGCGTCCTGCCTTCCAGAGGTGGTCCCCTCCCACCCATCCAGACTCACGGATGGCAGTCTTGCCCGGCTCCCCCTTTCAGACGCATAGCAGCCCCTGCTATGGGCCAGGCAGTTCTTGTTTGGAAATGTTACTCAGGAAGCTGCAGATGCTGTCTTTTTTTTTTTTTTTAAATCATGCCTCCTAGTTAGCCACTTTCCTTTGGATAATATATTTCTGGGGTCCTTTCCTACTATTCCAAACATGTCCAGCATCCCAAACTTGAGTACGCAGACAGAGACTTCCCTGATATCCCTCCCTTTACATAGATGAGAGAAATAGGGCCCAGTCCTCCTCATCCCCCTTCCCACCTCGGTGTCTTGCTTCTGTGGGGCTAATGAGGAAGGCAAGTGGGGAGAAGGCACTGGGGACAGAAGGGACAGTGAATTTCCCTGAAGGAAGCCCAAAAGGAACTGGGAAATGAGATGAGGTGAGCATCCATCTCTATATGCAAGGGTAGGATGTTGTCCTGGCGGCTCTTCCACCCTCTGCCTTAGGGACCTCTGACATCTGGAGGCTGGGAGTGAGGAGAGTGTTTCCTGCTTTTGTTCCTGGAGACAAACCTTCTCCTGACATTCAGCATCTGTTCAGCCCAGGAGGCTCTGCAATATTTAATAGACCCAAGCTCTGCAAGGAGGCACTGGAGTCAACATTTGGAATATCACAGCGGCAGCCAGCGTGGAATGGAGAGGAAGAAGAGGGAGACGTCGGGTTGCAGTGCGCAGCGTGCAACCCTCTGCACCTTCCGGCTCTCTCCCCTCTTCACACGGCATTTGCTCTTTCATTCACTCAGCAACAATTCTATACCCTTTATACATGCCGGGCCCTGCTCTAGGCACTGGAGACAATGAGGAGAGAAACTTCCTACCTTCATGGAGCTTATTTGCTAGTGGGGACCGCAGGTGATAAACAGATAAAGTGCCAAGTAACGATAAGGGAAGTGTGTGTGTGTGTGTGTGTGTGTTGTGTGCGTGTGATTACATGCAGGGTAACTAGGGAAGGCTTCCTTGGGAAAGTTTTTTTTATATTTTAGCAGAGACCTGGATAAAGGGAGGAAGTACACCATATGGAACCTGGGGGAAGAGAATTCCAAGTGAAATGAGCAGCCAGTGGGGGTGGGAGCTGAGATGGGCCTGTGCTTGACACATTTAAGGGGAGTCAGAGAAGCTGGTTAACTTGGGTGTCCTAAGGAAAGAGGAGAACAGGTGCAGTGGGTGGCTCACACCTGTAATCCCAGTACTTTGGGAGGCTGAGGTGGGAAGATTGCTTGAGCCCAGGAGTTCGATACCAGCCTGGGTAAAGGAAGTTAGATCCGAGAGATCACCTGCCAGGGCCAGATGACAGAGGGCTCTTTACTATCTTGGCCAGGTGACAGCGAGCCATTGCAGGGATGGGGAGCAGCATGTGGCATTGTCCAGTGTGTGCTTATGGGAATCACCTAGCTGCCATGTGTGACTCTTCTCCCGTGGGGGCAGCAGCTACAGGGTGAGCACTGCTAGGAGATAACGCCTGGGAACATCCTTCTTAAATTCTCGAATGTAAATTCACTTTACAAGGTGCGTCATTGTGTCCCCTCTCTGGGGACAGCTGTGTGGTGTGGTGGAAAGACAAGGGCATGTGAAGACAGGGGAACAGTCCTGTGACCCTGGGCAAGTTGCTTCATTTTTCAATCCAGTCGCCCAATTTGTAAAATAGAGATTGTAACGCACCCTATAACAAGCCTGTTGCGGGGGTCAGGCAGGATGATGGGGGTGAAATTGCTTTGATGGTGTGAGGTGCTGCATGCCAGGTCGTGACCTTTAATAACCATCGAGGGGGTGGGCTTGCTTTGTGCTGTACCCACCCCCCTATCACCCAGCCTTCACCTCTGTAAGTGGCCCTTCCATTACAGTCTCTTCATTTGGACCAGCCAAGATAATTTTTTTTTTTTCTGCCAGGATCCTGGCTGAGAACAACTCTAATGAATATTCATCCATTTCTATGGTTGGGCATCTGCTGAGGGCCTCTAACTCTAAATCCCATTGTTTTCTCTTCTTAAAGACCCAGACTGGCGTGTCGATTGCCTGTGGGTCTCGTGTTTCAGCACATTTGGGAGCAGAGGCAAGGACTCCTCTTTTCCAAAGTATCTTTTTTTTTTTTTCTCCAGACAGGGTCTCACTCTGTTACACAGGCTGGAGTGCGGTGGTGCAATCTCAGCTCACTGCAACCTTTGCCTCCTGGGCTCAAGTGATCCTCCCACCTCAGCCTCCCAAGTACCTGAGACTACAGGTGCGCACCACCATGCCCAGCTAATTTTTGTAGAGATGGCTTCTCACTATGTTGCCCAGGCTGGTCTTGAGCTCCTGAGCTCCAGCAATCCTCCCGCCTCGGCCTCCCAAAGTGCTGGGATTACAGGCATGAGCCATCGCACCCAGCCAGTTCAACTCTCTTAGATTCCACATAGGAGTGAGATCCTGCGGGATTTTCTCCCTGTGCCTGGCTTATTTTGCTTAGCATAATGTCCTCCAGGTTCATCCAGGCCATGCAAATGAAGGATTTTCTTCTTTTTTAGTCTGAATACTATTCAGTTATGTTATATGCCACGTTTTCTTTATCTACTTACCCACTGATGGACACTTAGGTTGTTTCATGTCTTGGCTATTGTGAGCAGTGCTACAATGCACGTGGGGGGGGGGTGGGTGAAGATGTCTCTTTGACACACTGATTTCATTTCCTTTGGGTAGATACCTAGCAGTAGGATTGCTGGATCATATGGTAGTTTCATTTTGAATTTTTCGAGAATGTCTGTACAGTTTTCCGTAACGACTGCACTAATTCACATTCCCGCCAGCAGTATGCAAGGCCTGCCTCTCCTCCACATCCTTGCCAGCACGTATTTTTCCTCTTTGATAACAGCCATTCTGACAGGTGCGAGTGGTGTCTCCTCCTTGTGGTTTTGATTTGCATTTCCCTGATGATTAGTAATGGAGCATGTTTTCATATGGCTATTGGTCTTATATTCTTATAGCACGTGACAGTTTCAAAACATGGTCATATACATTCTCTCAAACATGTGAATGAATGTGGTCCTCACTACAGGGTGTTCTTCCCTGGGTCTCCAGCCTGCTGGCCCACTCTACAAATTTTGGACTTGTCAGCCTCCATAATTGTGTAAGCCAATTCCTTAAATCCTGGTTTCTCTCTCTCTCTCTCTCTATGCATATATATATATATATATATACATATATACATATATATACATATATACACATATACATATATACATATATACACATATACATATATATACATATATACACATATACATATATATACATATATACACATATATATAAAATCTATATCTATATCTATCTATGTAACTATATATCTATCTATCCATATTTTATTGACTCCTTCTACAGAATCCTAACTAATACAGGTGGGCACTATCCCCATTTTACAGACAAAGATTAAATTGAGGCTCAGAAATGTGAGCTATGAATAGGATACTTCCTCATAGCTAGTGAAGAGAACCAAATCCAATGCTTCTAGACTTTCAACCTTGCAGGCTTTCCTTCACTGTCTGCTACCTTTGCTACCCCTCTGCTCTATAATCTTCAAGGATGTTTCACTGCTTAAGGCATCACACCCGAACTCCTGTCCTTGGCATCTAGGTGCTGCACAGTATGGCTGCGTTTCCTCCTCTCCACTCAGGTATTTCTCCTCAGTGGCACCCCCCTCTGGCACCCACAGGAGAAAAGTAAATATCTCCTAGTGTTGGCAGAGCCCATTATCCAACCTGGACAGAAACAGATCATTCCGTAGGCTGACGCTATAATTAAAGTTAAAGGTATAAATCTGCTGCACAGATATGATGAAAAGAAAGCATCTCTTAGACTAGGTAGGGCTTTAAATGTAAGCTCCAAGGTGCATGTTCCTGTAGCCTGGAGGGACTGGTGCGTAGGTTCCTGACAGGCGCCAGGTGCCTCTGGTGATGGCAGTGCCCATGTGGCCACTCACCAGGGCTGCACTGTCTGGTATGGTAGCCACTAGCATATCTGGTTCTTTACATTTTTTTTTTTTTTTTTGAGACGGAGTCTTGCTCTGTCGCCCAGGTTGGAGCGTAGTGGCATAATCTTGGCTGCAATCTCCACCTTGTGGGTTCAAGCAATTCTCCTGCCTCAGCCTCCCAAGTAGCTGGGATTACAGGCACATGCCACCACGCCTTTTTGTATTTTTAGTAGACACAGGCTTTCACTATGTTGGCCAGGCTGGTCTTGAACTCGTGACCTCAGGTGATTCACCCGCCTCAGCCTCTCAAAGTACTGGGATTACAGGCATGAGCCACCATGTCTGGCCTTTTATATTTAAATTAATGACGATGAAATAGAATTCGAACCTCAGTTCCTCAGGCACATTAGCCATGTTGTAAGTGCTCAGAAGCCCCCTCTGCTTGGCTAGTGGCTGCCATATTGAATGTCTCCATTACTGCAGAAAGTCAAACTGCAAAGCACTGAAGTAGAGAGACCAGTCCCAAGTATGGATCCCAAAGCCCTTGGTCACAGCTGGTTAGTGACAGAGCGAGGACTGTGACAGAGAAGGCTGGGGCGAGAGGAGGCTGAGAACCACAGACCCTTCCAGAAGGACAAATGAAAGTTCCTCATGGTTCATGGTGATTGTCTCTGCAATGCCTGGGGGCCAGAGAGAGTAGCCCCCGCCTTGACTGGCAGGTGCCACCCAGGCCACGGCTCCAGCAGCCTGGGCTGCAGGCAGAAGTTTGGCTCTGCCTCACACTCCCGGAGCCCCACCCCAGGAAGGCACAGTGGCAACACCACACTGAAGCTACGACTTCAGTCTGAGGTTCAGGCAAGGCCTTGGTTCAAGCTTCCAAGTGGTTTCAGCAAATATATTAGATATGCTTGATCAAAATGTGTAGATCAAATGAAAATACATGATATTAGAAAGTTTGACTACAATCTACACTGCAGTTTATATTATTATAGTCTATTGCTTTTGTGCAAATAAGTTATAACATAATAAAGCTTGCTTAACTTGAAGAAAAAATGAAACACTTATGGATTTGATACAATTTTTTAAAATTTTATTATTATTATACTTTAAGTTTTAGAGTACATGTGCATAACGTGAAGGTTTGTTACATATGTATACATGTGCCATGTTGGTGTGCTGCACCCATTAACTCGTCATTTACATTAGCTATATCTCCTGATGCTATCCCTCCTCCCTCCCCCCAACCCCACAACAGGCCTCGGTGTGTGATGTTCCCCTTCCTGTGTCCAAGTGTTCTCATTGTTCAATTCCCACGTATGAGTGAGAACATGCGGTGTTTGGTTTTTTGTCCTTGTGATAGTTTGCTGAGAATGATGGTTTACAGTTTCATCCATGTCCCTAGGATTTGATACAATTTTATTGAACAGAAGTCTTAGATTCTGAGGACATGGAAATTCCAGCAGCCAGCAGGGCCATTTGCACCCGCAGAAAGAGATGAACTATGTTAGGAGAAAACAGTTGTCTGCATTTTCTGCTTTCTTGAATTTCTGTCTCATATTTTAAGAATTCCCTTTGAATAATTTCAACCTTGTATCAACTGATCTAAGAAAAACAAATGTTCACACTTTGCAGAGACAGTTTAGTGATCAGATTAACATCTCTAAAGGGGGGAGAGGGTGACAGTGGTTCTTCTGACTCTGAAAGAGCCAGGGCAAGGCTGAGGCAGACTGTGATGCCAGCTGGGATTGACACTTGGTGATCCTTTCCTGCCTGGGGTGTTCCCTTCCAGAGAGCATCACGAAGGTGTGGCCTCAGGCAAAATTGTGAAACAAAAATCTTTTGTCTCCAGGACGTCCTTCCCCTCCTTCTTCCTAGATACCCTATTCCGGCTTTTTCTCCTCAGGTATTTGATCTACTAGGGTGATAAAACGGTAGTGTGGAAATACTAATGTTTTGCTCCTCCCAGGTTGCGTAGGAATAATAACATTTACATTTTTAACACAAAGCTCTGGAGACAGTGCCAGAATCAAAGGCAGGAGCAGATATCTCGAGTCTCAGCAAGCGGGTGTTTACCTGCGTGCCAGCCGGGCCAGCTCACTGCCACTTCTGAATGCATTTTCTTTTCTTTTTTTCTTTCTTTTTTCAAATTTCTAATTTTTATTTTAAGTTCAGGGGTACATGTGCAGGATGCGCAGGTTTTTACGCAGGTAAAGGTGTGCCATGGAGGTTTGCGGCAGAGATCCTCGAATCACCCAGGGATGAAGCCCAGCATGCATTGGCCATTCTTCCTGATATGCTCCCTCCCCCAACCCCACTGCCCTCCGACAGGCCCCAGTGTGTGTTGGCCCCCATGAGTCCACGCGTTCTCCGAGTGCATTCTCTTCCCACAGCATTGGTTGTCTTGCTCAAGCCCACTGCTCTCTGCAGACAGCCCTTGAAGCCGGTTTCCAGATGTGCCATCAAATTCGAGATTTGCCAAGAAGCCCCAGAGGCTTGACCGACCTGAAGTCCCACGGAGTCAGCAAGGAGATATTTGGGATCAAGTTGAAAGTCAGGCAGTTTTTGAAACACTCTCCTTAAGACCAAGTCCTGCTCAGGGTGGGTCCGTCCTAATGAACCTGAGTGGGTTTGTGCGTGAGACAAGGTAGGATTCTGGAAGCCTAAATCGCAGGTGGTCTGGAGAGGGTGGGAGCTGTGGGGAACGTTCCCACGTGTGATGGCTGCTTCCTATGCTGACAGCCATACCTGATGACGTGCTCAGGGTGGCAGGGGTTGGGCAGAGGGGCCCAGCGTGGGGCTAGCTGCAGAGCCCTGCTAGGGGGCTGCACACTGTCAGACTTCTAGATTCCGGAGACAGGACGTGGTGGGTGGGGTGGGGTCAGGGGAGGGTTGGGAGCTGACAGGGCAAGGACCGTGGGATGTGTCTCTGATTAAGCAGGCTGGAGGTTGAGAGGGGACCCGCACCCTGTGGACCGAGGCAGCAGCCTGGTCATAGGAATAATGTCTTGGTGACTGTGTTGGTGCCCAGCGCGTTCCCCTAGGAATGCCAAAGGCCAAGGGGGCTTTTGCCAAACAAATTCCAGAGACACCTCTCCCCGTAGTGGGAAGAGCTTGTTCTACCGCGCATCTTTCAGTGTCCAGCACAGCATCTGGCACATTGCAGGCTCCAAACATAGGTCTAATGAACACTGACGAAACTCCTACCGTGTTCTGGGAATACAGGGGTGAGCAGCCTAGAGCTCCTGTCCTTGTGGGGTACACACTCTGGTGGAGGTAGAGAGACAACAGGGAGCAGAAGCAGAGCACACTGCCCTTCCACAGGGGAACGAGTGCTCTGCAGAAGGAAAGGCAGGTGGAGTAAAGAGTGTCTCGGGGCGGGGGGACCACCTTGGACCGAGTGATCGAGAAAGACCTCTCTCAGGTGTTGCTGTCACAGCTGAGACTGGCGGACAAGAAGGAACCAGTCATTCAACCCTTGGCAGTGGGCAGGAGAGATTGCTCCAAGAGAGAAGACTGCCAGTGTGAAATATTTAGGCAGCAACCAGCTTGGTATGTTTAAGAAACAGAAAAGGAAGCCAGAGCTGCTTGTGTGGCTCTCATGGTGGCCAGAGCAGAGGACAGGGACTTGGAAAGGTGGAGAGGGGCTTGGAAAGGTGGAGAGGGGCTTGGAAAGGTGGAGAGGGGCTTGGAAATGTGGACAGGGGCTTTGAAAGGTGGACAGGGACTTGGAAAGGTGGACAGGGCTTGGAAAGGTGGACAGGGGCTTGGAAAGGTGGACAGGGACTTGGAAAGGTGGAGAGGGGCTTGGAAAGGTGGAGAGGGGCTTGGAAAGGTGGAGAGGGGCTTGGAAAGGTGGACAGGGGCTTGGAAATGTTGGCAGGGCCTCAATCCAGCATGTCCGAAAGGACAAGCGTGGGTTTTAGGCAACCTTTGGTGTCTTGTACCCTCAACCCCAAATGTTAGCAGTGCCTACTCTCCTAAATCATCTGACAACCCCCAAATCTCCCAACACATTTTCCATTTCAGACACAGCCTGATGAAGACCACTGGAAGATCGCTGTATTGGGTTTTCCAGAGAAACAGAAGCAACAGCACGGGTGAGTGTGTATGTGTGTGTGTGTGTGTCTGTGTGTTATTGGCTCATGCAATTACGAAGGCTGAGAAGTCTCAAGATCTGCAGTCAGCAAGCTGCAGACCCAGAAGAGCTGACGGTATAGTTCCCATCCGAAGGCCAGCAGGCTTGAGACCCAGGAAAGCCAGCGTTTCAGTTCAAGTCTGAAGGCAGAGACAAGCTGCCGTCCCAGTTTGAAGGCAGTCGGGCAGGAGGAATTCTCTCTTCCTCGAGGGAGGGTCAAACTTCTCGTTCTATTTAGGTCTTCAGTGGGTTGGATGAGGCCCACCACACTGGGAAGGGCCATCTGCTTTACTCAGTCTGCAGATTCAATTGCTCATCTCATCCAGAGACACGTTACAGGCAAACAGAACAGTGCTTGGCCAAATATCTGGGCACGTGTGGCCCACACAAGTTGACAGGTAAAATTACCCACCACAACTGTGAGGAGTCTTCACGTGCTTCCTGTGACCTCAGCTTGCTGAGCTGAGCTATGAGTGACTCCTGCAGAATCTAGCTGGGGACGGAGGAGGTGTCCCTAGGTATGAAGTGTTTGCACAGCCCAGCTGTAAGGTGATCAGCTTTGGGGCGGGTCGTAATATAGGAATCGGAATAATAAGAACTCTATCTTGGAACCTTATAGTGCTTTGGGATTTGCAAAGCACTTCCACACCCATGACCTGGTTTTCCCTTCCCAGCAGTCCTGTGCCTTATTACCGCCGTTCTACAGAAGACAGGGCAGGTGTGAAAGGGGTAAGAGTTTCCCCAAGGTTACATGCGAAGCCAGACACAGTCAGCTTTCCCCAGGTGCTGGGGAGCTTGGGTGGGAGGAACAGTACAGCTGCAGAGTGTGGGCAGAGCTACAGCAGGCAAGGGGACAGCCTGGTGTGTACCACAGGCAGGAGAGAGCCAAGGACACAGCGTGCTGCCGCCTGGCCACAGTGACAAGCAGGGCTGTCACTTAGGCATGGAGACGTCTGTGGCCGATGGAGCCTGCTGGCAGTGGCAGCTGAGGTCAGAAACCCAGGGCTAGCAGGGATGCAGCCAGACGGTGGGTGAGGAGCAGCCAAATCTGTCACTAAGTCAAGGGCGGGCCTGATGCCTTGGGGAGGAGGCCAGAGAGGCTAGCTGGTGGCAGCCCTGGCTCTTCGGCCCTGTCCTAGAGGCCTGCACTGAGTGCCTGCCCCAGGGGACGCTGCTCCTGGGCCTTTCCTTACTGACCGTGAAGGGACAGAGAAGGTGGGTGAGCTCAGGACTGCTTCTTTTGCCGATGCATCTTTTGACCGTCCATCGGCCAGGATCTGACTGGTTGCATACGGGAAGTCCTCCTTCCTAGCACTGTGCCCAGTGCATGGGAGACCCTTGATGCAGGTTTGTGGAGGGAAGAAACCAGGAAACCCTACAGGCGGGCATGTGCCTGGTGCCCGGCGGAGAGTATGGGAGGGACAAGATGCCGACAGACACCAGTTGCCACCTTGGGGGTGGGTGAGCAGGGCCAGAGGCAGAGAGCACTGTGGACTAAGGGCCCATGAGGACCCCTGAGGAGCAGGGAGAGCAGAGCAGGCCCGGGGGAGACTCCGATAAATAGAGAAGAAGGGCCAGAGGGAAAAGAGGGAGAGTGGAGGAGGGGCTCGCTCGGCAGGAGAGCTGGGCAGCATGAACCCAGCCTCGGGGCTGGGTAAGGGAGGTGAGACGAGGCCAGAGCCGCAGAGCAGAGCAGAGCGGGAGAAGGGGAAAGGTGAGTGCAGGAGTCCTGAGCGGCTGGCGAAGTCCCGCCCAGTGAAACACAGTCACATGGAGAATAAGGGATTCGGAAACGATGGAAACAATGGGCCTTTCCCCTGCCTTATGTGGAGGCACAGGCTCCAGTGTCTGACCTGGAGTGGGGACGGCGTTTTACTGGACCTGTGTCTCATGGCGCTGAACCCACAGATGCCCAGAGCCCAGGTGCTGGTGAGAGGGCTCCTGCCTCCATGGTGTCCTGTGCCCCAGACCCTGAAGCTCCCTTACTCCTGCCTTCCAGTCCTCTTTGCCGACTCAAATCTTCCTGATCCTCTGCCCACACGTGGGCACCCTCCTCTCCTTGCCAGTTTTGCTGACACCAGCTGCTTGGGGCCCCCTCCCTGGAGCTGTCACTCTACCAGCTGTTCTGGTTTACCTGAGACCTTTGAGCAAGAAACAGGCGGTTTTCCTCCTTCGCAGTGCCTCCGTGCCTGTATTAGCTCACAACTAACCCCCGGTCCTTGGGGGAGGTTTTTATTTTTTTCACTGCTGGAGAAATGCTTTCCTTTTAAATACCTAGAAGGACAAGCCTGCAGGAAATCTCAAGAGTATATAATAACTGACTCACGATGACATTTCATTCTGTGGAAGCTCATGCTTAGAAATTGGAAGGCCTACCAAACCTTTGAAAGAAAGAACAGAAAGGAAAAAATATGTAACCTATACACATCTATATACACACAAATAAATATATGTTTCCTTTATATATGTATGTGTGTGCATGCATGTATATTTATATTTTTATATATACACATACACACTCATATATATTATAGGGTTCTACATGAACTTCAACATCAAATATTTCAAGTAACTTTCAGCAAGAAACAAAATCTTTTTCTTGAAAGAGGAAGTTATGAATTGGAAGAGGACAAAGGAGATACACAGATTGTTTTAGAGTAACATGTTCTTTCCCCCACCCAGCTTTATTGAAGTATAATTGGCAAATAAAAATTATATCTAAGCTGCACGACATGATGCTTTGACGTGCATTGTACAATGATCACCACAGTCGAGCTGAGGAACGTATGCATCACCATCCTCCCCTTTGGAGAGTTTTGACCAAGGTACTACACATAAAGGTGTCCAGATGCTTCCCCACGGCCCCAGTGACTGCTCACTCTTCCTCCTATAGACAGGGAAACGGAGGCTCAGACTGAGGGGAGACCGGTTGGGTCAGTTCAGTGGAGACTTTGTCCCCATATTGTTCTTGGGGTTTTGAATATTAGGGGTGTGTGAGTGTATCAGTCAGAGCTCTTCTGAGAAATAAACCAACAGGCTATGTGTATGCGTATGTTTATTTACATATATATGGAGATTTATTACGATCTCACATTTGTTATGAGCCTCACATTACTATGCAGGCTGAGAAGCCCCACAGTGCGCTGTCCGCAAGGTGGGGACGAGAAAGGCCCGTGGTGTAATCCCAGTTTGAATGCGAAGGGCTGTGGAGCTGGGGGGCCGGGGAAGATGCAAGGAGACGTCCCAAGCAGGCAAGCAGGAAGGACGAACCCCCCTCTGCTGCCTTCATGTTCGACCCAGGCCCTCAGTGGACTGGATAGACCCCGTACATTGGAGGGCAGTCTACTGCGTCCACTGATTCAAATGTGAATCTCATCCAGAAATACCCTCATAGGCACCCCCAGAAATAATGTTGAGTGTGGACACAGCCCTCCCTCACCTGCGCTGGGAGTGGGGCTTCAGTCCTGCCTTGCTCCCCAAATGAGACCTCTCAGCCTTGAGAGGACTTAGCTGCCGGCCCACTCAAAAGGACCTGCAGCTGGGCTGGGCAGAGCAGTGTGGTGGTGGCAGGTCTGCCTGGCTAGGGTTGCAGAGCAAGGATGGTCACCCCGGCCCTTGGCTCACTTGCTGGGTCTTAGGTGTGAGGAGAGAGATCTTAGCTGCCTGTTGCTGGTGACCACAGCCATTCTGCAAAGCAGGAGGGTCAATCAAACACACCATTCATCAGGGGGTCCTTATGGGCATTTCTCTGGATTCTAATGTTCAGTTTTTATTTTCTAAATAGACATTTACGACTCTTCCCTCTCTGTTATTTCTACGGTAAAAGTGAGACTGTTAACTTGGAGTCCGCTTGAGCTCAGATAAGCTTGTAAATAAGAGATAGTCACTCGGAAGGGGCTCACAGACTGCCCCGCTCTGCTCATTTCACACCTGGTCACATTTTAGCAAATCTCAAAGTGGAACAGGTGTGATTGTATTCTGTCTTCTAAGGTAACATCAATAACATAGCAGACATTTTTCAAAGGATCCAAGTCATCTTTTACTATACTCTTTCCTTTAAAGGTGATGTTTCTCTCTCTCTGCAGGGCAGGGAAATTAAACCAGTAGCCTGGAGTTTCCCCCAACTTCCGAGCTTTGACCAGTGCTTCAGTTTGACGTAGATCTTGTGAAGTGCCTTCCTAAGATGGAGGAGAGCTGGTTCCGAGCTCCACGGAGAACACACCAGGAGGTTGTAGAGCACCTGCGGCGCCCCCTGCTAAAGGTCATTTGGTCCCTGCGGTTACCACCAATATTCTACTGTCTGCCGAGAGCAAGGTATTAGGCTAGGTGTGAAGCCTCCTTTCACCTCTGCGGCTGGCAAACATCCTCATTCTATTTCGCTCCCTGCCTCCCCAATCTCAGAAACCCTGACGTGCGGAAAAGACGAAACCTCTCCCAGCCCTCTCTTCAGCATCTCCACTCCTGGTGATGCAGAAAGAGCCGGGACAGACCACCCAGGCCAATCTCCTGCTTCTGGGCTGCACAAACCAACGACAGAGCAAGCTCCCCTTGGTCTCATCTACTCACTGGCTTGCTCTCCCCTGCACATTAACAGCCAGCAAGAGAGGAAAGAAACTCTGGAAAGAACCCAAAGTGGCCATTAGATGATTGTTATTATGTTGGTGCCTGTTGCAATGATATAAATCTGGGGTCTTAATAAAATCCAACATTTTCCAATTAGCTGTTGCTTAATTAGCATCATGAATATTCAGCGTCCTCATGCCCTTTTGAATGCCCCCCCCCCCCAAGCCTCTCCCGACGAGGCTGCTCTGTCAATGCATTGGTGACACCCTTTGGGGTGGGAGTGGAGACCCATGGAGCTCAGACTCCTCTTGTCTTGCCTGGCCTCCTTGGAGGCTGGGATGGACTTAGGCCTGAGGCCACACTTCTCACGACTGCCCCTCCCTATCCAGGGGCCAGAGGGCTTGGCGGTCAGATCGTCTCGTCTGAGATGCAGGATGCACAGATGCACGGCGGATTTTCTGCACTTGCAAAGGCTATGAGGATGATTGCTTCTGGAAAGGCCCACCCTGAGCACTAGAATGTGGAACTCTTTCCACAGACTATGGGAGCAATTAGAAGTCTAGTGGTTTCCTCCCTCCCTTCTTCCTTCCTGCCTTCCTCTCTTCCTTTCTTCCTCTTCTTCCTTTTTGAAAAAAGAAATTAGCAACAGAACCCTTCCTTCAAAGGCATCTTCCCTGGAGCCTCAGTAGCTGTAACAGATGGAAACAGCACAGTTCTACCTCATCTGCAATTGAGGGTGTAAAACACTCTGCTTCTCTACCCCATCCTCCCATCAGGTCACCTCTGGGACACCTTCTGTAAACCTAAGGAATACAGTTTTAAAAACACTGATGCTAGTCCTTCCCTCCCACCCCCCAGGAAAGAAAATGAAGGGTCAGGGAGGGGAGGTAAATCGCCCAAGATGGACAAGCTCATTAGAAGCAGAAGCCTCCCCACCTGGGGCATTTCCCAGGCCACTAAATGGGGAGGCCAGACAGAAATGCAAGCCCTGGGCTCCCAGCCAGAGGGAAGGGGAAGACTCCCCGCTGACTGCACAAACAACCATTTTGCTTCCCTCTCTCCACTCCCGATTGAGGGAGGGGAGGAGAGGAAAATGTTGATTCTTTGCCCTCCAAGCCTTTTTCCCGGCCTCCTGTCACCCTACCAAGGGTTGACTGTGTTGCACTGGCTATAATTTGGGCTTAGCTTGGAGGTAATTTCCTGGTGGTGCCTGCAGCTTCGTAATGCAGGCTGTCAAAATGATGTAGAATTGTGCTCTGCCAGCCGCCCGGCTGACTTTATTCAGATACATCTAATGTGACAATTTTGTCAAAGCCTGTTTTACAGAGCTGTTTTGACTGGATGTGAATTTGGCCTTCCTCATCAGCCAATGCTGCAGCTGATCCCCCCACACCAGGAATGAGGGGATGATAATCTTTCGGTAGGTAAATGTTTCTGGCCTTGTCTCCCTTGTGTTGGGGTGACCTGGCCCACCACAGAGGTAGGCGGTGGGACAGTAGGCTGAGCCCGGCCCAGCCCGGCCACCCTGCCCTGCGCTGGCTGCAATGACAGCACCAGGGAGCCAGTTGGGCCCTTAGGCTCAAGAGCTGAGTGGAGAAGAGCAAGCTACAAGCTGAGGGTGTACGTGCGGAAAGAGGTGCAGGAGCTTGTGCTAATGAGGGTGAGCTGTGGGACCTCAGAGAAGCTACAGCAAAGGCACAGTCAGGAGAGGCCGTGTGCTGGGAGGTGCAGTGAGTTAGGGAATCCCGGACTCTTGGGCTGAGAGGCCCCTGTGCTCGGGCTGAGGCTCCTCCTGATAGCAAGCCTGGGAAGGAAGAGCGAGAATGGGTTCTGGGCTGACAGATGCAGGTCAGAATCCCCGACAGCTCCCTGTCTTGGGCAAATCACCCAGCTCACTGAGCCCCATTGCTTCATCTGAGAATATTGATCCTTGTAGGGCAGCTGTGGGAATTAAACAGGATATCATAAGAGTGGCAGGTGCCCCCCACCATCTTGCCCTGGATTCTGGGCAGAAAGGGCTGGAAGCCAGACGGTGAGATGTACGTGGAGGTAGATGACACAGTCTCTCCGGCAGCTTCTTACGCCCGTCATGCTCCATGGACTGTTCATAAACGCGCTTGCGAGATTTTTAAGCTCTGTGTGGGTGGGAGTTGGGAATTTATTATTTCATATATATTGCAAGGGCCTCACATATTTCTGCATATTCCTGTAGAATCCTTGGTATCTGATTTAGCATGAGAAAGTTCTCATGTTTGGTGTTTAATCAAGATTTTTATTTTTGCAATTTAAACCAATTTCTCTAACCATTGGATTTTGCTTCAGAGGAAAGCAGAAAATGCAGGACTAGATACCTCCTCTTCGAGGGCCTGCACACACCAGGCCTCTCAGGTGTGGTGCTATATCACCTCCTTGAACTGAGGTGCGGTAGGGGTGAGCCAGTGAGCTTGGATGTGAACCCACTTCTTCTACCGCCAAGGCCCAGGTCTGTCCGTCACACCACTGCTGCTACGAAGGTGTCACGTGTGCAAAGCCATCACAGTTCTGGCACTGACAAACTAGCAGCTGACATTCTGTACCTGGTCCTGAGAGGTGTGGAGGTGGGGCTGGCTGTGGTTGAGGGGTCTCCAAATTGTCTGCAGGCCACGTGTGCTCAGGCACTCGGGGTTGGGACTCTCCTTGCCTGGCTTTCGGACTTCCCACCTCATTTGCATCTCAAAATGTCACCTCTTTTCTTCATGCCTCTGGTTATTGATGTTTATTTTTAACTTGCATGTGATTAAGATGAATCAGAGCTGTCTCTGTCAGCTGCAGATGGGCCTAATTGGGGCGTTGGAGGTTCGGGCCTCTCTGTCCTCTTTGGGGGTCCTCCCTGTTTATGATAGTTGGAAGGCTGGGACACATCTGACTTCCTATCTCACTCCCAGAACCTGCTGACAGAGCCACGAGAGATTCTTTGAGCCTGTCTGAATACCCGTTTCTCCGGCCCCTGCTTCCTTTGCACCCCTGGGAACATCTGTGCTGCTGAAGGCACTTTATTTGTCTTCATAAGACAAGAGTTAAAAATAAAAATCAATAATGACCAGATTACCAAGGGAAGATTAATTCCACTTTTGTAAATGCTAATGAGATTTGGAACCCCAGCCAGTGGAAGGAGCGTGGATTAGTGCCCTTCTGCTGCTTCTAGAAGAGCTTGATGGGAGCCCTTGTCGGGGACTCGCATCCCTACCCTCTTAGCCCCTTGAGGCTGTGCCCCAGGACTAAGGCTGTGCCTGAGCCCTGGTATCTCCTCCATGGCCTCCTCAGCAGCTCAAGCTGCTGCTGGCAGAGTTTGGCCAGAATGCATTACCTGGGAGGAGAATGAAGTCTTCAAGTCAGGGCCTGGAGTCCTCGGCTGTGAGGCTGCAAGGGCACCGCAGTTCCCGAAGGGCTGGGGAAGCCTGTGGCGGGCTCTCCACTGCGCATCTGCCTGAGCCAGCTTCAGGGACCTCTCCCGGGCATGGCTACTGAGAACCGAGTCAGAGGCAGCAGTCCTGGGTGCTCTGAGATGTCGCAGCCAAAGGCACTGGGGCAGCACTAGGCGGCCGAGCACCCGGGCTTGGAGAAACACATTCTGCCCCCAGCTGCACCTTATTTAGTTGGCTTTGCTCCGGCCAAGTCTGCCCAGCCTTTCCCTTCCAGTGCTTCCCCTGCCGGGCAGGCTTCCCTTCCGCAGCGCGCCAGGAGGCTAACACCCTTCAAGTCTTTGCACGAAGGTCCCCTTTTCAAGGAGGCCTCTCTGGCTCCCGCCCCCGCCGTTCCTAACCACGGCCTCCTGCCCACACTTCTCACTCCTCTCCCACTTCACTATTTTCCCTGCAGCACTCCCCCCTTGACACACCACAACACTTATTTAGTATGTGCATCCTTCACCACCCCTCTCCTCCCGCGAGAACGGAAGCACCACGAGGGCAGGAACTGCAGCCTGCTGTGTTCACACGTGCATCCCAGTCCTGTAAAGTGAAAACACCGAGGACACTCAATCCGTTCTCACATAATGAAGGAAGAGGGATAGTCACTGTGTCTTCCCTTCTTTCTTTCTTGGCCCCCTCTGTGAGGAAGGTGCTAAGCTTTTATGAAGCAGACCCAGAGGGCAGGGGGCAAACTGTGGTCCACCCATGCCACGGGGCACAGCTCCAGAGAAAAAAGTACGCGCTATGGAGAGAGTAACGGCTTGGGTAGGTAATGGCTTGGGCGAATCTCAGACATTGTGCTGAGTGAAAGAAGCCGGTCTCACAAGGTTGTGTACTGTAAGGTTCCATTTGTTTGCTATAGCAGAAAAGACAAAATTATAGTGATAGAAAACAAATCAGTGATTGTAGGGGTTATGGACTGAGTGAGGGTTGGAGGGTAAGGGGGCAGCTGGAGGGAGTGTTTTGGGTGATGGAGCTGCTATGCGTCCTGATTGGGTGGTGGCCACATGACTGTAGACACGGGGAGAAATTCACGTGGTCTGTAGGGCTATAGACCAACAGGAAAAAGCGTTAATTTTGCCGTACGGTAATTTTAAAATAAACAAAAAACTATTTTAAAAAGGAAGGGGTGGAGTTTATGCAGGTGCACAGGCTCCAGGATGATCCCTAAGTGGAGTATCAGCCCTGCTTCTGGGAGAGGTGTCTACGCTGCGGAAACAACTCCCCCGCCACCTTGATCAGCACACGTGAGGCCCTGCGTTTATGAATGGGAGCCGCGGATCGGTTTCTCTCTTTATGTACACACAGCAGATAGAATGCACCGGTGTCTGTGCCATTTTAAAAGGACAGCATATTTTTAATACAGAGCAATACGTTTTAGCAGCCCATTTACTGTGATAAGAGGGAAATACACCCTGAATAGAATTTTCTTTGCAAATCCCTTTTCCTGGCCTCAGACCCAGTGATGGATTTCTTGCTCTTAATAGAATTCTGTCCTTTCACTGTCGTCTTCTTGCCAGTTCTGCTGCTGCCGCTGTACCCTCTGCCTCCCAATGGCTCCCACTCCACTCTAGGATTTGCAGTTCTCACTCACCATTGGACCCAAGCTTTCCATTTAGCCTCAAATCCAGACAGAGCAGGAGCAAGCGGCAGGTCCCCTCAGTGAGAAACCTCTCCCTCCAGGATGCTGTGCGTGACGTGCCCTTTGGTGAAATGCAGCTGTTCCTGGGGGGAGAGGCACCAGGAGAGCTTACCATACATTTCTTCTTCTATCGCTGTGCGTTTATTTTTCTGCCCATTCAGCCTACACGTGTGATCCAGTACCTTCTAAGTGTTAGTCACTGCGCTCAGGCTAGAATGAGCCAGAGCCTGCCCTGCCTGCCCTGCCTGCCCTGGGCTCGCATCCGGGCCCTTTCTCCTCCAAGTCAGAAACCTGGGGGCAATCTGTCCCTGAATCCACCATCCACCCCGTCCAGCCATCCCTGAGGCCTTGGTATCCGCCTGAAACCTCCCTGTGCTCTGCCCTCTCTTCCCTGTCCTCACTGCCTTGCCTTTGAAGGGGCTGGCAACACCTTGCACCTGCACTCCTGACCTGGACTCCTGCAGTGGCCCATGTTCCCGCTTCGCTTCTGTCTCTAGCTCACCCCAACCCATCCCCGGCTGATACCCGGGTTTTCTTTCTCAGGGTTCACAGGCACATGTCCCTGTTTAAGAACACTGATGTTTAAAAACTGCCTATGGGATGAGGTTCCAGCTCTTTTGACAGAAGAGCTGGAACCTAATTGAAGCCTATGTCTGTTCCTAGGCTCATTTGAGACCTCTCCCTCACCACAGCCTGCCTTCTGGCCAGTACCCAGGACCACCCTGGAAACATGTACCATGCGACCTGCTGTGCCACCGGCCCTTGTACCATCCCCAGCTCACTCCCAGGGGTCACATGTCACCTTCTCTGACCAAGCTGCCTTCCCCGCCAGCCCCTGGGCAGAATTAAGCTTTTCCTCTTCTGTGCCCTTGTTGTACTTTATTCGTACGAGTGGTATACCAGCGATCATGCTGTAACCATGGGTAAGCTTACAGAGGGCAGGGCTGCATTTTATTTATCTTGGCATTTCCAGCACCTGGCAGAGCACCTAGCACAGAGAAGAACATCTAATGCACACTGGTTTGTTGCACTGAATTGATTTCGGTTTCTCAGATACCATGTTCTCTGAGGGTGTTGTGTGTGTTTCGGTTTCTCAGATACCATGTTCTCTGAGGGTGTTGTGTGTGTGCAGTGTGACAGGGGGAGGGAAGGAAAGGCCTGGGCAGAAACGAGGTCTCTTCATGGCTCTCTGGCCTGGAGCCACCCCCATCCTCCCCTGCAGCAGGTCTGGTTTAAGCTCCCTGTCCTTAGGGAGGGGACTGGGTGTGGGCTTACTTCTTCCCCCTCCAGCTTTCCTACTTCAAGCCCACAGCAGCTCAGGCACAGGAGGCCAGTGCTCCTTCCTGCCTCTCCCTCTCCTGGGGCGCGGTCACCATGGCCTCTGATGTCTCCGAGGGGGGCTCCGAGGGCCTGGCTGCAGATTGGTGCTGGGCTGCTGCAGGACTCCCGGTAGCTTCCTCTCTAGGGAGTGCTGGGCTCCCGCGTCTGAGCTGGTGTGAGTGGAGAGACATCCTTTCGCCTTTCCCACAGACTTTCACATCCAAGTTGGATGTATTGGGAAGGAGAAGTCTGACAGCTTGTGGGGAGAATTTCTCTCTTTTTTGTCGGGAAATTAGTGAATTCTCCTGAATCAGAGAGTTCTAAGAATTAGAGATTTCCTCCTGCTTCTCCCTTCATCCCCTCTCCTCACCCCCAGTGCTATCTCAAGAGCCTAGCTGGGAGTGGGATGTGGAGAGCAGCTGCTGTTTCTGTGGCTGTTTGATTTTTTGAGAAATTAATTTTTGGTCTATTTATATTCCCCCCCCCCCACACCCCCGCCAGCACACTTTTCCAAGAAAGCAGCCAGGTCTTCTATGTTCTCTTGCTTACGCAGATGAGATGTGTTCCTCGTAGAACACTTCCTCCCTGGCTTTTGTTTTCTAAGGCTGGGCTCCTTGGAGGAATTGGGTTGGGGGAGGTGGAAGGGGGACGTCCAAGGGGAGTGATGGCCGTGGTGGGGAGTAGGGTGGAGGGTCTTGGGCCTGGGAGCAGGGGCAGGTCCTTACCCTCTGGCGAGAGGGTCTTTGTAGTGCTGTTTGCTCTGCCTGAAGGTTCTTTCCCCAGGTATTTGTATGACTTCTTCACTTAAGCAAAGTGTTATTTCTCGAGATCTTCCCGACCAGTCTATCTAAATGGCAAAACCTTCATTAGTTTCCTTCACGTCACCTGATTGGTGCTTCTTCTTAGCACGAGAACTACCTAACATATCATATATGTATTTGATTATGGTTTATTATTATTTTTCCCACTCCTAGAATGTAAAAGTCCCAGATTTTTGCCCATGTTGGTTCACTGCTCTATCTCCATTGCCTACATCACTTAATGGCATCTTGTGATGAAGAATTTTATGTGTCAGCTTGGCTAGGCCGTGGTACCCAGATATTTGGTCAAACGTGAATCTGAATGTTACCGTGAAGGTACCTTTTAGATGAGATTAACATTTAAATCAGTCAACTTTGAGTAAAGCCCTCAGTAATGTGGATGGGTCTCATCCAATCAGTTGAAGGCCTTAAGAGAAAAAAGACTTGACCTCTCCTGAAGGAAAGAAAATTCTGCTGGCAGATGGCCTTTGGACTTGAGTTGCAACATCAGCCCTTGCCTGGGTCTCCAGCCTGTTGGCATATGCTGTGGACTCTGGGCTTGCCAGCTCTAAACACATGAGCCAATTCCTTAAAATCAATCTCTCTCTCTCTCCCCACCCTCTCGTACTTGTTCTGTTTATCTAGAGAACCCTAACTAGTAGAGCACCCAATAAATATTTGTTGAAGGTCTGAATGAGGTGTGAGACCTCAGAAGAGAATGGCTTTCCTGGATGTCTAAGAGACTGTATTGTAGACACAGGGACTCCCAAGACAGTCCTGATAGCTGTAGCATAACCTGGCTTTAAGGAGTCATGGTGTGTGAGGTTTGAAGGTATTATAAATGGCCATCATAGACTTGGGGAGTAGAGGCTCTTTTCCCACAGTGATTTTTTTCCCAGATCCTTGGGTGAGGTTGAGGTGGGGTAGAGAGGGGTCTTGGGTAACAATAATCACTTAGGGTCAATTTATTCAGATTTGAAGAAAATAAAGTATTATGACATTTCTTGAATTCTCCAGTTTATGAGCTAAGTTTTATCTTTCCAAGTTTGGAACATGAGTTCTCCTGGCCATGGCCACCCTTTCCCTCTTCTCATCAGTAGTCACAATGTTTGACTTATAGCCCCTCTACTAGAAGCTTCATTCATTCATCCATTAAACATTTCCTGAACACCTGCTGTGTTCTAGGAACTACATTATTGCTAGGGATATGTGTTAGTTATTTCTGCTGCAATGCGTATTGTCTCAAAACTTAGCAGTTTAAAGCAACCATATCTATTTCTTGCCTCTCATAGTGTGTATGGGTCAGGAATTCAGGAGTGTCTTGGCTGGGTGGTCCCGGCCTGGGGTCTCTCATGGGACTGTAATTGGATGTCCAGCTTGGGCTATCATCATCTGAAGGCTTGACTGAGGCTGGAGGCCCCTCTTCCTCACTCTGCGATGAGAAAGGTCTAGGAGGCAAAACTAAAGCCCAGAAGAGAGGAAGGACCTGCTTCCAAGGAGGTTCACTCATGTGGCTGGCAGTTGATGCTGGCACTTGGCAGGAGTCCTCAGTGAGGACCCTCCCCAGGGCTGCCGATGTGTCCTCATGGCATAGCAATGACTTCTTTCCAAGTGAGTCATCCAGAAGACCAAGGCACAATGCGTCTGTGATAAAGCAATGGAAGTTACACATCATCACTTCCATGTGGTTCTATTGGTGAGTAACACAAGTCAGCCCTAGGGAAGGGACGGTATGAAAACATGTGGACATCAGGAGGCCCTAGGGAAGGGACTGTATGAAAACATGTGGACATCAGGAGGCCCTAGGGAAGGGACTGTATGAAAACATGTGGACATCAGGAGGCCCTAGGGAAGGGACTGTATGAAAACATGTGGACATCAGGAGGCCCTAGGGAAGGGACTGTATGAAAACATGTGGACATCAGGACTTGCCACATAAAGACTTAAATGCTATTGAATGAACCAGTTCCCCAGGACCAAGTCAAGTTCACTCAGCACTTGGGAGAGTTCACAGATCCCAGAGAGCCATAGCCTGTCTCATCCTCCTGGACCCAAGAAAAACATCAGAACGACTTTCCTGTCTTCTGGGCTTTGTTTTGCTTCCTAGACCTTGTCATCGGAGAGTGAGGAAGAGGGGCTAATGCATCACAAAGATCTGTGGGTGCCAAATCCTGGCTTTAGACATTGTTAGCTTGGATGTGGACACAATAAATGACCTCCTCTGAGTTTATCTGTAGGCAAGGGGGCCGAACCCAGGGCTGGCCCTGAGGGTGGGCTGGGGGTGCAGATACAGGAGAGCTGGTGGTGCTGTGGGATCCGGATGGGATCCTGTACAGCCTGGAGAGGGGAGTGGGGCGGAGTGCCTCATTAGCCTACGATTAATACATCATAATGTAGTAATCACCAGGCACAGCCACGTGAACACAGCATTAGGCTGGAAATAACACCCGCAGGAAACACCATCTGAAGCCTCCCACGGCATCGCAGTTTGGCCTCTCATTCTGTGTTAGCTCAGGTGAGAGTCGGGGCCCCCGAGGGCCTTGGAAACACAGGCAACTTCCTAACTGCTTCATGTGGGAAGCGCTGCTCAGCCGAGGGACCACACCTGGCCTGGGACACCTGCTCCTGGGGGAAGCTTCGGGGCTTCCCTGCCCATTATTCCCTCCCTCAGCTCATGCCCAAGTGGAAAGAAGCTGGATTGCCATGGACTGAGGGCAAAGGTGGTTTGGGGCCAAGGTGGTTTGGGGCCACCTTGCAGGTCTGATCCCTCTCCCTGGGGATTCTGTGCCTAGGACTGTCCTTCTTCCTGCTGGTGGGCCGTCCTGACCTATGCATGCCTGGCTGGGGCCCTACACTTGCACAATGAGGAAGTGCTTGTGCTTTCAATACTGCTTTGGGGTGGCTCCCCTCCCCTCTCTGCTCAAGTGGGTGTAGACCTGGAGACAAGAAAGAACAAAGGACACCTGCCTCTGGTCTTGGCCAGAGGAGACGTTTGTATCCAGGCTCCCCTCCAGGACCATTGCGGAGTTTTCAGCACAAACTTTAAGAGTGTGCTTTGACCTGCCTTTGTCCTCCCCACCTCTGTCTCTGCAGGAGAACCACAGGGCCAGGGAGGGGGACGGGAGCACCTGGCACAGCCTGGACTCAGGTGTGCAGGGACTGGAGTCCCTGGCCAAGCCTTGCCTTCCACATTCACATAACTCATGCATAGGAACAAGAGAGCACCTGATGTTCTGGGGCATGTGCACCTCTGGAGGCAGGGAATGGGCAGTTTGACCCCACACAACCCCAGAATTCACAAGGCTTTTGCATTTCCAGTATGTGGCAATTACTCAGGAGAGAAGGAAACAGTATTTCCGAGCAGCCTTCAGTGCAGAGCTGATGGTGTTTGCCATGCGAGGAGCGGTATCCCAAAGGTGAGTGGAGAGAGACGTCCCGGTGAACATAAAAGTAATAAGGGCGGATTTCAGCCCAAGAGGCTGACCAAGGACAACCAGTTGGTCCAGGCAGACTATATGCTCAACTCTGCTCTGTCCCCCAACAACACCCCCATCTACATCTCCCTTAATTCCCTGGTACTTGAGTCCCGTCTTCCTGGCTAAGCCTATTTTCAGCAGTTTCTCACTGCAAGGAGAATGATCCCAGCTCTATCGTAAAACGTGACCCTTTCTTTACTGCCCCAGCTCAGTGTTCACCATGCAAATAAGAACCAATGTGGGTGTTGCTCGTATAGTAAATTAAGGCAATGTACAACCCAAGCCTAGTAAGCAGGGAGCCACCAGTGTATCTTCTCGGGACAGGAGGGGGGCACCCCCCAGGGACTCCAGGCTGGTGGCATCTGGTGCAGGCTTTTCTGCTCTGGCATCTGATGCATCCAGATAGAGACAGATTCTCTGGGACCTGTTGCTGTCACTTTTTCTTCTTGGCCAGGGGAGATACTTTCTTAGGCCAATTCCACCCTAAGAAGGGTCACCACCTATTCCATTAGGGCAGGAAGAAAAGTCAGGGATAGGAAGCAGAAGGAAAAGTCGTGAGGCTGAGCACAAGTTAGAAGAGGCTTCTGCAGAATTTCCCAGAGTGCTTCTTTTGTTGGTTTGGTGATGCTGGCCCCCACTAAAGTCTATTGTAGGGGTATAGAATTCACGATTTCTGGCTTAGACACGAAGAAACAACAATAACAACAAGAAGATTGGAGATCCACCTCAAGGCAGGTAGCACATCACCCTAATGTCAGTCCCCTGGGCAGAAAACTGAGGCATCAGGTCACTGTGGCATTGTCCCTCCTTGCCAAAGTACAAGGTATCCAGGTCACCTTGCAGGCTCTGGGGCTGTGTCTCCTCTCTCTGGGCAAGGCCAGCTTTGACTGGCTCTGCTCTTTCTTTCTGGGCTCAGGTGACATGACACGTTCTCTGCTCACTGTGTCTTTGCAGAGCTGCATTGCTCCCCTGACACAGCTGTTCCTGCCAGTCTTGGCTTCTGGGTGGAACAGCACCACCTTCCAGCTAGAGGGAAGGAGATCTCCCTACAGGCTGGTCATAAGAGGGGGTGCCAGAGGCTGTCACTTTCTGAGGAGGTACTCAGAAGATATGCAGAGCTTTCAGGCAGAGTGGGGCGTCTTCCCTGTGCCATGCCCTGGTGCCCATTGGCAGTGCACAGGTCCCACCACACAAGGCAGAATTCACTGGCTCTAAACAACAGCTCTGTTTGTGGTAGGGTAAAAAACACGCCCTGCAGCTTTATGTCACTCTTTTAATAAGCTCATTATGAATCCCCAAGCACCACAAGCACAACCAGTTCTTTGTTGTGACCATGTGCCGGCTTGCTGGAAATCAGCCTGGCCCACCTCTGGCTTGGCTGGCGAGGAGAAAGGCAACTGGATTAGGAACCTGCTACCTTTCCCTTGACCCCATTCTGTCCGGTTCTTATTCTCTAGGAATCCTGCAGTGCATTTGCTATGCCATACTTTTTGCAGTTGGTGCACCTCCCAGGTCTCCTTCCTGGGCTGCCACAGTCCCTCCCTCTGCCTCTCTCTGAGTGTGGGCTGCTGTTGCTCAGAGATGCACCCTTTCTTGCAGGGAGATGCTAAGGAGGCCATGCCCCACACCAGGGTGACCTGCAGCCATGAGGGACTGGTGCAGGTTACAAAAGGCCAGCACTTTTCCCAACGTGGGACAAGTCTGTGGTGCCATTCCCGCCCTGGGATTCTGGGGGTGGGCAGTTGGAAGAGAGACTTCAGATAAAACCATGTTCTTTTCTTGGCTTCTTCCCCTGCCATTCTGCTTTCTTCTCTTCCTTAAGGCTCCTCCTGGGAGCCCTCCCTCCGTAACTCCCTGGCACAGAATCCCTCATATCAGACTTAGCATCTGGGGAACCCCACCCAAGACAAATACCTTACTCTAGTGGTGTGTGTGTGAATGTGTGTGTGTGAGAGTGTGTGAGAGTGTGCATGTGTGTCTGTGTGTTCAGGAAAGAAGAAATGCTGGGCTGGGAATCAGATGAATTCAATTCATCGAACATTTTCTATGAAGCATGGAACAGAGGCGCTGAGGGAGGAGGGCCAGGAAGACCTGCAGGGGAGAGCACATCCCCTGAGTCTGCAGGATGAGGGATAAAAGTGCAAAGGGGAAGAGGAGTGGTGGGAGTGAAGCAAAGCAACTGAGCCCCGGAGAGAGGGTTGGCAACCCGCCTGCGTCTGGGGTGAGCACTGGAACCAGGCGGGGCTCAACCTGGCCTTTCTGAAGCCAGGACTGCCCTGCTCCCACTGGCCTCACTCCTTTGAGCTGGGCTGACTGGGTGAAGACTGGGTACGGACCCCTCGCCCTGCCTATCGTCACCATGTCAGGACACGGTGCACCTGCTTGCGAGATGTGGCTGTGCCTGGCACAGCACCAGGTGAAATGGTTTGCACTCATTAAATGCCTGTTGAACAAAATCGACACCATAACTGCTCTAAACCCAGGCTGCATCTTGTATGTCAAGGTTCAGTAAAGGAAAAAGTCTCCATTCTACGTAGTTCAAACCCAAAGGGGTTGCGTACAGGAATTTGGGGGCTCACGCAATCATCGGAAGGGCAGAAGCAGATTCAGGATTGAGGCTACTACAGCGACTCCCAGAACAACACAGAATTACTGAAGCCATGGCTCAGAGGCACCATCGAGGGTATGCTCTTGGATGTCAGAGCTGCCGCTGGCCCCAGAGAAGCCTCTAGAGACCTGCAGATGGAGAAGAGACAGTGGAATTCAGGGAGCAGGCAGTCAGATGGAGAGGCTGTGCAGGCTAACATTTAGAATCCTGGAAAATGAAGCATGAACACTGGAAACTCCTGCAAGCCTGTTATGACCTTGATAGCCACCAACAGCTAGGGCTGCAGGAAGAACACCCCCTCCCGTTTGTCTGCCAAATCTTGTGCAAGTGTGCGCAATGGGTGGCATCTAATCCACACCCAGAAACATAGTGCAAGGTGTTTTGGGAAATGCTTTCCAACCTTGTGGTGTCGATGGAGGAATGATGGGAGTAAAATGGTGGATGAGAGAGCCGGCCACAGGGGTCTTCCACAGGCTTCTCTCTACTACTCTGGCCTGCAAGAGACCGCCAAATGGCAAATCCCTCTCAGTCCACGCAGCTGTTACTGGCGGGGTATGGGGGCCCGGGCAGTGGTGGTGGGGGGCAGAGTTGATGGTCCTTAAGCCCTCCAGGATGGTTGGAAAAGCTCTGTGTGATAGAGGACTGGAAATAGGTTACACAGAGAAGGTTCAGACCACGGACATGGAGACCATGAGGACAGAGACTTCGGCTTTATGTGCCAGGCTTCTGATTCCAGTGGTGGGGCCAAGGCCTGAGGTGTTGATGGGGCACGCACAGCACTGAAGACGTCCTCCCCAGATCATACACATCTATCTTCAGCTGCTGTAAGCCTGCAAATGCAGCTTATCTGGGGGGAGGCGGAGGCCAAGAACTCACTAGGAATACTAGTAATATATTAGTATCCTAAAGGGAAATTAGTAGACAAAATTAGAGACGAAACTCAAATAAGCCTTCTTCCATAGATTGACAGATATCTGACTTTTTCAAGATCTTTCTTTTGCACAGGGGAGGCCACGGTGCCCTTCACCTTCTTCCAAGGGTCAGATCACCCCCAGGTCTCACCCTCAGGCTCTGCGGAGCCTCGCACTGAGAACTGTGAGCAGAAATGCCGAACAGTGGCTCTTCCTTCAGACAAGCTGCAGACCAACCGTTTATTATGGAAATGGCTTTCCTTCCACTTCATACCAACTGGTGAACATTCTGGGGAGGGAGATTTTACTCTCTCTAGGGAGGATTTTAGAGCTGTTCAGCAGAGAACCGGCTCTGTGATGAGGCCTCCGCTCCTCCAGTGTCCTTGGGCGCGGTATGTTCGGTGTGAGGGACAGTCTCTTGCTGGGAATGTCATTAAGGAGAGTTGGGCACCGAGAGAATGTGGGCTGGAGGGACTCGAGGATCTCCCAGAGCTTTTCTCCTTCTGATGTTCTGTGTTTCTATGACTTAACCTGGAGATGTGCCTGGCAGGAGGCCATTGGCCATTGGTGGGGAGTAGAGAACTTGGTCAGAAGGAAAGGGGCAGTGGAGTCTGAGGCCTTGGGTGTCTGCTTGGGCCATATTGGATGGCCGGTCCTGCTCTGTCTTCTTTCTCCTCTATACTTGCCATTCATGTTCCCATTCTGTGTGGGAGGGGAGTGAGCTGGTGGCTGTCACTCTGTGTTGGCATCTGTAGGGATTGGCACCTCCTTTCCAATGGTTTGGGGCCTCAGGTGCAGACGTACTCCAAGCTCCTCTAAGGACTGAGGTGTAGAGAGAGCCCAGCTGAGTTATAATGGGCTTTGTCTGGTGGAGAAGTGGCTGGGCATTTCTCCAACACCCCAAAGGGATGATGGGGCAGGGTCCATTGCAGGGGAGGGCACGCCACAGGCCTCCGCAATGGCAGAGGAGTTTTGGCTCGGAGGTGTGTGTCGCAGGATGCCGGGCCCCTCCCACCGTAACTGATGGTGGGTGTGCTCACACGTGGAGCTAGGAGGGCAGCCGGGGAGGGGGCTGGGATGGGCTAGAATCCAGCTCCTCACTTGGTCAGAGCATGCTTCCTGTGGGCCTCAGAGTATCCTCTTCTCTAGCCAATGGCATGTGTCTGTACCCCTGTGTATGAGTGGGCCTGTGTGCTTTTTGTGTACATGCATGTAGACATGCATGAAAGTGTCTGTCTATATCAAGCTATGTATGTGTCTACATGTGGATACCCATATGTGGCCCGGTGCATTTTGTGTGCATACTGATCCATATGCTTCTTGGGCAAGGGGATGAATGCATGTGTGTGTGCATGTGTGCATGCACATTCCAAGTTTGCATGGGCAGGTCTCTAGCCAGGCTTTGCCTTGGGCCATTGGTTCCTAGAGGGTGAGTTTGGGTTTGTCCTCCATGCTCCAGGGTCGATGGCATTGATCCAAGAGGAGTGAAGAATCAATTGTAATTTGGTTGGAGGGCCTGGCGCCAGAGTGTGTGAAGAGTAATTAGAGGGAGAGGAGCCGATGCAGAGGGCTGGGCCCAGTGCTCTTGGTAGGGGCTGCAGGCCTGTGGGCAGATGGGGGCAGTGTGGGTGGAGCAAAGCTTCATTCAGCAGGTTCCGGGACTCTTCCTGTGAGTGCTTGATGCCCAGCACGCATTCTTTCCTTTCCTGGGCGCAGGACAAGCTCTGAGAAAAGCCCACAGGAAGGGTTGGGGTGGAGGCCATGTTGCTTGTTTGCTGGTCTACAGCGTGATGGGAACAGCATCTCCTGACAGACACCATGTCTTTCACCACCAGGCAACTCTTACATGATAATAGAACCATACGTCATTTATTCAACTTGCCTTTCGACAAATTTCCACTTTTCTTTTCTCCTTTGAACCTTATATCATAATCATGAGATGAGATAACAAGTATCAAGCCCCACTTTGTGGCTACAAAAATGGAGGCACACGTGCAAGGTAACTTGCTAGGGTTCCCATAATGAGTGATTGGCAGAGCCTGGTTCACAGTCCAGGCCCAGCTTGGCCAGCACAGGGGTTCCTCTAGCAACAGGTCACAGAGCTTGTGTGTGTCTGAGGACACCTGGTCATCTGGAGAGAAGGTTGGTGGTTTGGAGTATGGTCCCTGCTCCTACAAGGGCAGTGGCTCCCCAAGCTGTGCCTGAGCCTCAGGGGCTTTGCAGAGGCACTACTCTTGGGCCCTGCTTCCGGGCTCTGATTCAGCAGGTCTGGGGGCATCTGAGATGAAGTCCAGAAGCTGAGTTCTTATCATGTGCTCCAGGTGATCCTGACAACAGTGGTCCATGAGCCTGGTTTGGGGGAACAGAAACAGAGCTTTAGGGGTGGAAACCAAGAGAGATGTCAGGGAGCAGGTAGTACCAGCTCAGGGCAGGGGCTGCTACAGGGAAGCCTGAGTGCCTGGCATCCCACCTGCCTGTGGTAGGTGAGGAGAGAAGTGGGGCCGTCCCTGCTGTGAGTGAAGAGTGAAGATGGAAGGACTAAATGACCGTTCTTGAAAACCCGGGCTGTTCTGGGGCTTCTTAAGACTCTTGTTCTATGGGCTTTGGAAGAGAAGCAGCTGCATATTTCTTAGGCAGTGGAGGGTCGGGGGGTGGGGGTGCGGCGCGGGCTCAGGAAACGGGAGGGGAACATGATAGGAGACAGAAAAGGAGTAAGAACAAAACAGAGAGCAGAGTGCTTGGGTGCCTTCACTGACTGCTAATGGTGACAGATTCACAGCCATTGCTGTTAAACGCCTGAGATCATTTGCCAGCGTGAGGAGCACAAGGAAAGAATTCTGTCCTAACAGATTCATCAGCAAGGAGGGGAAGGAAGGGGGACCAGCTCAGGGCTGGGAAGACTGCCTGGGATTCTGGGAAGAAAAGGAAGATTGGGACAGCATAGGAGATGGGGCAATGTGAGGGTCTGAAAGCTCCTCCGTCCCTGGCCAGTGACTGTTCTGCCCTGCACAGCAGCCAACCAAGCATGAGAGGTATGGGGCTTCCAAAAAGATGGGGTTTGTGCTTATGTAAGTGAAATGATTCCATTCTGAGCATCAGAGAACCTTCTACAGAAAGCAGCAGGTCATAGGATGAGGCTGGTCAGGGACCTAGCAGTGTCCAGAGGTCTCCTTTGCCTAAAGTAATCTGCAAAGTAGTTCTCGGTCTCCACATCCGAGAACTACTTTGAAACATCAGAAGTATCTTCTTGAATCCACAGAACCCTCCTGACTGTCCTTCTGGGACCTGTCCTAGGATGACTCGGCTTAACACCGGTTCTCCTAGCATAGTGATTCTCAGATAGGTCACAGACCTGGTGACGGGTTTCACATGAGGGAAGGTGGTTGAGGGGTGGTGATGGGAGGAGCAGAGGGATAAACGGACTGCATACAGCTTTAGGGGTTGGAAGGAGAAGAGAGATGTCAGGTGAGACAAAAGTTATAATTAAGAGAAGGATTAGAAGGATTTCAGGGTGACTTGAAATTATCTTCTTAATTTTCTAGAAACTATTTTGACATCTTAGCTAGTCACGGACTGACTAAGGAGAGAGTCAAAAGCCATGCGAGGGTGCATATGGCTGCCCACCCCTCTTGGCCCATCTTCTACCCATTTCTCCCTTCTCGGTGTGATGCGCCAGTCCCAGATGGCACCCGTCCCCACCCGGTTTCCTGTATTCATTTCGGTTCTCATTCCTTGCACAATTACTCATACATGAGCCAGGCTGGGATGCATAACAATATACCCTAACATTCGTATAATGCTGTGCAGTCCTCAGGCTCCTTTTAGACCCATGACGTCATTGGATGCACACGGCATGCCACGAAGGAGGTCACACAGTGTCATGGCTGAGAATACAGATTCTGGAGGCGGGCTGCCTGGGTTCCAATCCAGTTTCTACTCCTACCATTGGTGTGATCTTAGGCAAGTGCTTTCGTTTATTCTTCTATACAGTGAGGATAGTAACAGATCATTCCATTTAATGTCATGAGGATTCAAGGATTTAATCTTTGTAAAGTGCTTATAACAGGGCTTGGCGTTCAGGAAGCTCAATTTGTGTTAGTATTATTACTGTGATTATTCCAGGTTAGTAGACAGGAAACTGAGACTCAGATGGGGTGAGTAACCTGCCTACGTCTCAGAAATTTGGCAAGACTGGGGCATGAACCCAGATCTCCTGGCTCATGGTCCCGCAACATGGCAATGCTGTGTCACCAAGGAAATCAATATGCTTTGCACAGACTATTCATCTCCTGGCCTGGAAGTGCCTGGGGCTGGGAGCCAGAGTGGTTGTTAGCGATATTGAGAGTGTTCTCTACTACACATCAGGCACAGTGCTGGGTGCTGTATGGTCTCTAGTCATTTGACCATCCCGACATCCCTGAGAGGTAGGTATTTTCAACCCCTGTTTATAAGACTCCTGGGTCAACAGGGTTGGACTTCAATGTATCTGAATTAGCTGGTCTTCTGGGTGCAGGTAAGCGGCCTCTGGTGTCCTGCACCTCTGAGAACTGCTCCAGGCTTCGCAGCCCTGCTATGGAGGCGCTGTCCACAGTGCTGAAGGACTCGGCTGGACCACCACTGCCCCCAGCCTGGGGCACACGGGTGTGTGTGTAGAAGGCTCTCTGTTCACTCCCCTGCACCCCTATCCTCAGACAAGGGGCTTTCTGATGCCACATGTCTCTCTGATCTCCAGAGGCTCAGAAACCAGGGTGCTTTACAGGATGAGAGTCATCTCTCTGTCCTGAACCTCTCTCCCTTTCTTGGGCGTGTGGGGCACTACGGATCTATAGGTACAGTGCAGCATGTGTGTGAGTGCACACGCGTGCATGTGCACACACAGCCGGTGTGCCGTTGCTGTATCTATATGCATCTCTAGGTTCTCTACCGGCCTGCGTGTATGTGAGAAAGTGTGTGGGTGGCAGGTCTCTGTGGGGTGGCACAGCACCTGTCTGTGTGGGTGGTGTGCGAGTGTGTGTCCCTGGAGTATGCGTGGTGTGGGGAGTGTGTGGAGGAGGCTAACAACTATGGTCTGTGGGGTGCTGGCCGTACTGCAGTTGTGAGGTCTAGTTTTCTTGGCTTCATCTTTACCTTTTCCGTGAGTCGCCCTGTACGCAGCAGTATGTGCAGACACGCAGGGACATATGCACACACTCACACACGCGTGCGCGCACACACACACCTGTGTCCTCAAAGCTTTTCATACCTCCTTCTTCCATATCCATTGACACACGGGTAGCGCCCTGCATTGGAGCACAGCGCTCACATGTGCATGCAGACACTGAGCCAGGTGCACACGGAACACGAGCACACACACCCGGGCCCCTGGCTGACCCCGCAGAAGAGGCTCGTTGCTCCCCTCCACTTTCCTGTCCCTGATCTTCCGCCTCCTGTGTCCTCCCAGGGGCAGGATCTTGTCCTTTGTTTCTTCTCTCTTGGGAGTGGCTTTCTTCGGCCTGGTGGACTTGGTAGATCATTCCGGGGCTCGGTCTCAGCACAGTAAGGAGGGTTAGGCACTCGCCGGCGTGGCCGCATTTCCGCGCGGAAACCGGATTTGTCCTCCTGCCAGTCTTGGTTCCGCGAGGGTCCCGCCGGCGCCACCTGCTGGCGGTCGTTCCCCAGCGCCTGCAGCCCGGGCGGGTGGGAGCCGGGTGCCCCAGAGGCCAGGCCTGCGTGAAGCATCGGCAGCCTGGACGCTGGGCCCGGAGCAGGGGTGGAGAAGGTGGATATCAGGCGGACAAGTCTCCTTGGGACCTGATTTAGGCAAGACCAGAAGGGTGTTCTGGGGACGTCTATGCCAGGAGTTCTGATGTGGGAGAGCATGAGGCCCACCTGCACATGAACACATGTGTTCACGTGTCCTACCTGCACACAGCCCACGTTAGCCTCGTGATGCGTGAGGATGTGGCACACACTTGCACATACGAGCAGCTCCAGAGGGAGCAGATGGTGTAGATAACATATGTGTGGTTATCTGAAGAGATCCCGCGTGTGAGTGTGTGCGCAGGAGGGCCCACATTGGTGTGTGGACCTCTGTACGTGTGATTTTGCATACGTGTGTGTGTTCCTACAATGGCTGTGTGTGCAGCATGTTGCTTGTGTGTGTGTTTGTGGAAACACGTGGGTTTTAGTTATGTTAACACACCATATGGTAAAAGCCTGGGCATTTCTGATTATGCCAAACCCTTCAACCTAGACACAGGTCTCTGAAAAATTGTCAACATTTTCTTCTACACTGCCAACTCATGATCCCCCCAAGGGCACTGCCTGTCCTTCAGCTGATACTCAGCCTCCTCCCCTTCTCTTCCTTCATACCCTTCCCTAAATGCCCATAATTCACGTTAGAGTCAGACTCGGTGGAATTCCGTGTACGAGATTTCCCAGCTACCATCATCTCAGGGCTGAGGGCGGCTGAACCAGCCACTGACCCCTTGTTCTCTGCCAAGAGCAGCCCGTTGGCCTGGATGATGAATGGTGAACCATCCACCCTGGCCCCCCTCAGTCCCTGCTTTTTCACAGGGCTCATGCCTCAAAGAACCTCCACAAAGGGACGGCAGCCCAGGGCAAAGAAAGGCCCCTTCTCCCCACAGCAAATGCTCTTTTCAAACCAGCCTCCCTCTTGTTGGAATGTTGCAGAGGCTGCTCGGTGCCCCTCAATTAACCTTGGGAAGCTGCCAGGAGAGCAGCCCTCGCAGAGCCAGCCCCTCTGTCCCCTTCTCCCCATATTCCCTCTTCCATCAGCTCATTGTCCCGGATTCCCCATGAGACTCTCTTTTCAGTGCCTCCACTGGCCTCCTCCCACATGCGCCCCCGCCCCCGCCACTGCCCCAGGCTCCCCTGGCAGCTGTGCTCACCACCAAGACCCAGGCTCCGCTTTTCCAAGTTGCTTTCCTAGAAAGGGAGTGGGGAGGGAGTCCAGCTTCTGAGCCCTCCCCAGTCAGGGCTCTGGATCAACTCTCCTTTACCAAACAGGTCCCATTATTATGTTTATTCCTCTCACCCTGCCCCCAGGAACACACCCTTCTCATTCATACACACCCAAATATCCTTGACAGCTGGGCCTCCCCGGGTTGGGCAATCCTCTCTATCCTCTATCTCATGTTTTCCCCTTGTCTTTAACCACCTAGAACAGAAACTGGGCTGCAGACAAGGTCAGAGGTTAAGCACCACCCTCTAATTCTAGCCAGGGCCATTGCAACCACATTCCACAGGGTAGATGGAGGTCCAGCTGCGCTCTCCTCACTGGGCTTCTGGTAGACCTCCTGTGCACAGCACCTCTTGAGCACTTGCTGTGGACTGGCTGCCATACTAACCTCTTAGCTCACTAATTCTTCTGAGCAACGCTGTTGTCTCTTAGCTGTACGTTCTGTGAGGGCAAGAACCATGTTTGTGTTACTTGTCTTGCACCTAGTAAAGTGCTCAGCTCCCAGTAGGTGCTTGGCACATGTTGGTTTGTTCAGACAGCTGATTGAATGGTGGGACATTTGCAAAAATACGAGGCTTGGGGAGGTCCCGCAACTTGCTTAAGGATGCACTGGTGGTGAGGAGAGGCAGGGACAGGACCCAGGTCTTCTGACTCGGAGTCCAGGAATCTCTCCTCTGTGCCATATTTGCCTTGTGTCCAAGTACCATGGAAACTTGTTGCTGTGGTACCCCCTGCCATGGACGTGTTTTCCAAGAATAAATCCGGATCTGTCTCTAGGCTGTCCATACCACTCTGAAGCCCAGCAAGGGGAGGGACAGAAAGGAGGAGAGGAGAGAAACAGAGAAGGGAGGGGTTAGGACAGAAGGCTGTGAAAGAGGCCGGGCAGAGGGGTAGCAGCGGAGGGAGGCAGGCTGATGTTTCCATCTGACCTCCGGCCCCTGTCTGGTCCCCAGCCCCTCTCTTCCTGTCCCCTGCACCTGCATGGCTCCCGGGAAGGTGGGGGCAGTGAGATAAAGCTGCATTGGGCATCTCCAGTAATACCACACAAGGCCCTTTTGTGTGGGTGTTGAGAGCTCAGTGTGGAGAGGTCTGGGAATGAGAGGTCTGGGGGTCGAATGGGTACAAGAATAGACCCCCTAGAGCCCTCCAGCTGTGGCTCCAGGGCCCAGTCTCCTCCCCCACCCCCAGCCTATCCATCTGCAGGCCCAAAGCAGAAGCGCAGGCCCCCCACACCCCTGCGAGGGCCTCTTTCCTCTCCCCAGCCCCCACTTCTGTGCCCTCGGCTTCAGTTTTGTTTTGGCCAAGAGAGGTGCTTTCTCCTTCTCAGCCTTTCCTTCCACCCAGACCTGTTTCTCACCGCCTCCCTCCAAATTAACCTACAACTCTCCCCATTTGCCTATGCCTCCTTTCCACCTTTCTGAGTGGACCTATTTCCTCATTCTCCCCCAACACAGTTCTGTTCTAAACATGGAAGCCTGTTCCTTGTGCCACACACTGACCAGCCGGGCCACCTCCTTGCCACTTCTGCACGTTTGGTTGCCACGCATTTTTAGGGAATACCCACTTGGGGCTAGGTGCTGCACAGGCCAGCCCCTTGACCTCAGCAAGTTTCAGAGCAGCAGCTTTCCTGGCTGGCAGTCTCTTATTCTTCCATCCCGTCTCTCCCTCTCCTTTCTTGAAGACTGAGTTCAGACCTCACTTCCTTCACTCAGCCCTCACCATCTGCACCATCTCCATTTTTTTTCTTTCTTTTCTTTTTTTTCTTTGAGATGGAGTTTCCATCTTGTTGCCCAGGCTGGAGTACAATGGTACAATCTCGGCTAACTGCCACCTCCACCTCCCGGGTTCAAGTGATTCTCCTGCCTCAACTTCCTGAGTAGCTGGGATTACAGGCACCTGCCACCATGCCAGGCTAATTTTTTGTATTTTTTGTAGAGATGGGGTTGGCCAGGGTGGTCTCGAACTCCTGACCTCAGGTGATCCACCTGCCTCGGCCTCCCGAAGTGCTGGGATTACAGGCATGAGCCACTGCGCCATTGTCCTGTTCTATTGCAATTCAAGTCTGGGCCATCATCACTCTTGAGATGGTGTAGACAGAGTTAATAAGTGCCGTTCACATGGTCAGCCTTGTTTTTCCATCCAGGTGCCAAGGTCCTGAGCAGCTGAGACTGTGGCTGGTCACTCTGGTGTTCTCCATAGGGCCTAGCACAGTGCTGACTGCAGGCTGGTGTCCAGGTGCTACTCATTCATTGTGGAATCCCTTCTGCAGGCGCTTCTTGAGCGTAGGCCCTGGGCCTGTCTGTTTCTGGCATTCTAGCATGGCTTGCTCCTTGGCTGACTCCTCACAGCTTCTTGAGCCACTGCTCGAGTCCACCTTTTGGCAGTTTCAAGGTTGCCATTTGCCTGAGTCCAGGACTACATGTGCCTCTGTGGAAGCTTCTGTGCTGTACTAGAATCTGGCTATTCAAGCCTTGGGGAGAAAGCCAGGTCTCATTTTCTTCCTGTATCATATCACAGGGTCATGACATTGAGCTGCTGGAGAGTCTGTGACAAAGAAACTGCCCATCAGAGTCTTCAGATCCTTCTCTCCTGGGCCTTAGTTCCCACTACCTTCTACAGTCCCTTTTCCAGATGGAGGAAGCAGAACTCAGACAGAGAATGACCCACCCCTTCGGGCTGCTGGGGCCAGAGCTGGATGGTGCAGCAGAGCCCTGATTCTAGCTGTCTTCCAGACTTCTGGATGCCAAGAGTTTGAGTGAGGTTCGCTGCTGCTCGTCTGTCACTGCGCCTTGCAGCTGGGGCCTGTGGCCGTGGGCAGACAAGGGCATACTCAGGTGGGCCAGGGTAGCCCCAGGAGGCCTGAGAACAACATTTTTAATGATGCAGCCATTGGCAAGGTGAGGAGTTGCTGAACAGTGCGGGTGAAACGTTCCTGGGGGGCAGTTCACAAGCAGGGCTATCTATATAGGGCTCCTGAGTTCTATGGGACAAATTTCATGCAGAGTAATGAACTTCCTTTCTGTAGTCCTACCTTAAGTCACACAACAATGAAATATGTCTTCTCTGAGATTGTTCGGAGCTGGCCTGGAACACCAAGAAGAAAGAGGAGAGGGATTAGTAAGGCTGAGGGTGCTGTCCACCTAGTTTTCAAATAAACTTATCCTAAATTATAGGTCTACTTTCTACCTTGGGCAAGGACTCCTCCCTTCTCAGCCAGGCAAGAAATGAATACAGTTCAGCTGAAATTCTAGTTTCTTTATCATTAACTTCTGCTACATTGCCACAAACAAATCTTTAAGAACTTGGACTTCAGGCTCAGCATGAGAGAATTCTGCTCTGTAGAGATGCGTGTTTATACCTGTGCACACACAAATGACCAGGACAGGTTCTGAGAGAGTGTCATCTGCTGCCCACTTGCATATGTGGGCAGCAGTTGGCATACATGTTACCTCTGCCATATGCGCAGGATGGTGAGAGCACAGGGAAGCAACATTAGGCTGCATCCTGCAATGGATGAGATTTGGGTAGACCCTCTTCCTGGGCTGTGGACTCATCTGGATGAAATATAAAATGATCCTATGGTGGTCGGAACAGATATCTTAAGCTAGGAAGGGCTGGATCAGTCTCTGGGTCAGTTACCACCACCTAACCAAGCTGTGGCCTTCAGAGGAGATTGCACCTCAATAGAACTCTGGACATTGTAGCAATTTTTTTAAATGGGGTCTTGTTCTATCACTTGGCCTGGAGTACAGTAGTGCAATCATAGCTCACTACAGCCCAGAACTCCTGGGCTCAAGGGATCCTCACACCTCAGCCTCCCAAGTAGCTGGGACGACAGGGGCATGCCACCGTGCTGCTAATTTTTAAATTTTTTTTTTTTTTTGTAGAGGTGGGGTCTTGCTTTGTTACCCAGGCTGGTCTCGATTTCCCGACTTCAAGCAGTCCTCTTGCCTCAGCCACCCAAAGTGCTGGGATTATAGGGGTGAGTCACCGTGCCAACCTGGTAAATTTGACTCATAATGAAGTTTGCGTTTGAATAAGACAAAGCATTCAGGAATTTATATTTGGAGAGGGCAAGATGGATGGTTAGAATATCTACTTGGGTCCAGAAAAACAACTTAAGACCAGAGGCCACCCACCCAAGAGACAAGCGGGGAGCCAGGAGAGACGAACGCCTCATGAGGTACTTGCAACGTTGTGGGAGGATTTTGAGCCTAGATGAAAAGTTCTTATGGTGAGAGGGCTTGAGACCCTTGCAAAGCTTTTCTCCACTTCTGCGTCAGATCTTAAGATTATATATTTATATTTCAGAAATGCAATTTTATTTATTTTCTTCTCTCCTCCAAGTTCTTTTAAAATCTGACTGGTCTCTGGTGTATTAAGAGAAAGCAAGGTGAAAGGATTTGCTTCACAAACAGGGTAGTCTTCTGTAAGGATCAAGGGCACATCCCTGACACCTGGGACTGGTAGTGGTAGCTTGAATCAAAGGGAGAAAACTCTGAGATCGGATACTATATGCCAAGCCCTTTTGTGTTGGTCAATTTTAGATGTCGACTAGGGTAAGGGCTGCCCAGATACCGCATAAAACTTTCTTTCTGGGTGTGTCTGTAAGGGTGCTTCTGGAAGAGGTTGGCAACAGAATTGGGAGGCTGAGTGAGGATGGTCTGTCCTCACTAGTGCGGGCAGCCAGCATCCTACCCTCCATCAAGGCCCCATATAGAGCAACAAAGGCTGAGGGTGGGCAAGTTGCTCTCTTCTGGAGCTGGGGTAGCTTCTCCTGTCCCTTGGACATCAGAACTCTAGGTTCTCAGGTCTTTGGACACAGACTGAATTACACCACCAGCTCCTCTGGTTCTCCAGCATTCAGATGGCGTATCATTGGACTTCTCAGCCTCCAGAATTGCATGTGCCAATTTCTATAATACATCCCATTATATCTCTATATGTATATTGATATCAATATTGATGTCTATATCAATCCTATTAGTTCTATTTTTTCTGGAGAACTGTAATATATACCTTTCTTTCTAGATATTTCTTCTAGCAGTCATTTTTTTTCCTTCAATTTTGAAGGCTGTTTTCATTGCAAATTGTATCATCCAGAAATGGCTGCAACAATCTCTCCCATCCCATAAGTTCTTCTTAAAATGTGACAGGGGCCGGGTGCGGTGGCTCACGCCTGTAATCCTAGCACTTTGGGAGGCCGAGGTGGGTGGATCAGGAGGTCAGGAGTTCGAGACCAGCCTAGCCAATATGGTGAAACCCTGTCTCTACTAAAAATACAAAAATTAGCTGGGTGTGCTGGCATGTGCCTGTAGGCCCAGCTACTTGGGAGGCTGAGGCAGAAGAATCACTTGAACCTGGGAGGCGGAGGCTGCAGTGAGCTGAGATCGCGCCATTGCACTCCAGCCTGGGTGACAGAGTAAGACTCCGTCTAAAAAAAAAAAAAAATGTGACAGGGACACTGTTCTATTGAGAGGTGGGGAACTGTGTCCTCTCCCTTTGAACTGGGGCAGGTTTTTAACCCTGATGGAAGTGATGCTATGTGTCTTCCAAGGCTGGGATATAAAGGGTGATATGCCTTTCACCTGGTTCTACTGGGACGCCAGCTTTTGGAACCTAGCCACCATGCTTTGAGGAAGCCCAGGCAGCCTGCAGAGAGGCCCACTTGAGGAAGAATCACAGCCCTTTGCTGGCAGCCCAGGCTAACAGCCAGCGTCGACCTGCTAGCCACGTGAGTAAGCCATCCTGCAAGGAGAAAGGGCCACACCCCGGTGGAGCTGATGCCACATGACGTAGAGAACTGTCCTCACCAGCCGGTGTCCAAACTGCGGATTCATGAGCAAATGAATGAGCCTTCTTGCTTTAAGCCGTGATATTTTGGGCTGGGTTTTTACACTGCAAGACAACTGATACAGTTCCCTATTTATGTAAACACTAAACACGCTCTTTGGTGTTTGTGTTGAGTAAGTTGCTTTTATTTAGAACTGCCTCTCCTTTTCACAAGCAGCTGTCCCAACAATTGTTCTACCCTAGATTCTGCAATGAGGTCTGGAACCACTGAGGAAGGTGAGAAGTGACAGGCAAGTGAACTATTGTTTTTGAGTCCTCCTTGTTCAATGACTATGAGGAGGGAATGAGGATAGTTTCCTCTTCTCCTACACTTGAAGCTCCTGTCAGCCCCCTTTCTCACATGTCCTCCAAAGGCCTCTGGGGATGTGCAGGTAGGTGGCTACATGTGATTTTTTTTCATAGACACACTGATAAGACTATTGTTTTGTATTTCCAAAAAGTCAGTTCCTCTTAAAAGAAGATGACAGACACTCCCATATCTGATATACATAGCATCCCTGGATATATTACTGCATTTATTAGTGACATCGATGACATTCAGGTACACCTAGGAGCTGCGCAGGGAAGTGGCTCATGTTCCTCCCTCATGTCCCTTTTGGACATCTGGGGTCCATGCTCCCCTTGAACACTCAACTGGATGTGTCTGTGCTAGGAAGGGGCAGCCATCCTTTCTGGGTCCAAAGCTCAGCCATAGGCCAAGAGGAAAAGATTTGATCAGACTCACTCCTCACTGTAAGCTGGTACAGTATATCTCTCTTTAGCTGATCTGAAACCCAGTTGAGACATGTCTAATGATGATGATGATGATGATGACGAACTTTTCCCTTTGTATCTTAATTTTCTTCCCCTTCCTCTCTGCCTTCATCCCTTGTTCCACTCTGTTTCCAGTAGAATTATCCAGAAGAAATTTGTTCTCCTCTTTAGATAGATCCTTTGAACCCCTTCCCAACCCAACTCATGTTCTAAAGCTTGTTACGTGTTTTTTTCTTTCCAATTTGACAGACACTTTTGTTGTTGTTTGTTTTTTAACAGGGTCTCATTCTGTCACCCAGGCTGGAGTGCAGTGGCATGATCACTGAGCCTAGAATTCCTGGGATCTGGCAATACTCCTGCTTCAGCCTCCCGAGTAGCTGAGACTACTGGCATGAGCCTCCACACCCGCCATCCATTCTGATAGACAGCTCTACTTTTCTAGCAGGAGCCACAACCCTGAGTAGGACAAATGCATGGCCAGACAAAGCAGTCAAGATGGGTGGTGAGAGTGGCTCCATCTTTTTCCTTGCCCTGCAGGCCCCTAGGAGAGGGTTTCTCTGAGACTTGATGTTTCTCACTCCATACCTAACAATGGTGAGGAACTGGGGCCAGCCTTTGTGGATCCAGCACTTTTCTCTAGGCCACAGTTAGCTGCTTAGAGGTTGTGGGAGGAGAAGGATCCTGTTATGACCAATTCCGCAAATGGATTCCAATATGTCTTTATAGTCCCGGGGCCCTGGGAAAGTGTGTGTGTGTGTATGTGTGTGTGTGTGTTGGGGGTGGAGTTATTCTGGGTCATGCCACCTGGAAATCACTGCATCAATGAGACCTGGAGCAGCTCCCTTCATTGTCCCCAGAAAGGCATCTTTGCCCAAGAAGAGAACCAAAATCATGGCTCAGGGAGAGATGGCCCCAAGTTATGCATCTTGAGTGTGTTTGCACGGGTGGAGGGGTGGGTAGGGTAGAAGGTTATTCAACAGTCCTGGTTCTCCAGATCTATCCAGGCCCTCGACCTTTAACCATGTGCTCACTGACTGCTCTGTTGGGGGCCTCTTTCCGCCTCCCGGCTGGCGGTGAGCTAAGAGGCTTCCGGTGTCAGGGAATGCTCCACCTCCGGTGTTCAAGGCCACTTTCTGTGCATGTGTGTGCACCTGTGTGCACGCTTTCCCAGATGCAAGTCTCCTTGTTGTTTTGGGAACTTCGTGTCCTGGAGCCAGGGCTTTGTGGCTAATGAGTGCTTTGAGATGATGAAATTCCTGAGCTCTCGCTCGCTGACCCTCTGCCTTCCTTCCTGGGCCAACAGCCCATCCCAGGGATCGGTGTGATTCTTACCACTGCCTTCACTCCCTGAAAGAACAAACATCTTCACTGCAGCCTCTGAGCGCTGGTGTGAGGTGATTGTTTGTAGTAGATGTTTCCATGACACTCATTTATTTCTTCTGCAAATACAATTGTATTGGGGGAGGGGAGGGGACGGAGACAGGCTAGGGTAGGGAGACTGGAACATACGAAGACCTTCCAGTTTCCTATTTACATTCCTCTGTAGGATGAGAAGCCCCTTCCCTTTCCCTGGGTCTCCTCCAACCCAGACTCCTAAAGCTTCCCCCAAACCCATTTTGGTTTCATGCGGCCGAGACGGGGCTGGGCTCCGAGTAAGGTGGGGAGGGGAGGAACCCTGTGCGTGAGGAAGCAGCCTTTACCAGGAGAAGTGGGAAAAAGACCCAACTTTGATTGCTTGGAGTCGGGATTCAGTAATGATGAGCAGCAGTGACCAGCACTGGGGGTGGAGTGTGTGTGCACGAGTGTTCCTGAGGGGTCTGTGGCACTTCGCAGCTGAGCCAATGACTCACTCTAAATCTTAGCGACTTTGAGAGGTCATTTTAGTCATCCCCCGGTCTGCATCACGTTTGGAGGGGGTGGTGCGCTGCTCTGGGGACGTGTCTGGGTGCGGAGGGAGTGGGGGTGGGGAGGCGGCGCGTGACCTCTTTGAAAAGATCTCCGGCGAAGGACGTTCCCTGGCTCTCCCGGGCCGCCGGCTCCCGGGTTTCCCCATCATAGAATCAGCATGGTCCTCTCGGGAACTGCTTTTTGCCGGATGGAAACCGGATGTTGGGTTCCATGAGTGGGCGGGGGCTCCACTTCCCTCAGACCTGTGCGGGGTAACTGAGACCCGCCAGGGTCCCGTTAGAAGCTACCATTTCCTTCCCCAGAAACTTGCCACGCAGTGTGAGCCGAGAGAGCAGCGAGCACAGACGCTATACCGCCTTCTCCCCGGCAATGCGCATGATTCTGCGGCTCTGGGCTCGCCACACTTCAACGCACCTTGAAATGGGCTCGCCTCCTCGCGCCGCGACGGGCGGAAGGCTCAGCCAATCGGACCCCGGGCTTGCGGGCGGCGCCCAATGGGCGGGCGGCGGGGGCGGTTCCGGAGGCCCGGCCCGGCTAGGCTTCACCGTGGACCTGGCTGCGCTCCGCCCGGGCGAGTAGTGCAGGTGCCGCTGCGCCGGGGCCGGGGAGGCGCGCGCCGAGCCGAGCGGAGCCTAGGAGGGATGGAGAGCTGGCCGCCCGGGCTGCAGGAGCACCGGCGCGGGGCGTAGGCGGCGCGAGGCGGGCGCGAGGCGGGCGCTCGGGCGCGAGGCGCGTGCGGGCGCGGGAGCACTTTGCGATAGGATGAGGCTCCGGGCTGGCGCGGTAGTACTATGATTTGGTATGTGGCCACTTTCATAGCAAGTGTGATCGGCACCCGAGGGCTTGCGGCTCAAGGTGAGTTGAAGTGCGGCGTCCCTCCCCTGCCCCTCCCGGCGCCCTCGGCCCCTCGCGCCCGGCCCCTCGGTTTCCCGGTTCCTCGGCCCCCGGGTTCCCCGGCTCCCCAGCGCGCCTTCCCGCGGGCGAGGCTTGGGCTCCGACTTGGGCCAGGCGCGCCCGGGAGCACTGCCGGGGAGGGCCTGGGGGCCGTGGGCTGGAGGGGCGGGCGGGAAGGGGCCAGAGCCCACGGGCTGCCGGGCGCTCGGGGAAAGGACGCAGTGGAACCTAGGTCGACTTCGCCCACCACGGGCCCCACGGTGCACACCGGCGCGCCGAGCCCGTCGCCTTCTGCCCGGCGGCCGCCTCCCAGAGCTGCGGGAAACTCTGGCTGCGGGAGTTTGCGGTCTCCGGGCAGGCTGCAGCACGCTGGAGCCCCGCGCCGCGAGGAGCGCCTGCAGGGAGGCGCGACCCGGAGGATCCCTGGGACTCGCGGCACACGCGTCTAAGGCCCCGGCTTCGCGCGGCCCTGCGGGCGTCCATCGCTGCGCTGGCGCCCCTCCTGCCCACCCATCTTGGCAGCTGGAGGTCGGAGCCCCCTAGCTGGGGCCCCCGGTGAGAGGATTGATGAGGCCAGCTTCGAGGTGTGTCCGCTTTTGGCTGGACCCCGCCGGCCCCCGCGCCTCTCAGCCGCACCTGGGCCCCGGCCACGCAAAAGTTCCCCGGGAGCGCGCCGCAGCCGCGCGGGCCCCACGCCGCCCTCCCCAGGCTGCGAGGCAGAGCTGGCTGGGGGCGGCGGCGGGGGAGGGGGGGGGGCGGGGAAGGGGGGTCCCCACGCTGTGAATCCGAGCGGAGGGGGGATTTTCTCTTTCCGCTCTCCTGGGTCTGAGCTGGGGGAGACGCAAGGGGGGAGCCACCGAGTTGGGTGATGCGTGCGTGAGCGCGCGGGCTTTTGCTTTGGAGATGGGCAGAGCGACCTACAAGCCTCTGGGTGGCACCCCCGGCTCTCGGCCCTTGTATGGAAGTGGGAGCGGAGCCTGGAGGGTGCCAGGACTGTGAGCTCAGGGCTGTCAGCGCGCAGACACGACCCGGCTGCGGGCAAGTTCACCAAGCCGGAGGAGATGGCGGCGGGCGAGAACCCGCTGTGGGTGGGTATCAGCAGGCAGGACTCGCCGACAGAGAACCCTCTCCCAGCGGCATGGGGCACCGGGTGGGCTGGAGGCGCCTCTCGCGGGGTCCCCTCGTCACCCGTCTGTGCAGGGGGGTGTGCTTCAAGAAACTTTCCGGAATGGAATGAATATGTCGCCTCTGCTTCTGAGGAGGGGTGGTGGTGTCTGAAAACAGAACGAGCAGAGGGCGAAGGGAAGGGTGATTTTGTTAACTGACGTGTTGGTCCGGGCAGTTTTAAAACTCTTCATTTGTCAGGTGGGAACACTGAGGCAAGGGTGATGGCGGAAGCTTACGGAACGGGGGGTGGATGTGAGGTGGGTCGGGCTGCGCTTGACAGTCTGCCTGTAGCCTCATCCTCTCCCCCATTTCCTTGCCGTCTTCCAATGCCCGCATCCTCCTCCCCTCCCGTTTTTGGTATGTTCCTCCTATGGGACTGTCCCTGAAAGCACAAAAGGATGAGCTGGGATCTTTGAATAGAAAAGAGACGCTGAAGGAAGGCTCTGAAATAGCCTCCAAACCTAAGTCAGGGTGGGCAATGGACTTCTTTGCAAGTTTAAGCCCAGAATAAAGGAATATGAGTTTATACTGCAGCAACACATAGAATCGCAAGATAGAAGGAAGGGCTTCCCAAAATTGAAGGCTGCCCGGCATGAAGGTTATGCCCTCTTTCAGGGTGCAGAGGGGTCCTTCTGTCTGGAATGGCTGGACATGTACCCCTGTCTGGAAGCAGAGGGTGACCTTACTGCTCTTGGGGTCTTTTTTAGCCTCAGTTGCCCTGTGTGTAGTAGTTAAGGACCTAGGTCTAGAGCCATGTGGCTGTGATTCAAATTCTGGCTGTGCCACCTGCCGACCCTGTGACCTTGGGCAAATTCTCAACCTCTCTAAGTGTCACTTGCCTCAATAGAAAATGTGCTAATAGCATGTACTTTTAGGGCTTTTAGGTGGACATGAGTGTTATAAGGAAACAAAACAACTACCTGTTATATAGTACGTGCTCAGTAAACATTAACATTATTTTCTCAGTGTCCCTGGGATTCCAGGATCCCAGGCCCAATTTCTTTCCCTTGGGCCATTCAGGGCACTAGGAGCTGAGAATGTGTTGCGGGGAAGTTCAGAAGGCTGCCTGTGTCAGGAAGTAAGACCCCTTTCTGGGCTGACCTTGTCTGGGCAGAACCTCTTGTCCCTGGCATCCCAGGGCACGTGTGCAGGATGTGAGGGCCTCAGAGCTGCTCGGAAGTCCTTTGCAAGGTCTCCAAAGTGTTGTCAGTGGCCAGAGGTTTATGGAAGGACACAGCCTGGGAAGTGAGGGCTTACAGCACACTGCCTCTGGAGGGAGAGGGTGGACGCCTGCTCGTGTGAGCAGCACCAGCCAGTGTTCACATGCTGGTGAGGCTCCCTGTGAGAGCTCAGCTGTTCCCTGACTGGCAGAGGTGACTTCTGGGGCAGTCCCTCAGCAGGAGGGACTTTGAGATGCCACCTTTAGGATTTGGCCATAGCAGGGGCTGCTCTGGCAGAGGGGGAAAGGGATGATGTTGTGTTGGGACCCGACTCCATCAGCCCTCGGGTGCAGGACAGAGGTTGGAATGGGCTCCTCCTTTTGACTTTGAGTGTGTGTGCCTGGGAGGTCATTAAGGTCAGTGGACAGGTTGGGGAAGTGTGGAGAAGAGAGGGGCTGGAGTGGTACCCAGAACCTGGAAGACAGTGATTGGTGTGGACTCAGTGTCTCAGACGGCTGCTGAGCCAGCCCGGGGGAGTTCCTACTCTGTGGGAGGACCCTGGGCCGTGCTTAGCTGACTGTGGACCTTGGATAGGGGAGGAAAGTCCCAGACTTTACACCCACGGCTGCCTCCTGTGTCTGCCACAGATGCTGTGGTTACATTATCCCCGACTACAGTGTCCCCAAATACCGTGAGGTTCTGACTCAGATCCTGCTGGTAGTTGGGCCATTGCCCTCTACTTTCTCCCTGGCCTTGACCTATCCTTCTTCCTTTTGGTGATGAAGATGGGAGGGTGCAGGTTTGGACTCAGAGGTTGCCATCAAGACCCCGTGGTGAGCCTATCAGCTGAGAAGGACTTAGGAAGTGGTCAGTGGCTGGATGGATGTGTGTGTGCATCCTCAGCACACACACGCTAGGGACAGGAGTGTGTCTGGCAGCCTGTGCCCTGTGGGAAGCTGGGGAGACGGCGATGTGAGAAGCGCTTGGCTGAGGGGCAGTGGGAAATCAGCTTTCAGCCACGGGCCTGTGGCCCTGCATGTGCTGGTCTTGGAGTTGCAGGGTCCTAGATAGACCTTGAGTGGTTTCGTGTTTATAGCTCTGAGACAGAAGGCTGGGATCTGGTTACAGAGGAGCAGAGGCTGCCTCGCTGGAAGATTCTGAGCCCCAGCATCACTCTGGCCCTCACTCCAGCCTCCTGTGCCTTTGCCTTCTCCCCAGCCAGGGTGCTGGCTGTGTCTTCTTCTTTGGCCCTCTCCTCGTCAGCCCTGCTGGGTGCTTCAAGATATGGGGGTGGGAGATAAGCTCCAAAGAGGGCTGGGCCTGAGATTTAAGGTAGCTCTCTTCTCCACATCCTGTGGCCTTCTCAGGTTGGGGTGCAGGGTACTTAGGGAGTGGTCCCCTTCCACCTGCTTCCTAGAAGAGGTTAAGCAGCTTGTGTGAAGAGTGGATCTGAATGGTCAAAGAGCTGCAGCTGCTGAGAGCTTCTAGCTGTCCAGAAGTGTGTGTGTGTGCGCATACACACACGTTCCTATATGTGTACATATGTGTGTGCCCCTGCATGTGTGCATATATGTGCCCCTGTGTGTGTGTGCATGCTGTCATGTATGTGAATTGCGTATGTGTGCACACCTGTATGTGTGCATGCCCACAAGTGCTTGAGTGCCTGTGTGTTTGTGTGCACGTGCGTGGAGTGGCAGGGTGGGGAAGGTAGTGTGCAGACACGAGGTGGGGGCCACTCCTCTCCGTGCTGCAGCCCTGAGAGCAGAGACACCCTTGGAGCCAACTTCTTGCCTTCATAGCCCCTCCCACTATGCCACGGTGCCCTTGGTGCTGGAGTCTAGGCAGCACAGAGGTTACCAGAGTGGCGGGCCCCAGCCTAGGGCCTCTCTGTCTCCCTGAGGGTGTGGCTGTGGTCTCAGTTCCTCACTCCAGAGGACTCTGGGGTTGGATAGGCAGCTTATGCCCATTCCCCAAAAGGTGCTGCCCATGGGTGTGAGCCCAGTCTGCTGGAGGCAGCTGACCTATTTTTCTTGGGAATCTTCCTGCTTTTCTGTTCTCTCTTGCGTGAATAAGCAGGAGATGGGGCCTCCAAGAGGGCTCTGGAGAAAGAGTCCGAGTGCGCCAGGGCTGGGAGGAGTCTCAGCCGGCCTGACTGTCCTTTCTGAGAAGGTCCCGCTCAGCCTGGCTTTCTGTCCCCCGTGGCCCCTTGCCTCCCTTCTGGTCGTGTGTACCCCGAGACGGAGCAGGGGCCTGTGACTTGCACACAGGCACAGACTGTACGAGGTGAGTCACTGTCTTCATTTTCTGGCTTTGGAGTAGGAATGTTGATGTTGCCCGGGGAGTAAACATGGGACTTCGGCTTCCCACGGACTTACTGCCTCTATCTGGCATCTTACCACGGAGCCCAGCCTCCTGGGGGCCGAGCCCACGGTGCCCTCAGTTGGCCAGGCTGCCTGCCAGCTGCAGGGGTGCAAGCACCTGGGCCCTGTGAGTGCCGGGCAGGCCTCTGCCCAGGTGGGGAGAGGAGCAGTGGGGGTGTGGCTTTGCCTCTGCTGAGGAGCCACTAAAGGAGTGGAGCAGAGATTGAATTACTGACTTCCTTCCTGCCGACTCTTGGAAATACAATCTAGCCGAGAGCAAATTAAGGTTGCTAATAGCATCCTGGCCTCACAGCTGCTGGGGGAGCCCAGCCGAGAAGGGTTAGGGCGGAGCGGGCCCCGCAGAAGGAAGGTGCCTGCCGAGCTTGCACCTCCCCAGTGCCTCTCCTTAAGGAGCGGCTGGGGCTCCCTGACCCCTGGCTTCCGAACCTGAGAGGTTTGGTGGCGAGTGGGGGCCGGGAGGGCTGTGAGGGCATGAAGGGGAGATCACTGAAGGGTGGAAATGCTCTGAGGTGCTGTCGGGTTGGGTGTGGGGGCTTTCCTGCAGGCAGAAGGGTGTCCAGAACAGCCTGTACCTGCCTGCCTTCCTGTAGGGAGAACAGGACACCGTCGGCGTTTTGGGCCAGGTCTCTCCCCCGCCGCCTTGTCCTTTCTGGGTGTTCGCTGTGCTTTGGGTCCCGCCTTCCTCCTGCCTTCCTCTGGGCGTGTGCCTCCCACTTTGTGAGAGCCCCGGGTCTGCCGGCTTCCTGGAATCTCCTGGAGCCTCCTGGCTTGTCAGGGAGGAGGGGTTGGGGGACTATTGGGGGCTGTGCCTTTTTTGGACTCAGCAGGGATTATTTTTAGGCTGGCAGATGGAGGTGGCGGTGGCTGTCGCTGGTATTATTAGACAACAGGCCTGTGGTTTGGAAGTCTGGTGCCCAGAGGAGGCGGAGGAGGAGGAGGAGGAGGCTGCAATAAGGACTTGTACTAATGAGCAACGGATGCTGGTGCTCACTCCGTTCCCCGCTTCCCCAGCCACCTTCCCCAGCCACCGGCCAGACCCAGCTAGGGGTCTCAGAGTCTCAGGCAGAAGGCCAGGCTCCTCAGAGCTGGTCAGAGCCCACCCGGCCGCCTTCTGAGACAGGCCCACCCTATGGTCCTAGGCTTCAGGGTCTGGGCTGGCAAAACCTGTCTCAAGTGTGGGGTGGGAGTTGCCAACCTCTGGCTCAGGCCCTAAGAAAGGGAAAAGTGAGGGACAGTGGGTGAAAGACCTTGAGCTCGGCCCCTGGGTTGGGCCAGGATGACCTCTGTCCCACCTGCTTTCTGAGAAGGACAGGGACACCATCCGTGCATCGGGCACAGCTGGAACCGAGTAACTTTGGGTGAGCGGCACAACTCCCCGTTTGCTCATTTTTCAATGGAGACAGCGGTGCGTGTGTCAGGAGCCCATTGTGGGCAGGGACTGAGATTCCCTGCGTTCCCAGCACAGAGCCTAGTGTGCAGCAGGCATTCACAGCACGCGAGGCTTGCATGCCAGCTGATGCTCGCCCGGCCCTGCTCCTCACACCTTGCCCTGCACACCGCCCTCCATATTTAGAGCAGTCCTGCTTTCAGGTACCCTCCTCCCCCAGCCCTTCCCTGGCGGAGGAGCTCCAGGTTGTGGGTGCGAGACATGGGCTGTGCCAGGCCCTGGATGCCTCATGGTTCTGCACAGGGGTCCAACAGCAGCCCTGGACTCAGCTACCCACTGGGTACCACCTGGCCCAAAGAGTGGGAGATTTGTACCCTGTGGGCTTCCCAAAGGGTCAGCCAGACCTCTGGGGGCTACCTTATCTTTCCTTGCCCTCCTACTTTCTCTTCCCCACAATAACTGCTCCAAAGGGAGCTGGGCACACCCCCAAGATACAGATTTACTAGGTTCTGGGCACCGCTATTTCTGGCCTTCTCTAAAGAGAGCGAGACCTATGGCACCGCATGGGTGCCCTTCACTGTTCCTACCCTTGACAATGCCCGTCTTTCCCCTTTGAGGGGGAGCCTGGCCCCTCTGGGCTGCTGTGATGGCAGAGGGGCTCAGCACACTCCACCCTCCCCTTCCTCTCTTCCTCCTGTTCCTCCCCTTCCTCCCCACTGCCTTCAGGAGCCAGCCCCTCCCCCTTCCAGTCTCCGATCTGCCCCCACCCAGGCTCTGGGGTGTTCTGACAGTCTGTGTCTGTGTCCAGCTGGCCTGAACTCACCCTCCCAGGGCTGGGCTCCACACCTGGCCCCTCCTCCGCTCTCCTGTTTCCACCTCTTTCGCTCCTGGATGTGGGTTTGGTTTCCCCCTGTATTTGGGTTTATCTGTCTATCCTCCATCTTCCCTCTTTACTGCCAGCCTGATTACTTTTTTTCACATTGAGCTTTTCTGGAGAGAGTGTGTTATTAGACATACTTTGGCTCAGAAACGATCAGGCTTAGGGAGAAGTGCTTGTGGGTGATGGAGTGAGAGAACATGCCGTGCGTGTGTGTGTGTGAAGGAGATGACAGAAAACCAGTAAATATTCTAGGATCCAGAAAAGCAAGAGGGCTTGGGGTGAGGGTGGAGGCCAGGACATGGGCGCCCACACCACTGCTTTATTCTGGGGAAGCTCCCTCTCATTTTGTCTTGCTTATCCTCGTTGTGATGTGTCCTCTCTGCAGCCGCCTCTCCCTGGTTGAAAGGGTCTTTGGGAAGAGATGCTGGGAGGGGACTGCCTGCCTTGGGTTGGGTGCTCAGTGCTTAGCCCAGGGGCTGGCTGGGGCTGGGGTGGAATCCCAGCGCCGGGGAAGGTTTGAAGAGCCTGCCTCATTGTTGTGCAGTGAAAATGAGGCCGGCTCGGTGCAAATGAGCAGCCTCATAGCGGGAACCCACGTCAAAGCCAACCCACCTCCTGGCGTTGCCCCCTAGAGCCCTCCACCTGGAAGCCAGCTCACCAGAGCAAACTTCACTGTTGGAGGTGCCTGCTGTCCCCCTAGGCCTCTGTTCCTCCTGCCTGCGCCCTAGGGCCAAAGTCCTGGGAAGGAACCACCTTCTGTTGCCCATTCTGCCCTCCTCCAGGTAACCTGGCACCTGGGAATAACTCCCTCCTCTTCCCCTAGGCTCCTGTAGTTTCTTATCTCCTCACAGGTCTGTGCTGTGGACACACAAACACACACACACACACACACACACACACACACAGCTTCTCTGCAAACTCATGGCACCCATTATTCACCCATTCCTCTTGGTCCAGCATCCGCCTTTGTGTTCCTGGCTGCTGGGAGGCAGGCTCTCCTGCTGAGGGCCCCTGGGGCTGTGGGGGAGGTGAGGCTGCAGCTGGGCACTCTCCCTGCTTTCCCTGAGGGGCTGGGTTGCAAACTTAGCCTGAAGCAAGGTTGGGGGTGGGGGAATTGGGAAACCTGCTGGGGCCTCAGGCAGGTGAGTGCAATGCTCTGCTCTGCTCCAAAAATACTCTTGTGATCTTAGCTCTTTCTCTAGAAAACAGTGATGTCACCGGGAGCCAATCAGCTTCTGGAAGGGCTTGCCTCCTCCCTCTTCCGCAACTTGCAGGGGAGGGGGAGGGGAAGAACAAGACACACAGAGATGACATACAGACGGACACGGAGGGCCACAGACACAGAGGTACATACATGCAGAGACGGAGCCCTTGCATACAGAGAAGCAGGCAGAACCCCTCCCCTTGCATGAGCCACCCGAAACACACACACACACACACACACACGCACACGCACACACACACGCACACACACACACGCTGGTAGAAACAGGGAGAGAGATAGGCGGGTAGACACAGTCGCCCACACAGAGCAAGAGCTAGAGAGAAAGAGACAGAAGGAGACACAGAAAGACATGGAGAAGGAGCAGGAGCCAGAGAGAGATGGACAGATAGACACACACGGCAGAGATGGAGCCAGCAAGACAGATAGGCAGACAGACAGACAGAAGGAGCCAGAGACAGACAGACACACAGAGGAGCCAGCAAGGCAGACAGACAAACAGAGATCCAGAGAAGGAGCCAGAGAGAGACAGACAGACAGACACACAGAGAAGCCAGTAAGACAGACAAATAGAGATCCAGAGATGCGAGAGAGAGAGAGAGAACAAACACAGAGGAGCCCAGCATGTGTGTGTGTGCACAGACACAGAGAGGTGGCCAGACACAGACATGAAGGGATAAGAGACAGCGAGGTGCACACAGGGGTCCGAGATGCAGAGAGAGTCAGACCCAGGCACCGGAATGGGGAATGGCAGGGGCTGGTGCTGCCCTCCTCTGGGCATCCTCCCCCGCGGGAGTCCCCAGCTGGCTCTCTGTCTTTAAGCTGCCGCTTCGGTACTGCAGCTGCTGTCCTAGGTGCTGCCCTGGAGAGTCGGGTGCCCGGCCTGGGACCAGAAGGGTCTGGGGCTGGGGAAAGCTGTGGTCAATTGGCAGTAGGGAGTAGTACCAGGGAATGAAGGGGGTGAGGCTTCCCCTCAGCCATCCTTTTCCCTGGGACGTTACTGGACAAGGTGACCTTGTGGCCTCCCTGGACCTGCCTGGCAGTGGAGCCTGGTGTGGGAGGAGGGCTGCACGCTTTCTTTGGGCCCAGGAGTGGTGCTGCGGCGCTTGGGGTGCGTGGCTCTTCCTCTCTGCAGCGTCCTCTAGCTTGCGGTGGGGTGGAGGCAGGGATGGTCCTCCCGCCTGCTGCCTTGCTCGCCTCCTCTGCTGCCAGCCAGGGTGGGTGTTCCCTATCCCACCGTCTGATTTCGTTTTCCTCTGCCCAACGTGGGGACAGCCCTGGGATCTCCCTCCTCCGTCGCCAGCATCCTGCTCTCCTAATGGTGATGTCTGGGGCTTGGGCCCCTCCCACTCCCCCCTCTGCAGCAGGGCTGGCAGAACTGTGCTGGGAGGAGGGGCTGGAGAGGCCGCCTCAGCCTGCGGGGTTTCCCTCTGGTGTTGCCACGAGCAGCCTCGGCTGAGCTTGTTAGGGATTTCCCTGCTCCTGCATGGAGTACCCTTGTTTTGTGCCGTGCACATCGGGCTGAGCTGGGGGTGGGGTGGAGGAGGAAGGCTGGCTCTGTCATTTCCCACCAGGCTGTAGTGGCAGGCGTCCTGGTGCAGAAAGAATGTTCCCTGTGCACGGGCAGCCACAACTGGGCAGCGCTGTGGGTCTCCAGAGGGGACCGGGCCCCTCACCTCCATGTCCTGGACTTCTTGTAATTGCTGGGGCAGGATGCCAGCAGGGGGTGGGGCCAGATGACGCCTGCGGCTCTTTGAGACTGGGGAGGGAAGAGCTGGTGTGTAGGGCTGAAGAGAATGGCTTCCCTCTTGTTTCCTCTCCCTTCCTTTCCCCCAAGTTGTGGATGCTTGGGGGCCCCAGGACAGAGGGAGGTATGAGCAGCGAGGGAGAGAGGGATGGAGGGTGCGCGTGGGACCCTCCTGGGAGGGCACGGTGGCCCATGGAGGGCAGCTGATGGGGGGTGGGGTGACCCTGTGACACGGACATGGGGCTGCTGGGGCAGGATCTCTCTGTCACCTCCTTTCTGTGTCCAACCTGGCTGTCCCCATCAGGCGCCCACGGCCTGCGAGAGGAGCCCGAGTTTGTGACGGCAAGAGCTGGGGAGAGCGTGGTCCTACGATGCGATGTGATCCACCCAGTGACGGGACAGCCCCCACCCTATGTCGTAGAGTGGTTCAAGTTCGGGGTCCCCATCCCCATCTTCATCAAGTTTGGCTACTACCCACCGCACGTGGACCCTGAGTATGCAGGTAAGGTCTGGGCACCCGGTTTCCTGCACCTTCCCCATCTGGAGTCGGCTCCCCTGTGGTTCGCCTCTGGCCCCTACCTTGTCCTGATCACTCTTTATCGCTGTTTCCCAGTCTCTGCCTGGTTCCTCCCATCCTTTGTCCTCTGGTGGGTTCTAATTAAGCGGTGGGAGGAGAGGGAAGTGGAGGTGATGCGGAGTAAAGCCTTCTAAACAGCAAAACAGCACCGCCCGGGGTGTGGAGAGGGCTGGGAGCTGCAGGGGAAGCTGCAGAAGCCTGGGTGGGAGAGTGGGATGGAGAGGACAGCAGGCTGAGTCAGGCAGCCCTGGGCCAGCACGGCTTTCCCTGCTTGGCTGCACCCACCCCTTTCCTCTTGGCTCTGAAGTCGGGGTGCCTTCCCATCCTGAGTGTATGGATGAATCTTTGGCCTCCCACCGTTTGCAGGTGCCTGGTCTCTGCCTCCTTGTCATGCTGTCCTCTCCTCCTGGCCCCGTCTGTGTCCTGCTTGGCAGTTACTCCTGCCAGCAAAGGCCTCGTGACTCACTGCCGCTGCCTGCCCCCCAGCCTGCGGGAGAGGAGGGCGTGGGTGTGTGTGTGCATGCGTGTGCGTGTCATTGAGCGAGCGTGTGTTGGGGCTGAAAGGAAGGGAGGAAGCAGGCAGGGCACTGCCTTCACTTTCATCTTTGCTGGTGGCTTCTGAGGTCTGCCCTGCCTTTCTCAGAATGCTTCCGTCTCTGTCCCTCTTTTGCTCCTGTGCCTATGTCTCATGCTCTCTTTTTGGCCAGGGTTGGCTTTGAGAGTCTAGTTTTTAGGCAGATTGCCAGCGTCAGAACAAGGAGGAGAGCAGAGGTGCTGTGATATTGGCTGGGGTGAGGGTTAGGGTTAGGGTTAGGGTTAGGGGTGAGCTAAGAGCAGGTGAGGTGGGGTGAGGGGTGAGCTAAGAGCGGGTGAGGGGGGCCGACCTCGAGGGCTGCTCCACCCTGCTGGCGTCATGGAAGAGGCTTCTGCACCTCTGGCCTCCTCATTGCCACATGTGAGACACAGATGGCATCCTACTGGGGCAGGGGATTAGAGCTGAGGAAGGGTGCCTCCAGGATGTTTGCTCTGATGGCCAACCCATTCCTTGTTCTCAGGCTTCTGGGCCCTGCTGCCCTCATCTCCTGGGGTCACTGGGCTTTGGTAGGATATATAGTCTCTCTGGCACTGACAGCAGGACCGGGAGGGGACCCTAGCATCCCGGTCCCCAGCCTGCCTTCCGTCTGCCCTAGAGAGGGAAGCTGGGTGAGCCAGTAGTCCTGGGAATGCTGCTGGGATAGGGATATTGCTCAGCCTGAATGGAGGTGCTCCCGGGTGCGCTGGGGACCCCCCACCCATCCTCTTCTGTTGGCACTTTTTCATTCTTTCTTTCCCTCTCTTTCATCTCTTCTCAACTCTGTATCCATCATGCCTTACTTTTGTCTCAGGAGACCTCCAAAAGAATGAGAGTATTCTAAGGAACTGAGGCTGCTCTCAATGCCAAGTGCATTGAGTTGCCTTGCAGGCTGGGGCAGGGCCAGCTAGGGCGGGAGAGTGGCTCTGTGGCCAAGGTGCTATGCCCTTTCCTTTGCCACCTGCTGCTGGAGGTGGGTGCCAGCTGTTATTCTGGAGCCCTGCCATAGGGAATGGTATGAAGATTATGATGAGTCCCCTGTCTAGCTGTGGCAGGGGGCAGGGGGCAGGGAGCTGCTGGCCTTCCCTGATGGCCTGTGGGGCTTTTGTCTGCTCTATTCCCCCAGGCAGGGCCAGTCTTCATGATAAGGCATCTCTGCGGCTGGAACAAGTTCGCTCTGAGGACCAGGGCTGGTACGAGTGCAAAGTGCTCATGCTGGACCAGCAGTATGACACCTTCCACAACGGCAGCTGGGTTCACCTCACCATCAACGGTGAGTGACGGCTCCTTCCAGGCTGGGTCCACCTCACCATCAACGGTGCCTGAGGGCTGTTTCCGGGGTGGGCCTGCCCCAGGGGAAGCCCTTCTCCCAACTGCATCCCACCCCTTGCCTCCCTCCTTCTTGCTGTGGTCCCACGAGACATCAGCTCGCTCCTGCAGTGTCCCTGCTGCTGTCTTCTCGAAGTCTGTGCAGGCAGTGCAGGTGCCCAGGAGCGGCAGCTCCCTGCATGCGTGGTGCTCTCAGAGTCCTTAGAGGGACGTGGGAAGCTGCTGCTTCAAACCAGGGGGGCTGAGGCTTTAAGGTGGCAAAATGGGTCACTGCTGGGATTATTTCCCAGCCTTGGAAGACCTGCTACCCCAATTCTGGTGGAATTCCTGGGGTCCTAGAGTTAGTCTTTCTTTTTAGATCTATATTCTGGTTCTCTTTAACTGTATTCATTTGATTAGTATGTACCAAGGGTGTAGTGTGTATCCAGCTCTGCAGCTGATGATGGATAAACACTGGCAAGCAGACCTGCACCCAGTCCCTGCCTGTGCGGGGTTTACCAGGTAGTAAAATGCAGGCATCCTGGAAAGAGTCACAGTTTTAATGGGCGTCAGTTATTACAGCTCAGGTTAAATGCCTTGTGCTGGATAAGATGCTTTTCAAGGGTCTGGGTAAGGGCAAGGAAGCCCCAAGAGCTTGCTGAGCTCTGGGAGTTGGGCTAGGCTGGGGGCCTGAGTCCCCGGCGGTGACAGCACTAGTGGCTGGGTCCTCGGGGTCTCCCTGGAGGGAGAGTCTCCTCTTTGTGTCCGTGGGAGGAGGTACTCTGGAGGAGCTAGAAGGCTGGAACCATGGAGAAAAGATGAAGGAGAAGTGGTCCCTGTTGTGGGAGGGGAGCGGGTTTTAAAAAACATTTCGTTTTGTTTTTTGGCCAAAAAATTAACAATGTGTCCTTCATTATTCCATTGATGACAAAATTTGTATTTAGCCACCGTTGTGTTGCAGATACTGTGCTAGTCGTTGAGGCTTCAACAGCGTGGGTGCTTGGCTGTGCCACATACAGCTTATGGTCCTTGAGACCGTAGATGCTGTGATTAGAATAGAGAAATTCATGTTCCTGGCTTGGAAGATTCTCTCAGTATTGATCTGCCCTGAAGGATGGCTCTGTCTGCCCTGCCTAGGGGGGCTTGGCCAGACCTGTGTTCCTTTTGGGTCTGAGAACTTATCCGGGGGACCTGGAAGAACACAGTATGTTATGTTTTAGCAAGATCACTGGCTTTGAGAAAAGAAACCTTAAGGCTGGTGTGAGTCCAGCCTGCCTAGCCCAGCCCTCCCTGTGGGAGGTGGCTGGCTCCTGTCAATCAGTCCCAAGAGACTGATGGAAGCATATTTGAAATCTTGGGGGGATTGTTCTGACCACCTGGTAAGCTTTTGAGTCACCGCCTTTTGGTGCCAGCTGTTGCGTGAGCAGGGAGTAGGAGCCCAAGCAAAGTGTAATTAGGAGGGCAAATCTGCCGCTAAAACCTCGCCTCGATGAACACCAGGCTGAGGGTCCCTGCATTGCTTCCCTTCTCGACTGTGCTCTCTTCTAAATGGGAGGGTGAAACCATCGTGGGGCACTGCCTCCGTTCTTTTGGGTCATCCTGATTGGCAGTGTTCATGTCAGGAATCTGAGACACCAGGCATTCAGTGGACGTGCCTATGACTGGAAAGTAGAATCTCACTTCAGTTTTATGTTCTAGAGCGTATCTGTGTTAGTTTGCACGAGTGGGAGTTGGTTCTTTGGGAATTCCTAATTGCTTTGAGTGGGATAAGCATGGAGCAAGACCTTTAAAAGATGAGGTTCATTTCATAAACCCACTGTGTACTAGCCGTGTGGCTCTGGGCAAGGTTACTTGCCTGTCGGACTTGGTTCCTCAGTTACAAAAAGCAGGGACTATGATTTGCAGGGTTGCTGTGAGGACTAGGTGAAATGCTGTATCTTGCACAGTGTCTGGAGTGTTAATTACATGTGAGTAATTATGTGTGAGATGCTGGCCATCCTCCTTCTCGAGAGGAAAAAAACAAAGTCAGATGAAAATCTAGTAGCAGGGATATCAGGCCGGAAGGTGTAGAGGACTTTGGTAGTTTTGTACATCTACCAACAATTATCCATTCGAAACATAGTTTTGGATGTCCACTCTGTGGCAGGCTCTGGGAATACAGCAGGAGGCATGACCCTGTCCTGGGTCTTAAGGAGACTTCAAGAGACTGTCACATCCAGAGATTACTGCAGTATGGCTTTGGGAGCACAAAGGAGGGAGAGCTTTTCTGAAGAAATGGCCTCTCTTCAGAGGCCTGGCTAGGGAGGGGAGTTCGTCATGTGCAGGTGGGAAGTGGGGTAGCGTCCTCCAGGCAGAGTGGACAAGCGTGCTTGGAAGCCCAGAGCGAGGAGAGCGGTGCATTCAGGGAACACGGGTAGGCTGTTCATAGGGAAATGCTGGGTGGGAAAGCTGGGGACGGTGCACCATCTGCTCCAGGCTTGAGAACCAGGGCTGGTGATAAAAGATGCTTTTCCATAATCAAGGCACCTACCTGCGCATGGGCAGAACAGAACCAACCTTCCGAAGTGAGAGATCTCCATTCTCCTCTTCTGCCGTTCTCTTCTTTCCAAGTTCGAGGCTCCTTCCAGCATAAATATTTCCGTTATTGAAGGAAGGAATCCAAGCACCAGCATTCCGTTGCTTTCAAACTAGAATGTTTAATGTCAGGCGTTTTCTGACGGGGATCACCTTTGGAAAATGAAAGGCCAGTGAACAATTAGAATTACAAATTGTCTCATTTTCCTTCTGTGTTTTCTTTGAAGACCAGTTGGGTGGAAACAGACCCAGTTATTTCTTTATCACATATAAAATACCCCAAAAGCCTGAGCCAAGCCTTCCTTTAGGTTGGTGAATTACATGGAGGAGAGGGCAGCCTATTTCTAACCTGCACTATTAATTACAGGGCACTTGTAAAAAAGAATTAAGCCTGGAAATGCAGCTGGCAAGCTGACATCTAATTCCGTAAATAATTGAGAGTCAAACCATTATTTTCCTGAAAACTAGAAATTGTTCAACGTACTTTCCTGATTAGCACCTAAATAATAAAGTAATTATGTAATTAGTAAGTAATTTGTCACTTCAGGATGTAAATTTAATTTATTATCTTTTCTTTTAAGCTTGGCACCAGAGGTAATAGAGGCAGTATCTGTGTTAACTGTATTTCAAGGGGCAGGCCGGGCAGGCAGGGGCTGTGTCGGAGACGAGCATACACTCTCAGTGAGAAGAGGTCTGCAAGTTAGGGTCCCAGGACCCCTTTACAAGGGCTTCGAATAACTTCTTGCCATTATTTTTAGTATATGCTTAGACACTGGATAAGAATTGATTTTTTTCGAGGACGTGCGAGGTGTGTGTTTTTGCGTGTGATGACGCGTGCGAGGACGTGCGAGGTGTGTGTTTTTGCGTGTGATGACGTGTGCTCCTGCATTCATTCAGTGGTCACCCTCTGTGTGCCCCTGCTGCGCTCGCACCGAGCTGCAGGCTTTGGAGATGACAGATGAAAGTGGTCTAGCTATGGTCTTGCTCTTAAGAAGTGTTTTGCGTTTGCATTGGTATTGGCCTTGTAGGTCTGTGTATGTGTGAACACCACTCATTTGTTTGTTTCATTCTTTCGTTCATTCGACAAATGTTTGCTGAGCCCTTGGCTACTACATCCAGGAACTATGCTAAAAGCTGGGCATGTGGTGACCTACACAAAAGGAGGCTGCTCTTAAGGAGCCACCATCCTAATAAAGGGGACAGATAAGAAACAGGTAAACACAGAGAGAGAGAGACAGAGACTTGTAAGTGACATGTGCTTTGAAGAAAATGCAACAGCGCCAGGGAGTAGAGAATGCTGGAAGTGCCATCTGAGATGGGATGGGCTGCCCAGGTAAGGCAGCATTTTAGCAGAGACTTGCATGACCCAAAGGGGTGAGATCCAGGTATGTAGTTCTAAGCAGGTAGAGCCGCACATGCAGAGGGCCTGAGGTCAGAAGTTCTTGGCGCATTTGAGGAAGACAAAGACAGCCAGTGTGGTTAGAGTGCGCTGTGGTTAGAGAGGAGGCTGGTGCCACAGGCAGGACCAGATCCTATAGCGCTCTGACTAGTTCTCGGGGCTGTGTGGGGAGGAGGGACCCTCCCAAAGCTTCCCGTGAATGCCTCAGCAGCTCCTGAAGAGATGACAGTGATGGCGGTGGTACTGGCAACTTGTGCATTTTACAAGCTCCTTTTTACGTGTTTATTCCTCACATCACTTCTGGAGGGTAGGGGAGTTAGGTATTTAGGTAAGACCCAGAGAGGGGCTGAGTAACTTGTCAAGCCTACCAGAAGCGGCAGGCTAGTGCTTGAACGTGGGTTCTGAGCTTCAGGTACCTTGAGATGAGCTCAGCTTAACCTGAGCCAGCCTAGTGCTGTGGGCCTCAGGGCTGGAGTTCAGAACTGGGGGCCTCCTCGCCATTTCAGAAGACTCTGGAACTGATAGTCCAAGCGGTTAAGATTGACCGGATTGCTTCTACAAGCAGCTCAGGCAAATGGGACTGAGTCTGTTAAAAGCCGATTATCCAAACAGGATGGAGTTTTAATCAAATCTCCAATGCAGGGGGGAAGATGACCTGACATAATCAGAGGAAAATGAAGAAGGGAGTGGCCTTCGGGTGGGCTGTCCACCTTCATCCATGGAAGCCAGAGAGGGAGGAAGCTGGACGATTTTCTCAGCAGAGTCTGGGACAATGAGGTTCCGCCTTGGCCTGCATCTGTTTTAGGTCTTGGTAGGGCTCAGATGGCAAGTGTCCTGGAAATGCGGGGGCCTGGCTGAGCTGGGGTTCAAGAAGTAGGAGCTCCTGCGTGTCATGGATCATCATAAACGGAAAGACTGAAGGATGGTAGCAAAGCCTGAGGAGCTGGGAGCAGGCAGTGTTTGTAAGGGCCACCCTAGAGTAGATGCTCAGTTAACATCGGTGACCGGGGAATAAGCTACAGTACAGAATTTGGACCCAGCCAGACTGAGTTTGGATGGAGGTCTCCCTGCCAGTGATGTTGGTAGGCAGAAAGATTTTCCCATCCCCACCTTCCTTCCTTTGTCCTTGCGTTCCGCAGAGGTGCAGCGAGGGTGATGTGTGGGGCAGGTACTGTTGTTGCAGGGCAACGACATGGCTGATAACGTGTCCTTCACCTTTGTGGTCTCCTTTGCAGCCCCTCCCACCTTTACAGAAACACCCCCCCAGTACATCGAGGCCAAGGAGGGTGGTAGCATCACCATGACCTGCACAGCTTTTGGGAACCCCAAGCCCATTGTCACCTGGCTCAAGGAGGGGACGCTCCTCGGTGCTAGTGGGAAATACCAGGTGAGTGTGGTTCTAGGTTGGGGCTGCTGCAGTCTCTTCCCCCGTTTCCCCAGGGCAGCCTCCTACTGCAGCCGACCCCTGATGCTACATGCACAAGCACAGAGGAGGCTGGAAAGCCGTAGCCTGGCTCAGCTGCAGGCATCTCTGTGTCACTGGCGGCAGATCGGCACGGGGGCACCTGCCCTTCGTGTCCCCCAGTTGCATCAGTCCCTGTGGTCATCTCCATGTTAGTGTCTCCGACTGCATCTCCGTGTTTGAGGGTAGCAGCAGTGGGTGTGAGCGTGGGTGCTGAGCTCCATCTGTTTTGGGCTCCCAGGTGAGTGACGGCAGCCTGACAGTGACATCGGTCAGTCGGGAGGACAGAGGTGCCTACACCTGTCGAGCGTACAGCATTCAGGGGGAGGCTGTCCACACGACCCACCTGCTTGTCCAAGGTAGGAACCATTTCCTCAGCCTCTTTAACCCTGGGCTCCCGCGGAGACGTCCAGCCCGGCTGAGCTACGGAGGGCATTTTCCCAGGGCTCACCTGGGGCTAGTGGAGGTGCAGGCGGCCATGAGGACCTGTGCGGGGCTCCTGTGTGCTGCCTCTGCCCTGGTCAGAGCTCCCACACTGGCTGCCTGGGAGAGGGCCAGGCCCACAGGCCGTGGCCAGGCACCACATGGCGTGGCAGAGAGGCCCCTGCTGTGTGGGTTTCTGGTTTCTCCTTCTGTTCAGATAGCATCTCTACCATGTCTCCACCTCCCTGGGAGAGGAGACCTCCCTCGGGTCATCTATCCATTAGTGACGGCATCAATAAATAAAGATAGAAACTCAATCCAAGCCCCAGACATTTAAATAACACAGTGGGCATTTGGCAGAGCTGGGATCTGTGTAGTCAGCACACGGAGATGCCAGTCTGCCCTGCCTAGAGCCCCAGAGTCCCCAGAGAGGGGCCAAGAACTGTGCAGGATGGGGCAGCGTCCCAGTCGGGGGGTCTCCACCCTGTGCTGAACTCGGCCCCCGGCTTAGCCTCCCCAGCCCTGCTTACTGGAGGAACTCGGGAGTTGGGGGGATTGGTGGCAGCTGCATGCTCCTCCTGCCTCTTGAGTGCCGAGCAGCAGTCAGGGCCAGAGGCCCCTCAGCAGCCTGGATGGAAGCTGTTACCTCTCAGGGGAGACTTGGCTGCAGCTGCCCCCTTTGTCTGCGCAGCCAGCACCAGGACTGCTGGACTTTCACCCTCTGCTTACTCCTCGGCCCTTGCACCCCCAGCTGCCCTCTTGGTTTCTGGCTGGGGAGCAGCACACGGCACTGAGTCCTTGAGACTGGACTATTCCTCGCTCTAGATTTGAAAAGAGTTGCCTTTCTCCCTGCTGCATGTCTGGCTTGGGCTCTGCTGGGAGAAGGCAGGCAGGAAGAGGGTGTGTGTGGCGGCTGGTCTGGGGAGCCTGGTGTGGGGGCAGGGGTGGTGGACAGGATGCCTGAGCACAGACAGCATCTGGAAGTGTCTCCATGACAGCCGCCCCCATCGCAGTGTTCAGGGCACCCCTTCCTGAGGCACTGAGGGCTCCCAGGAGGCCTGGGTGCTGCTGCCGTCCCTGATCAGGTGAGGTGGGGTTTGTTCCCTGCTCTCCCCAGGGCCCCCTTTCATCGTCTCCCCTCCTGAGAACATCACCGTCAACATCTCCCAGGATGCTCTGCTCACCTGCCGGGCAGAGGCGTATCCGGGCAACCTCACCTACACCTGGTACTGGCAGGACGAGAACGTCTACTTTCAGAAGTGAGCACCCTGCTCTGACTTTTCAATGAGGCTGCCACCCCAGCCCTCACGGGCAGGGCCCCTGAGCAGAAATTGCACGGGCAGGCTGCCCGTGGCTCCTGGAGCTGGGGGAGGTGGGCGGTCTGGTCCGTGTGTCTCACATGCCAAGGCCAGGGTCTGCATGGAGGGGCCCTGGGGATGCCAGGGGCACGGGCTCTCCATGCCACATCTGGGGCAGTGACGGTGACTGTGTGTCTGTGGCAAGACCCCCTTCTGCTCGCCCAACCCCCTGTCCCCATGCCGCTTTGCAGCGACCTGAAGCTGAGGGTGCGCATCCTAATCGATGGGACCCTGATCATCTTCCGGGTGAAGCCGGAGGACTCGGGGAAGTACACCTGTGTGCCCAGCAACAGCCTGGGGCGCTCCCCCTCCGCCTCGGCGTACCTGACGGTGCAGTGTGAGTAGGGGTGTGGGGGAGCCTGGGTGGTGGGGCTCCCAGAAGGTTTTGGTGTTAGCCAGACTGTAGGCTGGAGGGTAGCAAAGACCAAGCATCATTTGGGGGCATGTAGGTGGAGGAACGAATAAGAGAAGAAGGAGGGACGGCTGGAGAGGAGGCCGAGGCCCTGGACAGTCGGGGTGGACCAGCTCCTACTTCGCTGGCCAGGCATCGCTGTTCAGCCAGTGCATCTCATCAGCTCAGTGCAGGCTGCACTCAGGAAGACACCTTTGAGCAGTTCCTTCTGAACGGTGGTCCTCGGGCTGAAGGCTGGCCTGCACCTCTGTGCCCAGAACCAGTTGCTCTCTGGTGCTCTTTTCTCAGGTGTCTTATGGAGCATAGCCCAGGCCCATGCAGGGTTAGGTTTCTCCCGGCCTCACTCCCTGCCTTTCCACACCGCGTCTGTGTTGGGGGTGATGTGCTCCAGCTCCTGCGCCCGCTCCCTCTGGCATCTGCGGCCTCTCCCCTTGGGTGGCTAGAGATCCAGATGAATGAGCTGCTCCTCACCCAGACGTTCGAGGGCTTTTGTGCAAGCACCACCAGTCAGCTTGCTGATCTTTAATAATGAGCAGCCAGTTACTTGCCCGCCCCCTGGCAAGCTGAGCCCTGAGACAGAGAAGGATGAGTAATGAGGAGTAATATCTTCCTTTTGATTTGTGGATGGCCCTGTCACTCAGGCAACAAAGGCTGGCATTGTTGCTGTAGACAACAGACTCTCCCTCATTTGCCGGCTGGTGTGGGTGGATTGCTCACACCCAGCGACAGGGAGTGGCAGGGGTGAGAAGTGGAACAGTCTGGAGACAAGACCGGCATCAGTGTACAAGCTGAGGACAAGTGGAGGACGGCTGGTGGCCCTGGAGGTGGAGCTGGTCCGACTGCTGCCCAGAGCTGGATGTGGACATTCCACCATTGGTCGCGGTGGTGGAGCACGCTGCGCCTGCTGAGCACCATCAGACCCCTAACCTCGCAGTCGCACTCTTTCCTCTCTATGGAGTGCATCGCCTCTCTGCTTCTGCCGTCAGCCACTTAAAGGACTTTTGGTGTGCTGTATTCCCAGGCCCAAGCTTTAGAGAGCCGTGAGGCCCAGGACAACAGATCTCGCTCCCCAGACCTGCAGCGGGAGAAAGCGAGGCGAGAAGTTATTCATACGTGACTTAGGATGTGCCCAAGCTGTGCTGGGGTGGGGAAGAACTGCAGGAAGGAGAGACCCGTCCACCATAAAGGTGCGCCCCGTCCCTCTGTGCTGGACGCAGGCTGTGCCACCTGGCACGGAGGTGGCCATGGTGGGGCAGGAGGAGCCAACAGGAGGTGGCCTTTGGAAGACGAGCTGGCCAGGACGAAAGCCCCTCCTCGAAGCCATAGGCCATCTGTCTTTCTGGAGACATGTTTTGGTTTTCCCTGTCTCTCTCCGGCGCCAGCGTCACCACCCACTCCCCCTTGTCCTTTTTTACCTCCTTCCTGTCTTCAAAGAAAATCCAGGGGGTTGAGATTTACAGGTGGGTGAGACAAGGATTTTTATTTCTGCTAAAAAGCAGTGTTCAGAGTATTTCCCATTCATAAACGCTTTGAAAACCTTGGAGGAAAAAAAAAAAAAAACTCTACCATACAAAAGTAGGAAGCTATGTCTAAATATATAACTCGGCCTGGTATTTATGTAACGCTGTTCTCTGAAGAGCTCAAAATGCTTAAAAGATACCAGCTCATTCATCCTCACTGCCTTCCTAGTTCTGGATCCTTCTTCTCCATAGCCCTCAGGGGAGATAGGGGAGTACTGAGAGGAGGTGACTCAGCCTGCATCACAAGAGGTGTGGGGTTCTTGTTGCTCCTCCGAGAGCCAGGGTCCTGCTGTGTCATCAAAGTTGGAGTGCAGTGGTGCCATCATGGCTTACTGCAGACTCAAACTCTTGGGCTCAAGTGATCCTCCCACTTCAACTTCCAGAGTAGCTGGGACTACAGGTGTGTGCCACCATGCCCAGATCATTCAAAAAATTTTTTGGTAGAGTTGGAGTCTCGCTAAATTGCCCAGGCTGGACTTAAACTCCTAGCCTCAAGCAGTCCTCCCACCCCAGCCTCCCAAAGTGTTGAGATTATAGGTGTGAGCCACTGCACCTGGCCTGATTCTGCATTTCAGCTGCAGAATCAGATGGGGAAATGAATCCAAGGAAGGCTGGACAACCAGCAGAATGGGGAGGAAAAATACCCCCTTGGTGGTTAAGCCTATGATAGTGTTCTTCTTTTGGCTTCGGATGTAGAGGCAGGGATAGCTGGTTGCTCAGGAGACTTTGGGATAAGGAGCTGTTGGGGAAGGGTGTGGGCAAATGCTGGCTTTGAGGCTCGGGGTCTAGGAACAGAGAGAAATGGACACTGAGAGACCTCGTTCAACCGGTGAGGTCCATGGTAGAAGCATGACAGGGGCACTGGGGATTGGAGCAGGCTTGGACGTGCCTTTGAGTGCCTCCAGCCATTCAGAACAGAAGTTCTGAGCACCTGGCCTGGTGCATGGGCTGCCTCCGGCCTGGATTCTCACCGGGCTTCCCTGTGTGTGTGTGTCTGTCTGCTCTCCCACCTGCGCTTCCTCTGTGCAGACCCAGCCCGTGTCCTCAACATGCCCCCTGTAATTTACGTGCCCGTGGGGATCCATGGCTACATCCGCTGCCCTGTGGACGCAGAACCACCAGCCACCGTGGTCAAGTGGAACAAGGACGGCCGCCCCCTGCAGGTCGAGAAGGTGCTAGAGAGATGCATGTTGAGGGTTGGAGTGAGGGCTCCCCCCAGGTATTGTGATGCCACCTCTGGGCTCTGGATTTCTGCCAGGACTCCCGGCCCCTTCCAAAAGCCCTGGGCAAACAGCTGCTTCCGTAGGGGTCTGCGGGTGCCGCCCGCCCCAGGCTGGAGCTGTTGGACCATCCCGCGTGCTGCCTGGCCCAGCTGGGACCCAGCCTGGGATGGAGCGCAGTCTCTGACCAGCGTTCCCTGCCCTGTCGTCTGTGTTTGGCAGAACCTGGGTTGGACCCTGATGGAGGATGGCTCCATTCGAATTGAGGAGGCCACAGAGGAGGCTCTTGGCACTTACACCTGTGTGCCTTACAACACCCTGGGGACCATGGGCCAGTCTACCCCCGCGAGGCTTGTCCTGAAGGTGAGGTCCCGGGGCTGTGACGGCCTCCATGAGCTGGGCACCTGGATCCCCGGCCTCACGAGGGTGCCTGTGCTTTCCTCCCCAGGACCCCCCCTATTTCACGGTGCTACCAGGCTGGGAGTACAGGCAGGAGGCCGGCCGGGAGCTGCTTATCCCCTGCGCTGCCGCAGGGGACCCCTTTCCTGTCATCACGTGGAGAAAGGTACCTGTGCCCTGGAGTTTCTGGGGCTGCGGGGGGTGTGAGGGCCCAGGGAGCCCCGGGGCTGCGGGGGGGGGGGGGTGTGAGGACCCAGCGAGCAGTTCTATTCTGGACCTGCCCTGACCAGGCTAGATGCCAAGCAGTGAGCTGACCCTGAAGAGAAGCAGGCACTCGGGAGGAGGAGCAGCATGGGCGGGCCGGGGTCTCAGGCGCGTCCTCGCCGTCTGCTTCGGGCTTCTCTCCTCACCCCTACTTCTGTTCCCACCCTCTTCCCTGCCCCTTGTTCACCAAGGTAGGGAAGCCCAGCAGAAGCAAGCACAGTGCCCTGCCCAGTGGGAGCCTGCAGTTCCGTGCCCTGAGTAAGGAGGACCACGGGGAGTGGGAATGTGTCGCCACCAATGTGGTCACGAGCATCACTGCCAGCACCCACCTCACCGTCATCGGTACGTGGCCGGCAAGGCTGGGCTGGGCGGCGGGGCCAGAGCAGGCTGGCTGGGGGTGGGGTGCTGGACGCTGGGAGCGTCCCCTGGTGGCCGCTGCACTCTGCGGGCGTCCTTCCTCAGTCAGTCCAGCCCTGAACTCCGAGTCCAGCACCTGCAGCCTTTGCCCCTGTGGGCTCTGTCAGGGAAGGGCAGCGTGGCTCCTGTCCTCGGGGAGGTCTTTTTGGGGACAGGCATGATGTCCACAGCAGCCCACCTGAGGGAAAGAGGCGGCTGTGTGGCTGGCAGGGACTGCAGAGCCTTGAGTTTAAGGGCCTTAGGGAAAGCTGGAGGGCTGGAATGAGGGAGACGGGGAAGGTGCAGCATCTCAGATGAGGGCAGAGCTGAGACCCGCAGGCCAGGCCTGGCGTGCGGAGGCTGGGCAGGAGGAGGTTTCTGGTGTTCTGTGTCTGGGCGTTCCCGTTTCTGATTGCCCGAGGTGCGTGTCCCAGGACCTTCGCCTGGACCCTCTCAGCCTGTCCTTCTGGGTCCTGACGGCTATAATCACAGTCACAGCCAATGCTTTTTGAGCCTTTACCACCAGTTTTAGGTTCTATTCCAAGTGGTCTGCACAGCTCGTCCTTCACAACTCGGGAGGTGCGAGCTGGGGTTTCTCTAGTGTATGTTCTTCGAAGCAAGAGGTTGGCGTGGCCCGAATGCTTTCTCCGGCGTCACATCACTAAGAAGTAGTGGGTCTGGGAATTGAAGCCAGGATGAGGCTCCTGACTGCCGTGCTGTGCTGCCCGCATGCCGGCATTGGGGTGGGACGGAGTTGTCTTATGAGGCCAGAGAACCTTACAGGAGGGGCTCTGTGGCCGTGCCTGCCACCTTAGGAGAGAGTGTTTCTGTGCTCACCAGAGAAGCACAGGATTTGGGCCAGGACGAGGAGGGCTCTGGTTTCTGTTGGACCCATTCCTGATGCTATGTGTTCTCCTAGTTGGACTAGACCGCACAGTGGGACAGGCTTCCTGCTCCAACCCCACTAACAAGCAGGGTCAGGGGAGTCGGCACCTGAGAGCATCCCCGTCGCCCCCATCCCTTCACTTGCAGTATTGTGCTCCGCTGCCATGCGCTTCAGCCTCTCAGGTTCCCCACAGCCAGACGGTGGGCACCCAGCCACGTGGCTGAGTTCTTTTCAGTCTGAGAGGTCTCCACTTGATCTCCAGGCACCAGCCCCCATGCCCCGGGCAGTGTCCGGGTCCAGGTCTCCATGACAACTGCCAACGTGTCCTGGGAACCAGGCTATGATGGAGGCTACGAGCAGACATTCTCAGTTTGGTACGGACCTCTGTGAGTCACCCCGGCATGCTTTGCTCTCTGCTTCTCCCCTCCCCCGTGTACCTGCAGGCCACCCTGGGTGGGGGGAGGTAGGAGGAGGCTGCAGTTTCTGGCCCGCCAGCCCTGCACAGAGTGAGGTGGGTTGGGACAGTGACGAGGTCCTTGTGGGTGATGATGGGAGGGGTCTGGAGGGACTCTGGGCATGGCTGTGTCCCTGTGGCCTGAGGGGTCTGGGCCTCTCTGTACCCTCTCCCTGCTCACGTGCTGCCTCGTTTTGCGTCCTGCTTCATCCTCTGGATTCCTTTGGAGCCTGGAAGAGACTTCTGCCCTTCAAGGGCTTTGTGAAATTGCCCAGCCTTAAGTGTAGAGTCTAGTTTTTAGACTACTTTTTTGTGTATTTTTGTATTTGTAATTTTTGTGGGTACATGGTACATATGTTTGTAGGTATGGGGTACATGAGATATTTTGATACAGGCATGCCGTGTGTAATAATCGCATCAGGGTAAAGGGGTATCCACCCCTCAAACATTTGTCCTTTGTGTTCCAACAATCCAGTTATAGTGATTTAAGAATGTATGATATATTATTGTTGCTTGTAATCCCGTTGTGCTGGCAACAATACCAGGTCTTACTGGTTCTTTCTCACTATGATTTGTACGTGTTCACCCTCCCCACCTCCTGTAGTCTAGTTTTTACTCTGTCTCTTCCCCAGTGGCCACAGAAACTTCCCAGCCTTGGGGTCAGCCCCTGCATTTTCTCTCTAGGACCATGTGTTTCTCGATTGTTTTCATTCCTCTGTTGTCACTTTAGCCAGATGCAGTCATTTGAGAACTTTGCGCAAATCTTAGGGTAGATACAGATCTCAAAAATGTGCCAAGCGGGGTGAGGGCAGGAGGCACAGGAAGGGAGGAGAAGGAAGCCTAGCTAACTCCTCCCATCCCCCCAGGGCTGCCCCTCCCTACACTCCTGTTTGAGTCAAGAGTGGCAGCCACCTGCCCTGCCCCAGGGGTGACAACCTTGAGCTGGGAGGGCGAGCCCCTCAGTGCCTTCTTTTAGACCTGTCTTGCCTGCATGTGTCTCTCCAGCCAGGCTCAACTCGAGCCTGGGGAGGAGGAAAAGGCAGGCGCCGGGGGCAGCTCAGGGGGTTCAGGGAGACCCCTTTATCCGCTTCTCAGCAGTGAGGGAAGTTGAGAGGGGAACCCGCTCTGTCTCCCATCACGGTGGTTCGGTGGCTGCTTCCCAGGCGGAGTGTCCTGGGTGTCTTGATTCTGATTGGAGAACTGCACCTAGATGATGGGAGTTGAAGCAACTCACCTCCCATCCCCTTATTCTGTTCCTCCCGCAGCAGTGTGGGGGCCCTAACCAGCCTGCCCGGTGGCTGCTGCGAGACTGGTGCTGCTCAGCGCCTAGGTGGCCAGGGTGGGACATTTGGTGTGGTCAAGCTGTCTTTGGAGATGCCTGGATGGGAGGTCTGGGCATACGATGGGGGGCTCAGGCGTAGATTGGGGCTCCCCTGCTGCTTGCGGCGCTGCTCCACACTGCTGCTCACCTGCACTGCTTTTCCACACATGGCTCCTGGCTGCTTCGTTGCCTGGGGCAGGGAAGGGCGGGGCCGAGGTTGGGGAGGTCTCCTTTCTTTCTGCCTGCCTCTAACTCTGTGTACTGACTCCGACGTTTGGCGCCGGCTTCTTTTTGTTCTGCTTTCCGCTGCCTCAGCTCACCCTCCTGGGTGTGCACGGTAGTGAGCCGGGAGCCCGGGAGTGGATCCTGGAGGGCACCCACCAGGTTACAGCTCAGGGCTGCGAGGAGAGAGCCAGTCCCACAGGACCATGTCTCCTCCCTGTGGTGACGTGGCAGCACTGCACCCATAGCCTGCCGGCTTTGCTGGGAGTTGGGAGCCTGTGGAACAAGGGAACACCCTCGGCCCTGTCTTCCTACTCTCCAAGCATAGCGTGACCTTCTTCCAACCCTTACAGCCTTAGGGATCCTGGCCCCACTGTGGGGAAACCCCTGGTCATTATGGTCTTATACCCTGGACATCTCAGGTGACTCCAGTCTGATTGGATGAATGAGCCCTGTGGTTACCCGAGGCCCTACTTCACCTGTCCCTGGGGGTGTGTGCAGCCAGGTCCTAGGCTCCTTCCCTCGTCCTGCCACTGTTGAGCCACTTATCCCCACACCCCAGGGTCTTACTCTCCCAAGGCAGAGCTTGTTCTTAGGGTTGTGACCAGGGTGGGATTCTCCCGCAATGCAGCTGGTAATCCATCTGACCAGTGTCCTGAGCATGACTTGCACCTAAAGGCCCCTTTGGTAGAAAAGGTGCCAGCTGTGGTTGGTGACCCGGCATCAGGAGGATTGGCACAGCCAAAGCTGGGCAGGTCATCCACTCTGGGCCATGTCCTTTTCTTGCCCTTGAACCTGGGAACGCCAGGCCCACCAGTGCCTTCTCCCTGAGCACCCTGCATGCACCCTCTTCTCTCCAGTGTGACCCACCCCGCCCCTCGTCCCCTATCCTGTCTCTCTCTTTTGGCCAGGATGAAGCGGGCACAGTTTGGGCCCCATGACTGGCTGTCCTTGCCAGTGCCGCCAGGACCCAGCTGGCTGCTGGTGGACACCCTGGAGCCTGAGACCGCGTACCAGTTCAGCGTCCTGGCCCAGAACAAGCTGGGAACCAGCGCCTTCAGTGAGGTGGTCACTGTGAACACTTTAGGTGAGGGCCCGGGGTGGGATGTTGGGAGCGGGGGTTGCAGAGGTGGTGGGGGCGGTGGCCCAGGCAGCTAGCAGTCGGTCTCCCGCGTGCCGATACCTTGCTGAGTGCTCCACAGAGCTGTGCCGTCTGATCTCCCCGTGAGGATTTGTTGTTGGTCTCTGTGGGGTTTGCTGGTCCCGTATCAGGGTGCTGTTGGCCGGATTCCTGTTGCTTTTTCAGGTGGAAGAAAGACACTTAGAATTTTCTCTTTCCTTGTCAGGCCACATGTTTGCCACTTCTGGGGCTTTCAGGGGAGATTGGGCATCCTCCCTCCTTGGCAGCGCCTGCCGGTTCTTGCCTTTGGCCCCAGCCTCACTGGGCGGTAGGCATGTGGCTGCCTCCCGCTGCAGAGTCTTCCAGGCCACCTTCCTGGAGGCAGCCTCATACTCCTCCCTGCCTGGCCACAGTTGTGTTTGCTCTGCTCTGGAGCCAGAGAAAGGGCCACTGTGAACAGGCTTTCCCTAGGTGGTGTAGGTGGTGCGACTCCAGCCCCTTTCCCAGAATCCGCTCCTGAGCGGCCGCCAGGAGTGGTGGACAGCAGTCTGGGATGCTCACCCCCAGTCCTTGGCACCTCTGTGGGGCCTCGTGTTGACCCCCAAACCCCGGCCAAGAAGGGAACGGAAAGAGCGACTGCTGTGCTGTGAGAAAGAAGATATCCCTAGCTCCCTGGAAGAGCACAGGAGATACTTTGATGACATTTAATTATTCCGCCTTCCCCATAGTTCCCATTTCTCTTCCCTTTTGCAGTACACGATTCCCTCATGTGTGTTTAGACATATTCTGAAGGCAGAACCTGAAGCCCTGGGCCCCCGGGCCCTGACTCTGCTTCCCTCTGGGCCGTGACATGTGCACAGGAGCGCGGGAGTGCGGTGGCTGCCCTGGGCCTTGCTGATGCACTGTGGTTCTTCTCCTTGCCCCGCCGCAGCATTCCCTATTACAACTCCAGAACCCCTGGTGCTGGTCACCCCACCGAGGTGCCTCATAGCCAATCGGACTCAGCAGGGTGTGCTCCTGTCCTGGCTTCCGCCTGCCAACCACAGCTTTCCCATCGATCGCTATATCATGGAGTTCCGTGTCGCGGAGCACTGGGAGATGCTTGACGATGCCATCCCCGGCACCGAAGGAGAGTTCTTTGCCAAGGATCTGTCACAGGTGAGGGCTTTGCTCTTCCTTGCTGCTGCTTCCCAAATCCTGGAAGCGACAAGACTCCAGAGGCACTGGAAGCTTTGAGTGACTGACTTTGGGTGTGTGAGGCCAGCCACATACTGTACCTCCTCACCACTGGTCCTGGATTCTCCCAGACTCGCTACCAAGGCCTGGACTCCTCAGATCATGGCCCACAGGCTCGGGGCCAGCTCTGGGGCAGCGGGGACCTGTGTTCTACTGAGGGTCCCAGCACCGCCACAAGCTGGGCAGGGCAGGCTGAGAGGCCAGCAGGCGTAATCAGAGCACTGACCCCAGCCCTTGCTGAGCCTAACCTGGGGTGGGCAGAGAAATTCCAAGAAGAATTCTCTTCTAGGTGTGTCCAGGGAAGAACCCCTCCTCCAGTAATTTAGAGCCCCTGGAGGAAAGTGCATTATCCGTTTTTCCAGTAGCCCCGTTAAACTTGGAATATCTAGCTGGGGACAGGAAGCAGCTGGTTTCCTAAGACACAATCTCATCTATCTTTCTGTCTTCCTTCCTGGACACTTACTTATTAATAGTGGTTGCTAGAGTCGGCTCCCAGTGGCCCTGGAGAGCCTGTTGCACATATCTCTTCCCAACACTTTTGGTGACCTCACGTTCGTAGCTTGAAGTCAGCTGTTATAAGAGTGTTTACACCACAGCAATTGGCCAGTGCCACCATCACTTAGCATTAGACACTTAGCAGTCCTCCCGTGCTTTGGGCGCCCTGCCCTTTGCAAGACTGTGTGCAGGATGAGTGTTTGTGGGGACAGTGGTCATCTCAGGTCCCTCGGCTGACTGGGTATTGTCCCTGGGGCTGTAGGACACGTGGTACGAGTTCCGGGTTCTGGCCGTCATGCAGGATCTGATCAGCGAGCCCAGCAACATTGCCGGCGTCTCCAGCACAGGTATTTTGGGTTGAGGGTGCTCTTGCAACTATAGGGACATAAGCCCCAGAGCTGCATGGGGGTCGTTTTGTGAAATGGCTACTCCACGAGGAGAGGCTGGATTGGAAACTAAGGAGGTGCCTGGTTGCAGCTGCGCGAGTCGTAGCCTTTCTTAAGCCCACCAGACCCATATTTCCATGATGCATGCCATTTCGTGACGCTCAGAAGCTGAGTTTCTGACACTTGTATAAGACACTCAACTCATCTTCTCATTATAGTAGTCAAAACGGACTGGATTGAAGTGCTATTTGCTGTACATTTTCAGTTTCCTCTTGTGGGGGAGGGGCTGTGAATCGGAGGAAACAACAGGTCAACCATGTTTATCAAATGCTTGTGATAGACTTCTTTATAATTATGTGGGTTTTATTTGGAAAATTGCTGTTTGGTGTTTTCCTCCCTTCCTTCCTCTCTCTAGATTTTTAAGGCTAAATAAAGCCAATTCCCTAGCATTTTCTCCATTTATCTTTCTTTCTCTTGGCCCTGGTCCCACTTCTACACATCTTCTCTCCAGCTATAGTTCCTGAGACATAGCAGGTTCCTCCGCCAGTGAAGCGGTGTCCTTGGTATGGGAAAAGGCTCTTGCTTATAAGCAAGTGATGGCATCATTTCCTTGGGCACTGCTCACCCAGAGACCCCTGGGACCAGGTGACAGCAACCTCGTCTGAGGAGCTCATGCAGCGGGACTTGTAGAGTTGGGAAGTGCTGGTGTGAGCACACTGCAGAGAGCATGAGAGCAGGGGCAGGTGTGGAGTGCGGTTTCTGCTTTATACATTAGGCACCAATGGGCTTTTAAAAAAAAAGGTTGTGTCCTACAGGTAGCAGAACCCACAGTCCTTCTTGACTTCTCCTTGGGGAATAGACTCAGAGTTGGAGGAACAGGGTAAGAGCTTGCATCCAAGGCTGGAGCTGAAGAAGGGGTGTTGTGTGGGCCCACCCCTGACCATTGTGTGCTCAGTAGCTCTATGCCAGCTCCTGGCAGGAAATGTGCCTCGTCAGACACTTCCACACAGGGGAAGGAGGATGCAGCAGCCTCAGCATTCCCTGTATTAGGTCCCCCATTTCCAAAGGCTGTAGCTTTCATTTTCCCCTCAGACAATCAGCATTATCTGGATTATTTTTATCCATTATTATTATCGATGCAGCAATGAATTCTGGCCAAATACATTACAATCTATCGATTCTGCCTTTGCTGAACCTAAGCAGTGGCACTTACCGACATAACTTTCCTATGAGCATAAGATGGTAGGCTGGGGTCTAGTCTTTGGCTCGGTCATAACGAGCTCTGTAGACTTGGGCAGGAAAGGAGGACGTACAGCTCCCTATGGTGAAACGAGAGATTTGGCTCCATCTCTGCTGTCCCTGCCAGCTCTAGGGTACTTCCGTACCTGAGATGACCACGGTGCGAATCTTCAGGACGTTGCATCCCTGTGCTAGAAGGGGAGAGGATCTGAATTTTGTAGTAATAATCCCTCTTCCTGCAGTAGTATTTTATCCTCAAGTTGCCTTCACACCTTTTGTAGAGACACCGTGGTGTGAGGCAGGAAATCCCAGACTGGGAGCAGGCAGCTGCATTCTGGTTTGGGCACTGATGGCAATATCCACATAAGCAGGTCTCTCCAACTCAGCGGATCAGAGCTCTTTCATTCAGAGAATGAGAACAGTATGGGTGCTCTGTGTAGCTCATGGGGTTAACATGAGAAGAGCTGATAACGTGCATGAAGGGGCTTTGCAGAAGGCAAAACCCTAGATAAGTATAGATTACTCTTGAAGTCATTATCCCCATGGGGACAGGCATAGATGTTTTCTTCTTTACACCCTCTGGAGAGATTGACTTCTGTAGACTCTCTTCTCTTCTTCCTCTTCGTGACGCCATCCAAACCTCTTCAGTGCTAGAGTTCAGCTTGGAGCCTGAGCCTTGATACTGTCTGTTCTACAAAGGCAGGGTGAGACACTTGGGGACTGAAGGTCGGAGCAGGTGAGGTCCCGGGGAAGGATGGGCTCATGAGTGCTCCCCACCCTCCCTGCAGACATCTTCCCGCAGCCGGACCTGACCGAGGAGGGGCTGGCGCGGCCTGTGCTGGCGGGAATCGTAGCTACCATCTGCTTCTTGGCAGCTGCCATCCTGTTCAGCACCTTGGCTGCCTGCTTTGTCAACAAGCAGCGCAAGCGTAAGCTCAAGCGCAAAAAAGGTGGGTGTCTGTCCCCTTCCCTTGCTCTCCCTGGCCCGGTTTCAAATGCTCCCCATCAAGAGAGATGGACCATTTTTAGCATGGCCCCCCTTGGAAACAGGGACATTGAGATCTTGTGGATAGAGCTGCCAGTGAGACTTGATTTGAAAGTGGGGGTAAGAAGCAGGGGTGGTGGGGAGAGGCTGCTGGGGCCCAAGCTAGCATGAAGGCAGGGGCCAAAGATGCCCACTGTGAGCACCTCCTTCCCTGTGCAGTGGTGCTCCAGCCCCGTCAGCCCCTGCGGATGAGCGTGCTGCGTGGTTGCTGGCTTGGCCTCAGCAGCCTCTCCCCTTCTCTTTCCTTCCAGACCCTCCACTCTCCATCACCCACTGCAGGAAGAGCCTGGAGTCTCCGTAAGTGTCTCTGATCCTGGGAGAATTGTGCTGTTCGTGGCAGGGGGCGCGTAGGTAGACCGCTCGCCTTACCCAGCCGCATCTGTGTTTCTAAGCCATTTCTTCTTGATTGACCTGTGTGTTAATTGTACTTGCCCAGCCCCATCTCAGTGTTTCTAAGCCATTTCTTCTTGATTGACCTGTGTGTTAATTGTAAGTTGTCCACACTGGTAGAGGGAGTGGCAGTGCAGATGATCCAAATTAGCCAGTAATCAGTTTCTCTTCAGCCTTGGAATGTATTTCTTTAGTGTTTTCCCACCCTAGCAGATTTGCCTCCTTAATATGTGTTGCTTAAGTTGATATTAAAGTGAGCTTGCTTGTCTTGAAAAGAGGGGAATGAAGCTGGAGGTGTGCTTAGAGCACAACAGAGAGGGGGCAGACCAGCACAAAAGTGAAGAGGGGGGTGTTCACTGGAAAGATGGATGATGGGGGGGCCGGGTGCGGCGGCTCACACCTGTAATCCTGGCGCTTTGGGAGGCTGAGGCAGGAGGATTGCTTGAGGCCAGGAGTTCAAGACCAGTCTGGGCAACATAGCAAGATCCCGTCTTTAAAAAAAAAGGAGGATGCACGTCCAGACGGTGGAGAGTTGGCCAAAGCATTTCACACCACGATACGCAGCCAGTTTTCTTGAGCATGAGGAACCTGGGTGCTGGGTGGTTGCCGAGAGAGGGAAAGGAAGTCCTGGCCAGCACACTGCCTCACCTCATCCCCTCCTGGCTGTTGCTCCTCCTTGCAGCTTGTCCTCTGGCAAGGTGAGCCCCGAGAGCATCCGCACGCTCCGGGCACCGTCAGAATCCTCCGACGACCAGGGCCAGCCCGCGGCCAAGAGGATGCTGAGCCCCACCCGCGAGAAGGAGCTGTCGCTGTACAAGAAGACCAAGCGGGCCATCAGCAGCAAGAAGTATAGCGTGGCCAAGGCAGAGGCCGAGGCAGAGGCCACCACGCCCATTGAGCTCATCAGCAGAGGCCCTGACGGCCGCTTCGTGATGGACCCTGCCGAGATGGAGCCCTCGCTGAAGAGCAGGCGCATCGAGGGCTTCCCCTTCGCCGAGGAGACGGACATGTACCCCGAGTTCCGCCAGTCGGACGAGGAGAACGAGGACCCACTGGTGCCCACATCTGTGGCCGCCCTGAAGTCCCAGCTCACCCCTCTGTCATCCAGCCAGGAGTCCTACCTGCCACCACCAGCATACAGCCCTCGGTTCCAGCCCCGCGGGCTGGAGGGCCCCGGTGGCCTGGAAGGTCGGCTTCAGGCCACAGGCCAGGCCCGGCCCCCTGCCCCCCGGCCCTTCCAACATGGCCAGTATTATGGGTACCTCAGCAGCAGCAGCCCTGGGGAGGTGGAGCCGCCCCCTTTCTACGTGCCAGAAGTGGGCAGCCCCCTGAGCTCCGTCATGTCGTCCCCGCCCCTGCCCACCGAGGGGCCCTTTGGCCACCCCACCATCCCCGAGGAGAATGGAGAGAATGCATCCAACAGCACGCTGCCCTTGACTCAGACACCTACAGGAGGGCGCTCTCCTGAGCCCTGGGGCCGGCCAGAATTCCCCTTCGGGGGGCTGGAGACCCCAGCAATGATGTTCCCCCACCAGCTGCCACCCTGTGATGTGCCCGAGAGTCTGCAGCCCAAGGCCGGCCTCCCCCGAGGACTGCCCCCCACCTCCCTGCAGGTGCCCGCGGCCTACCCGGGCATCCTGTCTCTGGAGGCACCGAAGGGTTGGGCAGGCAAGTCGCCCGGCAGGGGCCCTGTCCCAGCGCCCTCCGCCGCCAAGTGGCAGGACAGACCTATGCAACCTCTGGTAAGCCAAGGGCAGCTGCGACATACAAGCCAAGGCATGGGCATACCTGTTCTGCCTTACCCCGAGCCGGCCGAGCCGGGGGCGCACGGCGGCCCCAGCACATTTGGCCTGGACACCCGGTGGTACGAGCCCCAGCCCCAGCCCCGGCCTAGCCCCCGGCAGGCCAGGCGCGCCGAGCCCAGTTTACATCAAGTGGTGCTACAGCCCTCCCGGCTCTCACCTCTGACCCAAAGCCCCCTCAGCTCCCGCACCGGCTCCCCCGAGCTCGCCGCCCGTGCCCGGCCGCGCCCGGGCCTCCTGCAGCAGGCAGAGATGTCAGAGATCACCCTGCAGCCGCCGGCCGCGGTCAGCTTTTCTCGCAAGTCTACGCCGTCCACGGGCTCCCCCTCCCAGAGCAGCCGCAGCGGGAGTCCCAGCTACCGGCCCGCCGTGGGCTTCACCACGCTGGCCACGGGCTACCCTTCCCCTCCGCCCGGGCCCGCCCCTGCTGGGCCTGGGGACGGCCTGGACGTGTTTGGACAGACGCCCTCCCCGCGAAGGCCGGGGGAGGAGTTGCTCCGACCAGAGCCCCCGCCACCCACGTTACCTGCTTCAGGGTGAGTGCGCCGCCTCTTCCGCCACGCGCGCCGGGTCGACTTCCTTCCCCACCCGCCTGGCCCTGCCCTCCGCCCCGTCCATCCGCCCGGCGACGGGGCTTGTGCGGACACGCTGCACCGGCATCCCTCGGGAGAGGAGTTCTGGCCGCCGCGGCACTGGCGGGGTGCGGTCGCTGGGGTGGAGCGGGCCCGCCTGCCCGGGTGCCCTGCCGGGAGCATGAGGCGTCCTCTCCAGCAAGCCCCGGGCTCTCAGCGGGCGCACCGCACCAGCACCGGGGAGCGGCGGATCCCAGCGAGTGCCCCTACGGGGGTGGACCCCGTCCCTCGTGGAGTTGACGGCTCTCCGAGTCCCTGTGGTCCTGGCATCGGGCAGTGGTCCCGGGGTTGCCCACACACCTCGTGTCTGGCCTCCTTTTCTTCCCCGGCCCCTCCTCGTTGCTAAGCAGGACCCCGGAGCCTGACTTCTCCAGACCACCAGGCCGGGGGCCTCCCGTTCCCAAACTCCTGGCCCTTAGCAGCCCTAGTGAGCGCCGCACTCCAGCCCCCTCCTCAGCCTCTCCTGGAGGCCCAGAGAAAAGTGTCAGGCCTTGTGACCATGTGCGGGACCCCCACCCCCACCTGTGTACCTCGCAGGAAGCTGCAGAGAGACAGACAAGCTCCCGCGACCAGCCCGCCCGAGACAGCACTCTCTAAACCGTAGCAGCTGGTATTCCAGGTACCAGCGCCTGGACACCTGTCTGTGCCTCTTCTTCTCTCATCCTTCTCTCCTGCCGTCCCCCCTCCTCCTCCCCCTGCACCTCCTTCCTTCTCCAATCAGTCTTTCTCCTCTCTTCCTTCCTCACCATCGACTTGCTCGGAAGAGCCGGCCACGCCTCTGTAGTGCCCCCGGATACCCCGTCCCCCCGCCCTCTTCTCTCTCTCTTTCTCTCTCTGGCTCCGTCCTTTGGTCTCTCTTCTTGATGTAGCCGCCTGTGGAGGGAGCAGAGAGTTCCAGAGGAGGCTGGCCTGGTGGAAGGCAGGATGGGAGGTGGTCGAGGAGGAGGCAGCCCAGCGCCCTCCCCCTGCCCCGTCCCCCACCCTCCCTGGTACCTGGAAGTACAAGGTCACCTCCCACCCCCAGCCCCACCGCGGGCTGCTCCGGGGCCGATGAACGGGGTGCGGGGCTTAGGGCGCAGGGAGGTGGAGGAGCCGCAGCCGCCGCCTGTGCGCGGGAGGTGCCGCGGCCGCCCTGTCTCTGTGCTTTGTGCGCGCTCAGCTCATCTGCTTCCTTCCATCGTGTCTGGGTCTCCGTCTCTCTCCTCCTCCCACCCCCACGCTCCGGCCTCGCCTGTCCGGTGCTCGCTGTGCCCCTCCCTGCTTCCCTCTGGGTGTGCGTGGGCGGTGCCCCCCGGCCGGTGTTGATAACTGCTTTGTTTCTGATTGATCTCAGCTATCTGGGCAGTGTTGTCGAGACAAGCCTCTCCTCAGCTCAATAGGTAAGGGAGCTCCTCGGCTGGGCGGGCGGGGGCGGGCAGGCGGACGGGGCTTCGGCCGGGCCATTGCTTCCTGGACAGGGGATCCAAACCATGTCCCCTCACCGCCCCGTGGGGTGGCCGCTGCCGCTCCTCGATCCCCACGGCTTCTGGGTTCCCCACATCGAGCCACGCTCGGCACCGCCTAGCTGCAGCTTCTGCCCCCCACTCCCCGTCCCCATGTCCGGCCCTCTAGAGCCCCCTGCGGCTCTCCTCACTCCGATGCCTCGCCAGCCTGCTGCCAGTACACCCAGGGCCTCCCACAGAAGCCCTGGGGCCCTGCATGCACCCCGAAGGGGCCCAGAACGCCCGAGATCTGCTTTGCATCTCTGCACCCTTGGGGACCTCTCTGGGGCCCCTCTGGTATCCCGGAAGAGCTCCCCGCACCCTATTCTCCCAGCAGCCCCAGGCATAGCATCCCTTCTCCTGGGGTGGCTGGCCCCTCACCAGCTTCTTGAGATCTTCGTGGTATTAGGCTGTCTCGAGGAGCACAAGGTTGGGATGAGCCCCACTTCTTCCTTGACAGTGGGGTCCTCTGCAGGGTCAGGTCCCTGCAGTCCTGTGGGGCTTTGTAGCGAAATGTCATCACTCCCCTGTGCTCCTTGCCTTCTGCAGCCTGACCTTGGGAGTCACAGGACTGAAATGTGACCTAACCCTTGGGTCCACATTGCTTTCAAGATCCCTGTTGTAGCCTTGTCGACCTCCCTGGGTCATGCTGTAGGGAAGGGTCTTAGGAGGACCTTCCCAAGGGGAGGGGGCAGGCTTCCCCTGGGCAGACAGGCATTGAGCTGGCAAGAAGTGAAACCCCCAGGGACCAGCACTGTGTCCCTCCCCCTGCCCCCGCAGTCAGCCTCTCCTTGAGTGTCCTTCCAGGTGGAAGCTAAAGGAACTTGGGCATTCAGGGAGCCTTTGAGTCCCTCACAGAAACTCAGGGCCACCCGAAGCTCGCTCCCTCTCACGGTAGCTTGACAAGGTGCTGCCTCTCGCCGCGGACCCTCTGCCCTGTGCCTGGGCACACACAGGCATCCGGCACCTGCATGGGAGACGGCGAGCCTCCTGTCCAGGTGCTTCTGGCTTTCCAGGCAAGAAGGAGACAGACAGGTGCCTTCCCCACCTAGAAATGTCAAGGGAGGTTCACTTTCCTAACCAGGGCTATAATTCTCATTCAGCCCTAAGAGTGGCCTCCATAAAGAGGACTGCCCTGACATTTCTTTACCATCTGTAGCTATAAAATTGTCAGCAGCCCAGAGGCCCTGGAATTGTGGGTGAGGCTGTCTGGCATAGGGTGAGTGTGAGGGCTGTCAGGCAGCGTTTATGAGCTCACCTGCTCCCGGGCCCTCCTGCGGCCAGAGACCCACTGGTCTTCCACCTTCCTCAGCTCCCTCCCTGTCCCAGCTGTGACTCCTCCACAGCCCCCGGAGGTGTGGGAGCCCTAGACTAGCTCTCACCCCAGCTCCTGGAAATTCCTAGACTCTGTTCTCATGTGTTATTCCTCATCCCTTCACTCAACTCCATTGACCCTCCCCTTTCCCAGTGTCCCCACTGTGCCAGATCCAAGAGAAGCCCACTCTCCTTTCACTGCTGTGGCAAACCCAGAAACCAGGGGTAGCGATGAGGGACCATCGTTTCTCTCCCGGGCCTGGCCAGCATCCCCAGCCTGGGAGAAGGAGACCCTCCCCATCCTGAGTCAGCCCCTCGGTGCTGGCCTCTCCTGCCTGCTGGGAGCCTCCCCGGTACGGCTGCTGGGCCCTGGGGAGATGCAGGCTCTGTTCAGATGCTGTCTCCATGCTGCGCCTTTTGCATGTGTGCCCTCTTGGTCTTGCTTGGAGAAGTTGTGACAGCTCTTGTCCACGTGCGTTCTCACTGTTTCTTTTCCCTTCAGTTCCTCTCCTGTTCCTTTGGTCCATATGTAGTTGTTGCCCCTGCCTCTCCTCTTTTCTCTCTCCCTTTTTTTCTCCTCTTCCCAACTCCCTTCTCAGCACGGGGAGTTGTGTTGCGTGGACCTGTCCTTTCTGTGGACTATTGGGAGGCTGAGCCAATTCTTAGCTCCCTTCTGAGCCTAGTGATGCCCTATCCTCACCTCTGCTTCCACTCCCTTTCCCGTTCAGGCTGACTGTCACCGCAGGGAGGCAGGTGGGTCTGGAGCATGGAGTGGCCCCTGTCCTGGGTCAGCTGTAGGAAGGGGCCCCTTTGGAAACAAGCCTCTGCCAGGTTCTGAGGCAGAGCACTGGTCTGAGCCCGGCCCCACACAAGGGTTCCATCTTGTGGTCAGCGGGGTGGGCTCAGACCTGCAGACTCCTCAGACTCCTGCAGTGGACCCACCCTTTCCCTTGCTGTGGCCCGTCTGTGAGTGGCTTTCCCCTGCCTCCATCAGTGTATAATCAGGCAGTGGTGTTTGCTCTCAGGTGATTAGAAGAGGAGAAAAATGCACATCAAGCCACTGCTTCAGCCTGTTGGCCAGGGAACACTGAACAGGGTCAAAATGGTCAGCTCCTGGGCGCTGAGCTAAGGAAATATGCAGGGGGTTTGACTTTCCCTGTCCTGAGGCTTGCCTCCACTTTGACCTGGCTGCATCTTTCCCCGGCTCTTCTGGGTAAGCTGAGAGCTAAGCAAATAAGACCTCCTGGGCTACCTGGTCATGATTTGGGTTTTGTACGGATTTTTTGAAAAGAGAGAAAAAGAGTGTTGGCTGGGTGCGGTGGCTCGTGCCTGTTATTCTAGCACTTTGGGAAGCCAAGGAGGGCAGATCTCCTGAGTCCAGGAGTTCAAGGCCAGCCTGGGCAACATAGTGAAACCCCATCTCTACAAAAAATACAAAAAATAGCTGGGCATGGTGGCACATGCCTATAGTCCCAGCTCCTTGGGGGGCTGAGGTGGGAAGATCATCTGAGCTGGGGAGGTCGAGGCAGCAGTGAGCCGAGATTGTGCCACTTCACTTCACTCCAGCCTGGGCGACAGAGACCCTGTCTCCAAAAAAAAAAAAAAAAGAGAGAGAGAGAGAAGTAAGTTCCAGGCAATTGTTGGTAGTTCTGTACTGCAAAAAAACACCTCTGTGCCAAGGCTTTGAGGCCCTCATCTTACAGTAATCCCCTGAGTCCCTGGAAGAAGGGGAGCCCCAGGGTTCTTAGCATTCCTGCATGCTTTAGAACAGTATAGGCTGGTTGGGAAGAGAGCTGTGACCTGAAATTCTTGGAGAGCCCAGGACAGGCTTCTGGTGTGATGGCGTCATCTATGGATCAAACTTAGATTTACCTGACAGCTGAATTCCAGGGATAGGATGGAGTTGCTTCACTGAAGCTTCACTGAAGCTTCCCACTGAGACATTGGCACCAAGAGCTCCATGACCAAAGGGCCCCAGGTGGGGCTGGCATTGGCAACAAACATGGCCACCTTCCAATTCGATTGCACAGGGCTTTACATGCTGTTGGTAAAGTCTGTTAGGTCACATTCTATGCGTCTTTTCTGTACCATGTGCCAAAAATGGACTCATTTTGCCTGCCCCGCTTCCTCCCTCCTGTTCTGCCAGACACCAGCTTTTGTTTTTTCCTCCTGCATTGGGTGAGGGTCTTGGTGTGTCCAGAGCCTTCTTTTGTCCTGTGGCTATGCTTCGGTGCTGAGCCCAGAGCTAAACAGGTGGACAGCAGGTGTCCCGGAAGGGCTGGAGCTTGGCTGTTTCTTAAGGGAAAATCGGCTGCTTCTGGTCACTGGATCATTACTGTTTGGGAATTTTTGCTTGAAGATACAACTTAAGCAGGCTCCTCTCCAGCCCTGGTCTGTCTTACTGGGGCTGTTCCACCAAAGCACAGAACGTCAATGCTAGCCTCAAGTACGTTGCAAGGCAGATCTATTTCTCAGGTGTGGCGGGGATGCCATGCTTTTCTTCTTTGTAGCTGCTATACCTGTGTTGATTGGGAAGACGCTGGAAGGGCAGTTGAGAGGTGAGCCTAATGTTAAGAGTCTTGGCTCTGTCCCACGATGACTGGATTATTCAACAGGTTGCTTACCTCTCTAAACTTCAGTGTCTCCGTCTGAAAAATGGGGGCATTGTAGTATCTACCTCTTAGGTTTGCTGTAGAGATTACAGGCAATTATTGTACAGCAGTGCCTGCTGTGGTAAGTGGTAAATCAATGCTAGATGATAAAAATGACAACAGTGCTAAGATGTTGATTCTAACCATCATATCACCCCTGGAAGTTTCACCTGGCTTGAAGAATCCCTAACAGTTTTCAGGGCACCCTGTACCGGTTTCTCTCGTGCCCCAGCGGTCGCCCTGGATGACGTTGGAGAGCACTGTTCTTGCTGGTCATGTGCCTCCCTGACCACACGTTGCTCACCCTGTGTGGTCCTCCTGAAGAGGCCGGCCAGGAGACAGAGATCGACTGAACAGGTGGATTCACATTAACTTTCCTTCTAGGCAGCATGAAGAAGCCTCAGTTGAGGATGAGAAGGGGTGAGGATGTGCCATCCACAATGGGAAAGTGTGCTCCCTCCTGCCTGGGCACCTGCACCCTTTGTCTGCCTTCCCGCTTCCTTCCCAGCTGCTGCTGCGCTATAGGATCTCTCTGGGTAGACTGGCATGTTTGGCCACTTCTTCACGAGAGGGCTGTGTGTGCCTGTGTGTGCACCTAAGGGACCCTGTGTAGCCTTCTTAGCTCTGCTGTCAGGGGCTATGGAAAGTCAAGAGGTTGACCCTGACCTGAACTTTGAGGGAGCCTTTTGAAACTTTATGGACTAAAGGACTAGAGAATGATGACATCCCCCAGGAAGATGGAGGTCACTGCATTGCCAGTGCATGCAGGAAACCCCAGAGACAGAGGCTTATCTGCAATTAGTGTGTAAGTCTCCTCTTCCCGCCTCGCTGCCAAGATATTTGATGTTGGGGAGAAGAGGCTGCAGGCTTCCTATCCCTCTTAACATTTTTTTTTTTTTAACCTCAGACTGCTTGCTGACCTTTGGGGTCTTCTTTTGCCCTCACAGCATTGTCTGTCCTATACCTCTTTTAATCAGGACTTTCCAAAAACTGTTTGCGATGGAGATAGGGGAGGGAGTTGGGGGGTCAGGAGAAGAAGAGCGAGGCACACCCATCCTCCGTGGCCCCAGATCATCCCTGCTTCTCTGATCATGTGCTAATGCCAGCGCTGGTGGGAAGACAGAGTGACCTGTCTCTTTCTCTTTCCCCTTCATTCCTCAGGCTCCGAGTTGGGTTACTTTGAGAAGAAATGGCATTGAGAACATGTCTTCTAGGTTTTCCTCTTTTATGACTCTTGAAAGATTGTCTCCAATATGCACCGAGTGTCACAGACTGCCCCTCCTCTCAGCTCTCTTGGCTGTCTTGTGTACCTGGGCTGCTGCATGGCTGTGGCCAGACTGTGGACCCTGTCCTAACCGTGCACTTGATCCACCAGGCAGGTGACAATCAGGATGCAGGAAGAGAGGCCAGTACACATGGTCTTCTGTTCCAACAGCCTCGTTTCTCTGTTGAATCCTAAAATATAGAGGTTCACCACGTTCTTGTTACAGACAGCAAGGGCTCTGGGAGGCTACCAGATTTGGTTGTTCTGCCGTCATCTCCTGCCACTTTCTCCTGTTCTCTTACATGGCCGAGGAGAGCTGAGCCTAGTCTGCAGGGTTGAGGAGACACTGCCCTGAAAATGTTGGTATATGACAAGTATTTGTTGCTGTTAGCTGCTGCTGTTCTGTGGGAATCTTGCAGCTGCAGGAGAAGAAGCTGGCAAGGCTGGGTTTTGTGCAGCCTGTCTTACTGGGGGTCGGGTTTCTCACTTAGCACCCCCTTTTCTGGAGATGGAAGACGATTCACTGGGATATAGGAGCTGCTTGCCCCCTGCTCTAATATGCCCTTTTACTTTCCATTCAAAGGTCTTGATTGTGGTGATTTCCCAGACGTTGAGCCTACTTCTGTCTCTGACACTAAATGCATCCCAGCTTGAGTTACACAGGAAGGTGCTTACTATTAAAGTCTCTCTCTCTCCCTTTGCTAGGGTCTTCTGATTGCTCTGCAGGTTGGTTTCCATCCGAGGTGGGCCATGCTCCTGGAGCTTCCTACTGGGTTTTCTTCTTTCCAGGAGCAATAGAAAGGCGGGTGTCATGGAGCCATCGTGGGCACCTTGGGCTGTGTAGGCCTGAACTCTGTCCTCCTATGGGTCAGCTACTTGGCTTTCTTCCAGCCCCTCTTCCAAAGCCTCACACATCCGGGAGCTGAATTGTGGCTCTCTGGTTGTCCTTTCCAGAACACTTTCACCTGCACCCGGGAACGCTGCTGCACCTGAGAGGCTGGAGGCTCTGAAATACCAACGGATAAAGAAGCCCAAAAAGTCATCCAAGGGCTCTTCGAAGTCAAAGAAACGATCCGGTAAATGATGGGCAGCGGCCCGCCCCGCTCCTCCCACCTTGCCTTGCCGTTGTCAGGAGGGTTATTGGGCTGCCGTTGTCAGGAGGGTTATTGGGCTGCCGTTGTCAGGAGGGTTATTGGGCTTAGGGCCCCAACCTTGGGCTTTCTTTAGAATTGAATCCACAAGCTTCTCTTGTCCTTTGTTTCTTTTTTTAACACTATTTTTCAAGCAATACACAAACATAATTTTCATATACAAAATGAGAAGGATAAGGGGACTCTATCTGATTGCCCTCCCAATTTGTTTCCACTTACCTAGAGAACTGTTGTTTTCAGCATGTGTGCTTTCGGAAACTTTTCTGTGCCTACAGCTTCAGAAAATGTATCCTATTGTTTTGGTGTGTTTTCAAACAACACAAATAGTACAGATATATTTTTCCACTCTGCATTTCACCTTGCACATAACTCTATCTCCTTCCTTACTTCCCCTCTATCATTTCAGGCCTTCTAGTGAACACAGGCATGACGGGACCCCATGTGGAGCTCAGGGTACATTGCAGCCTGGGCCCAGCCTCTGCAGGTTGGCTACACCCTTCTCAGTGAGATGGAGTGAAGCCTCCTTACCCCACAGAGAGGGCGCCTCTATCGAAGTATGTCCGATGTGTATCTAGCAGGGATACGTAGCTTCTGAGTGCAAAACGAATTTAGCCCTCTTTAAGACTAGAAAATTCTTTAATATTTGTAAAAAACCCTCTTTTCATGAATGATTTTAGGAGTGTTGTAGCAGGCTGTCAAGGAAGAATGCTAAACAGTTGCTTTGGAGAGCTTTGATAACTGTTGTAGAGTAACTCTCTTTATAGACAGGATTATGGGAGAGTGTTATACAGAAATTCAAAGCCCCACGAATCTCTGGGAGACAGTGATCACTTATGCTCAGTTAGCCTTTGGCTGGTACTAGTATCCTTTCAGTTTACAGACGGAAATACTGAGGCAGAGAAAAAGAAAATGATGTTTTTAGGGCTTGGGTTAGAAACTGGAGCTCAAAGCTGCATTTTCAACCAATTTAAGCCCATTCTTAACCCATTTAAGACCCATCAATATATATTTTTTATAGATGTATAACTTATATATTTCTTTATTGCAAAAAAAGTCACATCAGAGACCTGCATTCTCTCTTGTTCTGATGGCGGTGGTCCTGTTACCAGTTCTGTAGTGGCATCTTCCAAATGTCTGTCTTTAGCCCGGGTCCCTTCCCTGAGGTCATGGCTCATATTTCCAGTTGCCAGCTGAACATGCATTTGGGTGTTTCATATGCCTTTACGATGTCTAAAGCAGAGTTATTGATCAGCCTCTCCAGGTCTGCTTCTCCTCAGCTCTTCCTCAGTTTAATCACTAGCACTGGTACCCACTGGGGTGTCAGGCCCCTTAATTCCCAGATTCTTCCCTTGCCTTCACATCTTATGTCGAGCCCACTAGGTAATGCCTGTTAGCTCAGCCTTTGCAACATATCCTGAATCTGGCCACTTTCTGTTGTCTCTATTGCTAACTCTGTGTTCTGAGTCACTGTCTGTCCCACCTTGACTACTGCAGTACCTCGTGGCTGGTGTTCCAGCCCTATCCTTGTACCTTGCACTGTGGACTCCACACACAGCCAGCACAGCGAACTGCAGGACACATAGCAGCATCCTTTCAGTCACGAACTCACATGTGCAGGCGTGTGTGCACATACACAAACACATACACACTTGTGATTAAAACCTTCCCATCATAACCAGATTCCCATTGTAACCAGAACAGATTTCAAGCTCCTAGATGCCCTGCCTGTCTTTGTTGCCTCACTCTTTTCCAACTGAGATGACCTCCCTTCTGTATCAGGGACACACCACATTTACCCTTAGCTTGGGGCTTGCACACATGCCATTTCTTCTGTTGGGAATAATTTTTCTTCAGATCTGTGGAAGGCTCATAATTTAAGATGCAATTCAAGTGTTAACCCTTTAAGGAGCAGAGTAGTGCCTCAGTTGACCCTATTTTATCTTTGTAGTATTTTCAGTAACTGCAAATTTTATTTCTGTATTTTTAAAGTCTTGACAGTTTGTCTCTTCCTCTGCACCCTCACATAGATGCATAGTTTTTGAAGCCAGCAAAGGCATTCTTGATTAATCTCCAGAAGGGCCATGAGGCAGAGGAGAGGCCCGGGCAGTCCAGGAAGGGTCAAGGCCTGACCGTTGCACGCGATTAACATCTTGTATAAAGTCGGTCATTGCTTGGGGCAGATGAGAAAGATGTCCTGAGTCCCAACCTGTTCCTTCCTGATCCCCAGTCCCTAGAATGATGCCTAGTACTCAAGAGGCACTAAAAGAAATATTTGTAGACTGATTGAAAAAGAAATGAATGAGAAAGAAAATCCTCTCCATTCCACTTTCTTAACTCTTATTCAAGTGAAAGGAGCAGGGTCAGGTTGCTGGTTGTCTTGGCGGAAAGGAAGGTGGTTTCTCTGCAGCAATTTGGTCTGGTCTCTCTAGACTCAGGTGATTCCTTTGTTTCAACATTAGAAACCCGGAACAAATGCAGGTGGAAAAGGTGAGCAGGCTGCGTGCTTCGTTTTCATCCGCTTGCTTCTCTTTTGCGTCCCTCTTCCTTTCTCCCTAGACGGTTCTGCCTCCCAGACTCAGCAGCTTCCCAGCTCTCAGGTTCTGTGGCCCGATGAAGCTGTCTGCCTCCGAAAGAAGAAGAGACATTCTCGTCCTGACCCCTTTGCCCGGCTCTCAGACTTGTGCCACCGCCAGCTTCCGGAAGACCAGACAGCGATTCTCAACAGTGTGGACCACGATGACCCAGGCCATGCCACTTTGCTGTGACTCCACCCCACTCTAGGTGTCCCCGGGGCGAGGTTGCTGGGCTCAGGCAGGGAGGGCCACTGTGTGGGGGTGTGTCCTCCTCCGCCTGCCAAGGGCGGCCCAGACCTTTGTCCTGCATGCCCCCTCTTTTGCCAGAGCGGGTGTCTCCCTCCAGATCCTGGCCGCCTGTCTTCAGGACGGAGGGTGGGCACACCTTCCACCTGTGGGCCGAGGTCAGGAAGTGGATTGGAGACTGGGCGACACCTGTCTCCTCCCCTCCGCCCCCTGCTTCACTAGGTTGATTTTTCTCATCTCTTCCAGTGTCTTTGGGAGTGAAGAGGAAAGCAATGGCTTTTACTGCTCTCTGCTTCTGTTTCAGTTTTTCAAGTCCTGGAAGAAGGTTGGACTTAATGTCCATCTTCCACACCCCACATATATATAGATATAGATACAGATGCATATGTCTGTAGTGTGTGGGTTTCTCTATGTGTGTATATATATATATATATATATGTACATTGAGGCAAAGTGCTGTTGCTCTCTGTGGTCAGTGGAGGCAGGAGGAGGGCAGTGGCCAGTTGGGGTTTGCGAGCAGGGCTGGCTGCACGTTGGCCAGGTGCCTGACATCTGTCTTGGGGGATTCTTTCTCCCAAAACAGGATCCATGTCTCTCAGCTGAATTCTCCGTGTGTCTCCTACCTTCTCCCACCCAGAGCAGAAATGGGGCCTTGCCGTGGTTACCGGCTGCCTTCTATGGGGGTTCAGCAATGAGTTACTGCAGAACTAAATTCAAGCCTTTATTTCTTGGTTTCTGGGTGAAGAAGGGGTGGCCAGGCACCTAGACCTGCATCTTTCTTCCTGCCAGCGTGGCTCACGCTGCAGAAGTAGAGGCTACTCAGCCGCAGGGCTAAAGCAAGCCCCTGGTGCACAAATCCAGCTCATCCGTCGGCACCCTTCCGCCCAGCCAGGCCGTGAGCTCTGTGGTCAAAGGCTCCCCCGCTGCGGAGCCACCTGTGTTAGCGCCAAGCTGCCGGCTCTATTTATACCGTCTCCGGCTCAGCACTCTCTGCAGCGCTGTTCCACAGCGGCTGATTGGATCCTCCTTTCCTTTTGTGGGAGCTAATTCTCCAGATTGATTAATTACCACTTGTGTGGAGCTGCCTGTGGCTTTCCTGTACTCACCACGTGCTGCCTGCTGACTCTTCTCTGCCCTGGGGCCTTCCTCCTCCCGTGGACCTGAGCTCTAGGGGGATGGGCTCAGGTGAAGCTAGGGCGCCTCCGGCTGCTGGGGCCTGGGACGCTCTGGATCCCGTCCTCTTTGCCCAGTTCTGTTCTGTGGCTGAGGCGTAGGAATGAAGGCCGGAGGGGTGGTGAGTAGGGTCTGGGCACTGACTCTTCCTCTGCCAAAGTCTCGTCCTGGTTCAAACTCTTAGCATCCAGAAGCTTCCGGAGATCATCTTCCCACTAAGATGTCTCTCTGCCGGTAAGATATGGTGCTGCCCAAGGACAGGGCAGAAGGCCCCGAGGGCGGGGTGGAGGGCAGATCTGCCCCTCCCCCACTCTTGTGTGGGAGCCCCCCTTCTGGCTTGGCTTAGAATGAAGGTTCCTTGAAGTATTTCCTTCTTGGTGCTGCTGCCTTGGTGGGTTTGGGGGCACCCACCTCTCCCGAGTTCCCTGCTTGGACGTGAGCCACGGCAGCACTGGACGGCTTCTGCTGGTCTCATGCAGCTGCCATGGGCTTGGCCCAGTGACCTCGCAGGATGAGGCCTTGGATGGCTGCTGTCTCTTCTTGGCATTTCCATCTTAGGAGATGGACGTCTTCTCTGCCACACCGGCCCTGGTCCTTCCTTTCACCCAGGGAGCTGAGGACCAGCTCCACCCTTGAGGTTTACCGTGCTAGTAACACCCCCACAGTTCCTTTCTGAACACATCTGAGGGGGTCGTGGTGAGAGGCACACAGGGGCTTCTGAGACTGGGCCGTGCACCCTTGGGGTGGAACCTGGGCCTTCCGGTCGATGTGCTTCTCTGGGGCATTGGAATCCACTTGACCACTGAGCACCAGCTCTGCGAGATGGAAGAGCACACAACTCTTTGTGTTCTTTTTTCCAGGTAGCACACCCTCTGCCCCCGTGCCGTGATGTGCTGCTCACTTGGGCGTCTCTCCTGGGGGATGACGGGAGCCGGCCTACCTGAGGTGTTGGGGTGGGAGGTGGGGATTTACCGCAAGCTGACGTGCAGCCTTTGTGCACTGGCAGTGTGGGGTTTTTCCCCCCAGAGGAGCTCAGGGGGCTCAGCCAGGCCCTGGGATGCACTGGGAAGTGGGCATCAGGCTATCAGCCTTCAGGATGAATTTGGCCTAGTTTTCTGAGCACCATCCTGGGAATTCCAGCCCTCAGGTTAGAAGAGAAGAGGAGATGATGAGGTAGAAGGCTTTGCTTCTTTCGGATGTCATGTGGGGCTGAGATGCTCAGGCTGTGGTTGTGCCTTCCAGGGCACCCCCGTGCTAACCAAGGTGCTGACTCCTCCTCCACTTCCTCTGGCAGTGCCTGTGACCTTAGCACATAGACCCAATGCGGGGAGCCGTGCTTTTCGCTGCTCACTGAGTGGCCGCTGTGCTGTGGCTTCCCTGGCTAGGGCAAGGACGTCAGGTCTACCCATCTCTCAGTGGCCTGCCTCTCATTCAGCTCCCATGAGGGCTTCCTCCTGTGACAGTGTTCTCGGAGGCCAGCAGCCCTCCTGCACCCCGTGGACGGCGATGGAAATTGGTGGAACGCAGTCCCCTGTCTCTGTGGGATAGAGGGTGAAGATGTCACAGGCACAAGTTTAGGTGCTGGGTGTGGGCATGTGTGACAGCGTGGTTGTGAGCATGTGCGTGATGGGGGTGTAACCACCTCTAGGGACCAATGTCCTTCATAGTCCGCCTTTGAACAATGGCAGTGACTACTGATCAGCTTCTTAGGACTTCTGCGCTCACTCTGTGGGAGATCACGCCTTCCAAACTTCTCCTTTTATGGTCTGGCGGCCTTGCAGTAGACACGGCTCAGATGTCTGTCTGCCTCTTCAGCATCGTGGCTGAGAACTGTGGCTATTGTAGTGTCAGGTGACCCACAGACCAGGAAGAGGGTGAAACGGTTCTTAGTGGGGCCTGGACAACTGCATTTGCGTGGGGAGAGAAGATGTATGACGAGGCCGAGAGGCGAAGCCTGTCTCTATTTGCTGGTGGGCTGCCGTGGGCGCCCTGGTGCTGAGCGGGGTCCTGTGCTGGATTGTTGGGGTGGCTCTGGGCCCAGCATCTGGGAGTGGCCCTGCCTGCTGCCAGTCTGCCTCTAAGCAGCTTCCCTCGAGAGACTGGGGGTAGGACAGGCCTTTTGAGATTCTACTTTCTTAACAGGAAGGATGCCTTTTTCCCAGCAGGCTGGCGGGGTCTGTGCCCTCCTTTAAGGTGGCCTAGTCCCACAACCATGTGCTTGGGGGAAGACTGAAGCCGGGTGGATTGAGCCAAGTATTTCTTGTTATTTTTCCATGTTCTCTGTCTTTATTTTTGATTTGTGATCTAAAATATTTGGGGTTGAACTGATTTAATTTATTTCTCTGCCCTTTTGGTGCCGAGGAAACTGGGGTAAGGTTCAAGTGTGAAATTTTCTGATTTTATTTGGGGTGGGGGACAAGGTTGACAAAACAGTAGCTTCTGGGGAGAAACAGATTTCACGGAGCCTCCAGCATCTTTGGCACTGCCCACGATCTGAGTCTCCAGGGCTGAAGACTGCGTGGCTGGAATCTGTTTCTTCCCATTTTGTTAGCAAAAGCCTTTTCCAGGCTTGGGGGTGGGGTGGGGGAAGAATTGTACATAAAGTACATTTTATTAATATGTAGAGAAACCTAGGAAAAGAAAAGCTAATGGTTAATCTTGGGCTTGCTTTGCTTGCATGTAAAGGAGCTTTGGGGGCACTGCAGGGATGGTTGGGGAGCTGCAGGAAGGGGCAGAGGATGGAGCCGAGCAGGTCATGGAAGGCCCTGTGAGTCCAGCCTCTGCGGCACTCTAGGAGCTGTGCACATTCCCACTGGGGCTTCTAACCCAGCCCTGCCTGGGTATCTTCTTCAGATAAAGTGGATCTAGTAGGTGGTGTGTAGAGCCCCATGTGGCTGTGTGTGTTGCTTTATGGAGAGGGCCAAAGAGGTGTCTTATTGGCCAGATCTAGATTGACTAGGGTAATGGATGGGGCAGTGGTGTTTCAGGAGGGGGAGTTGGAGAAATGGAGGGTGGAGGGGAGGCATGTGTGCTTTGTCAGGTGTTGGTGAGGCTGGAAGGGGCACAGAGGGTGAGGTCAGGCATGGGTTAGGATGGTGAGACCACCCTAGGGGGCACCAAGCCTCAGCATCTCTTTGAGTCATGTGATAACTTAGTTACTTGTAAGGGTGCAGGGTACACACTGGGGGATCATCCCAAGATGATGAAGAATGATTGCCTGGTGGGCATCTGGCTGGGGAGTGGTGGCCGTGCAGGGCGTGTGGGAGGGGGATCTGGGCATCGAGGACAGATTGTGGGGTGGGGTCCTGCATGTGAACGCAGACTGGATCTTGGGAGAGGTCTTGCTTCTTAGCTAGATCTTCCTTGCTTCTTCTAGAATTAGCCTCTAACACTAAGTGCCCAAACCAAACATGGACATCTTCTTTATATTGTATTTAAACTTCATTTGTTTTCGGGGGCTCCTCAGGCCCAAAGCTGAGAAACTTGTCTTGAGATGCCCATCCTATCACCAGCTCTTCATCAGTGGAGAAGGAAGTGCCATTCTCGTTTTCCTAAGCTGCAGTGGTGGGTTGCCTCTCCGTCCACAATCTGAAAATGTTCATGGGCCTTGGTGATGGTGATGGTGATGGTGATAGAGAGGAGGAACTGGAGCCTGACGTGCCTTCATCTCCCTTTCCTCTTGAGGTAGAGAGGCTTCCTTCAAGCCATGAAGTTGCACAGTGGCTTCGTGAGGCCTTCTCTTTACTTTCTCTTCTTTTGATAGGCTAAAGTCAGTAGTCTGTGGTGGAGGTGGGAGGGCAGAAGCGTTTCACCTGAAACTCTCGGCTTGACCAGCCGTTCTTCTCTCTTTAATGTCTCCAGCTCTGCTTTCTTTTAGATTAAGAGGCAGAATTAAAAATCTCCTCTTTAGAAGAAGTCGGTAAACCAAGGATCAAATCTCAGATTGGACTTTCGCACTCTTACCAGCTTGCTGTTTGGCTAGGGGTACCCATCACCACCCTTCCCTCTGGCTGCGAGTGAATCCACACTGGTCCGGAGCCTTATTTCTGTCTGTACTCTCAAAACCTTCTTTCAGGAGCAAGTATAATAACCCCACCAGATGTTCTGTGTGTTAGGTTGCCAAGAAGGTGGAAGTTTTTTTCAACCTCATTTTAAGCTGTTAGAAAAACACTCAGTAGATTAAATTTTGTCCAAAGACACCACCATCCCCTGAGGGATCCCATGTAGGATAAGGACAAACGAAGCATCCATACAGGGGTCATTAATGGCTGCTCACATCTTAGAGAAGGAAGAGTCCGGATATCATGGTTACCATATACTCTGGTGGAACAGTGGCCAGTCATTAAAGTCACATGGGTGTTGTCTTCTGCGGCGTAGAGGACAGTAGTAGTAGTTAGGGTTTCGGACGAGAGCTGGTGAAAAGCTGCCGGCTTTGGAGCCCTGGGTGGGAGAGCTAGATTGGACAGTTTTAGTCCCGTGGCTCAAATGCTCAGCTCCTGTCCCTGGTCCTTGGTTGTCACCGTTCCCATCACTCTAGATGGGGACGTGAATGGCTGCCTGGGCCTGCCTTTCTTTCGGGTCTTGAAGAAGTGTGCTGCTCCAATCCTACCTCTCCGTGGTACTGGATTTCCTGGATTTATTTTGGGAACTAGGGCAGGTTCTCCCTCGCCACCCCGTATACACACCAGTTAGCTTCCCTTCCCTTTTCCTTTCCCCACTTCTGTATGGCTCCAGGGATCGTGAACATGTGCGTGGTTTACGATGGGGAGGTGGTGGGAGGGGCAGGGAATCCCGGAGGGCAGGGGGTTGGGCTGGGGAGGGGACTTGCATTTTCGGCCTTAGAAATGCCGCGGGCATGCACGTGTGGGGTTTTCACATAAGCCATGGGAGGGACGAGTGCCCAGCCCTCCTCACGCTGGTGGTAGAACCTAGGGCTTTGGCCTCCTTTTGGCACAGGGGTCTATGAAGCTCTATTTCTGGTGGAGGGATGGGCCTCCTCACGGTCATCTTGCAGTTCTTGAAAGGGTAGTTGTCAGCCACTCTATCAATGAGGATTTATATGGCCTCGCATGAACAACGAGAGGTGTGCCATGGCCGACGGTGTCCTGGCAGGGCTGGAGAAAGGGGATTGTCTCCTGTGTCCCTCTGCAGGCACCAGGTTGTCCTCCTGGTCTCTAACCCCCAGCCAGCTGTCTAGTCCAGTGTTTCTTTTCTGGATTCAGGAAGTAAGTGGGGGGTGTGTGTGTGTGTGTGGTGTATGTGTGTGGTGTGCATGTCTGTGTCTGGTGTGTGTGTTGTGTGTGGTGTGTATATCTGTGTGTGGTGTGTGTGTGGTGTGCACGTGTGTGGTGTGGTTTGTGTGGTATGTGTGTTTGGTGTGGTTTGTGTATTGTGTGTGGTATGTGTTGTGCGTATTGTGTGGTGTGTGTGTGTGGTGTGTCTGTTGTGTGTGGTTGTGTGTGTGGGGTGTGTGTGTTATGGTATGTGTGTATCTGTGGTGTGCGTGTATGTGTGATATGTCTGGTATGCGTGTGTGTGGTGTGTGTTGAGTGTGGTTTGGTGTGTGTGTTATGTTGCGTGTGGTGTGTGCGTGGTGTGGTGTGTCTGGTGTGTGTGGTGTGTGTGTTTGGTGCATGTGTGGTGTGTCTGGTGTGTGTGTTTGGTGCGGTACATGTACTGTGTGTGGTGTGTGTGTGCTATGTGTTGTATGTATTGTGTGTGGTGTGTTATTGTGTGTGGTATGTGTGTGTTGTGGGTGTGGTGTGTGGTATGGTGTGTGTATGTCTGGTGTGCGTGTGTGTGTGTGTGATGTGTGTGATGTGTCTGGTGTGTGTGTGTGTGATGTGACTGGTGTGCGTGTGTGTGATGCGGTGTGTGTGTGTTGTGTGATTTGGTGTGTGTGTTGTATTGTGTGTGTGTGTTGTGTGTGTGTGTGGTGCGTGTGTGGTGTGTGTGTGGTGTGGTGTGTCTGTTGTGTGTGGTGTGTGTGAGAGAGATTTGTACAGACATGCTGATTTGCCTGCGTAGCGTCAGGCCCAGGAGACCCTCCTTCATTTGGCTCTTTTGCTAGACAACTTCTGTTTGGGTAGGAGGGTCAAATTAGTAATGCACCATCTTTAATGTATTTTTTATGGAGACTACATAAAATTATATAAATCTACAGAATTGGTTCTATTTTAAGGAGCGAGGGGAATGTATGTGGGAGGCAAGGATCAGATGCAATCGTGGAGACTGGGAGCTTCGGGCGAGTGGCACCCGTGGGGCGTGGGGAGTCGGGAGGGCAAGAGATGAGTGCCAGGCAAGATGGGCAGGGGCCCGTGCCCTCTGCACACATATATAAATATAAAGAAAACCTAGATAAAGTCTATATATCTCTATATCTATATGAAGTCATAGTTTGCTTTATTTTTGTACCTGTGCTTAGAGATGTTTTGAGCAGTGCTACCTTCCCAGGCAGTCTGGAATACTAGCTCATGCCTTGACGCCACCTCCTTCCCTGCTCTTCCTTTGATATTCTCTCTGTTCAGAGTTGCTTGGGTCTTTCTGATGGAAATGTGTATGTATGAAAAGTTTGTAAAATAACAAAACAAATAACCCACCTGCAGGAAGGACAAGTGAGCTGAAGGTTGTGTGGAGCTGCAGGACCTGATAGCCCTAAAGAACCAGGACCCATGCGTCTCTTGCCACTTGGGAGGGATGTTGACTTGAACTTCTTTGCAGAGGTGCTTAACAGGGCAAGGCTGAGGAGATGAAAACTGTGACTCCATCCCCATGTGGCTGTGGAAAGGTACCCAGTTCCTCAGAGAAAACCTGGCTTCACAGCATTAGAAAGGGGGTGGTTGAGACTACCTAGGGACCTACGGTGACGCCTGTCTTGGTTTGTAGCCCTGTAGCTCAGACAGCTCCTAGAGGGCATGGCAATGGAAGAGTTTGTGAGGCTGGCTGCATGGGCTTGGTCTTGGAGAACACATGGCCTGTTTAGTGTTGCTGCAGATTCTTAGAGCCAGTGTGAATGTGGTATGTAGTATAAATATGTCATCTATGTTTTCTTCAGTTATTTTTAATTGGAAAATAAAGTGCCATTGCAAATAGGATGGTCCAATCCTGGGACACTGAGTGGAGGATCAGGAGTGAGAGATTAACTTTGGGCCAGACTGGGAGAATGGGTCTTAGTGGAACCTTCCTTCTGGCCCCCAGCCGGGGACTTACAAAACTGAACAATGTATTGGCAGAACTGGACCCACAACGGGAGATTCTGGGGAGCAGGAGTTCGCTTGTATCTGAGCAGGAAGCAGTGTGCCCTGAAGAATACCTCTCTGAGCAAATTCCAGACCTCACACATATGCAAGGGCTCTGCCTTGCAGCCTCAGCAAGCGTCTCCTGGTGCTAGCTCCTTCCTGACTTGCCCGGAGCTCAGAGTGATGTATTTGAAGCCGGTGCTGGGCCAGATGGTGCAGGCAGTGAGGAGAGACTCAGGACTGCAACCTTTCGGCTCCTTATTCCTGAGTATCACTCAGAAAAGGGCAGTACTAACCCCTTTCCTAACCAAGACGTGGCACTCCCTAAGAGCTCTTGTCTACAGAGTTCTGTCCTTAGAGGAAAGCAGATGCCTTCAGCGTGAGAAGGGCTTGGTTGACAGTTTTGGGGTATTATGGGAAGAGTAGGTTGGGGTAAAGCTTGAGTCTAATTCTTGATCCTTACATGGATGTATGAGGCCCTGCCATTCAGTCAGGCACTGTCCTTGGGTCCTCAAATTAACTGATGAGAACACTCCCCAGTTTCTGAGGACACTGCTGGGAAATGGGCTCTGTCCACGCAGCTGGAAGGACCCAGTGCTGGCGCCACTGGCAGTGTGTCCATCCTTGCCTTGAATGATCTTTCTTGCAGGCTCCTGCAGCTGAGTGTTTCTTGTAAGATTTTTCAGGGGGATTGGGCAAGAAGAAGAACTGCAAATTCTGTTCCCTTCCCACCTTGAAGCCTTCCCAGGCCACCACAGTCTCTGCACAAGGGAGGCTTCCATTACCGTTCTGTTGGCTCCTAGACCCACCATCCCCTCTCTTTCTGTGGACTCTGCCCGACTTCTGGGCCACATGCAACCAGCAGAGTAAACTGCTCCAGCACCACGGGCATGTCCTAGGGCTTGCCCTCCCACCAGGGCCAGCCCAAGATTATGTCCTCAGCAGCATCAAGGTCTGGGAGAGCCACTGGCCTACATATCACCATTCTATTCCTCAGCCTCCACCTGGACTCTTCATTTTGGGGAGGGAAAGGGAAGATGGGGCCATAGCCCCTACCTTGAAATTGTACAGAGTGGAGGGGATGTTAGTGCCTACCTGTGACCTTTCTGCTCCACTGCTCAGCAAGATGAGGTAAGGGTGGGTGTCAGAGGGGACCTCCAGCTTCTCTGAAGAGCCAGCCCTTAAGGCACTTGGAGCAAAGGGCATTGAGATCAGCTCTATGTGGAGTAAGGAGGAGGCCTGGGAACCGCTTGTGGCATCAGTTGGGGCGACAGGTGGATGAGTGTGCTCTGATGGAGCTTTTACGGCCCACAGCCACTGCCAGGAGCCTGAGCTCTTCCCCATGCTTGGGACATGTTCCTTGGTCCCCACAGCAGAATGGACATTGAATTTTGGTGCTTTTCCCTTTTGGTAGAAGGTGGAGGTATCTGAGGAGTTGTTTCTGTCTTGCTACCTCTGTCTGCTTTATAGAGCAAGAGTCGAGAATAGGAAGATCTGTTGAGAATCTCTCTCCCATGGATCAGTGTGGGCCCTGTCCCTCTTCCCCACTGTCACCAACCAACAGCTTGGGGAAAAGGCTCTGTCTCGGATTTTTGCTGCGCGCTTCCACTCCTCTTGGCGGTAGATGTTCATGTTGACCCACTTTGGGCAGTCTGAAAGTAGGAGGTAGGGGAAGAGGCAAGCCCGCACAGCACACTTCCTGTCCATAGGGGGTTGACTGTGGCATTGGAGGGTGGGGTCTCAGAGTCCAGGGACTGGGAGGAAGGTACTTGATGGGATAGTCTTGATTCTGGAACTTTAGACTGAGGTGTTAGAAAGGGGAATTGTTGGCTAGGGGAGAACAGCAGTTTAACGCTCCACTTGCTAAGTTGTATGTGTCAGTGTCAAAAGGTCTTGACCTCCCATTCAGATTTAATTTCCTAACTGCCATTTGTGGGGCTGGGGATAGAGGGCCCGGAAGGGGGCGCTGTCACCAGTTGCTGTTGCTTTTCTGCAGTCACTGACAGGAAGGAACCACATCCTGCTTCATGTCAGCGACTCCTGCCCTTTGGTCTTCAGTTTTTTTCTCTTCCCCAGGAGGGACTTTGATCATGCAGGAAAGAATTCTCCCATCGCACTCCTGGGGAGAAGTTTTAGATGAGCTTCTTTCCTCCATTTCACCTGGTGGTCTGCGGACACACAGAGGGTGGGGGTGAGCAGGCAGTGTGGGTGGGGAGGGGCTCCTGATGCTGCCTCCCCTGGACCCCTTACAAACTCTGTACCTCTCAGTGCGCGGCAGCCTCTTGCTGTAGTTCTTTTCTGGATATGACTGTCAGTTTCGTCATGAGATTTCTTGCTCTCATTTCGAACTCTTTCTTTCTTCCACTTTCTTTGGGGGTGACCCCCGATCCATGCCAGGTCTTCCTGTGAAGACCGTTCCAACCTCGTTTCCATTTCTTGAATGTTGAGTATTACAACATCACTGCGCTAGGGTGCTTCATGGTGCTGTTCTCGAAGAGGCCAGTTGGGCTGAATCTCCTTCCTCCCACTGGCTCCTGATATCTTGCTGTATTTTGTCTTCTTTCTGATTTTTCCCTAGGGGTTTGGGGTGGGTGACTTAGGGGTGGCTTTTGTGCTCTCCCTCTCTCTCTCTTTCTTTTCTGTATGTATGTATGGACTGGTTAAAGTGAGTTTGGGCAGCTGACTTTATGGTATGGGTTGGCTGACTTTTGTTCAACATTAAAGACAAACCAACAAATTGTACAGCTGCACACAGAACACCTTTGAGTGTGAACTTGAATGGCAACTAGAGGCTTACTTTTTGAACTTCAGGTATGTAACTCAAAAGTAAATAAAAACACTATTTTTTCAGTCAGCTTTTTTTTTCTTCTAAAAGATGACTTAGAAATCAAACTATAAGAACATGAAATCGGTGCTGTACCAAAGCCTTATATGAACATATTCTACACTCTGTATAACCTGTCTGTGAGGAGCTCCCTGCTCTATCACCCTCTTCTCAAAAGCCTGGGAATGCCAGCGCGTGCCAAGCCTGGGGCTGGGTCTTGGGGACCTGTGGGCCAAGGGCACCCTGGGAAGCAAAAGATGACGGTGAGGATGGGACACCCTTCTGCTGCCTGAGCAGACTGCAAGGAAACCAGTTGTGTGTGTGTGTGTGCACGCGCACGTGTGTGTGCGCACCTGCATATATATGTGTGCATACCTGTGCGTGTGTGTGTGTGTGCGTGTGTGTGCGCACGCAAGAGAGAGTGAGAGCGAGAGAGAGCTCACAGGTGTGCAGTGTCATAGTGAATGTACTAAGTACGAGCTTGAAGGGAGACCCAGGTTGGCTCTGAGAGTGGGGCGGTGTGGGAATGAAGGGGGGATGCTCTCTCCCCTGTTTTCTGCCTCCTTCCCTTCTCCGTCGGGGAAGGGAGGTGTATTGGAAACAGCTACACTCTCAATCAGGTGCTTTTTTTCCCTCAAAATCTCCAAACTCAAAGCATTTATAAGGGGCCCTTCCAATGGGCAGGCACCCCCAGCCACCAAATCACAGACTTCCAAGAGTGGGAGGAACTTTCTCCTCCCCAACCCTCCCTTGGTTTCCTGGGGAAGAGGGTTCTTCCTGCAGGGCCCCTGGGCATCCTGCTCCTGGGCCTGGGCCTATAGTCTGCCCTGCCCCTTCTTCCCAAACCACTGAGAAGACCCCACTGGAGATGACCCCAAAGCCACGCCTGCTCTACGGCCCTAAGCAATAGACGCCTGCCCTGGCTACTGATGACGGTGATCCCTTTGGCCTTTGACTTGCCAGTTAAAAATGGAGTGATACCCCAGACTCAATTAGGAAGAGAACCTGCAGCCTGCCTCAGCTCAGGCTACCACGCCAGGCTCCACTCGCTGGTATTTCCAGGCTTGCTAAGTACTAACCAACTCATCCCCAGTAACACTGCATGTTCATATCCTGAATTACAAATCAAAATGAGCAAACACGTGCATAAGCAAACGAGAAAAAAGAAGGCACACATCAAATGACGAGATGTGCAGCCAGTGAAGGTACCCCGGGAGTGTTGCAAGTTAAACTGATGAAAAGACGTTTAGTATTTAATTGCTCCTCATGTAACATTACTCTGCTTCAGAAATGTTTTGTATTTTGATATAAATAAACATTTGCTAAAAAAGTTCATTTTCTAATTTTTTTTTGTACCTAGGGAGTACTTCCTGATGTTGCCTAACCCCTGGTCCTAGGTCTCCCTGATCAACCCACTTTAAACTCACGACTCAACATGATTCTGAAAGGATTTGCGGCTGGGAGATGAAGAGGTTGCCTTTCGTTCATTGAACACACATGTACTGAGGGTATACTGTGTGTGAGTCACTGTTCAGTTCACTTGGGGTCCACAAATGAACAGGCCAGACAAGGCTCCTGCTCCTGGAGGGCTTTCATTCTAGTGGTAGGGACAGAGAATGAGTCATTATTGCACTAAGAAAATGACATCAAATGGCGTAAGGCAAAAAAAAGGAGCAGGGTAAGGGGCAGCTGACGTACAGAAGGAAGGAGGGGGCTGCAGTTTAGAGCACTATTTTAGAGTGCTCAGAGAGGGCCTCGGGAGGCAGCACTGGAGCAAAAGCAGAAAGGGGGTGGCTTGTCTGGTGAATGCACACACACTTCTCTTTTGCTTTGTAGGCTTTTTGCGCTGGCTCTTCAATTATGCAATGATGGTAATTTTTTGGTTGGACTCTATCTTTGTCTAAACGAGTCCCCAGTCAGCAAGTCCTGCTGGCCCTCGGCAAAATCTCATGCAAGAGTCGGGTGTGATGGCCCCTCTGTCTCTGCTTTGCTTTTCCCCGAGAGGGAGGGATGGTCGGGCTTCGGCATCTCACTCTACCTCCTGCAGGGTTCAGTTTGGGGACTTGACTTCCTGCCCTGGCCCATCCTCGTCCTCCCCTTCTCATGCTGGATGTAGGCAATGCTCCCCTGTTTCCCTAGCAACACCTACTAGGTTGTCTTCTCATTTTATTTGGGATTTAGGTGGAGATCAGATGCCAAAATACGATATTTCTGTTTCTGCCTACCAAGAGGAGAAAACAGTCAAAGGAAAAAACCAGCAAACGGACAGAAAAATAGGCCCATCTATACATTAAAAAACCTCTGCCATGGGAAATTTCCTAACAGCTGTGAGAGGGGCTGTTCTGCCAGGCGGGCCCTGTGTCCATACAGCTTTCCTCTGCCTCAGTGATCTGCCACAATTCTCTTTCTTCCCTAGTTTCCATTCACTCTTTCCTCTGCCCTCTGCTGCTCTTAGCAGGCCATGATGAAAATCTTTTTGATGTCTCTTCTATATTTGGTCTTAATTTGTAAAAGCAGATGCATGGAGTGTCTCGCAGTCTCTTTCTTATGCATAGGTGAATGTGGCCAAAGTTGGCAACCCCACCCTGTGAGAGCCAGCTCTCGGCTCATCCCCGAGGCTGTGGGCAGTGCAGTACTGCATTCCCAGCATGCCCTCGGCATTCTACAGGAGCAGCTGGCTGACCTCACAATCCTGTAACATTCGCAGGCTCTCTGGCAAAGCTAAATTTTAAAAAAGTAGTGAGAAAAAGATAATTTTGGTCAGGAGGACCGTCTCTGTTAAATTTAAGAGACTTTTGCCTCTTTTTAAGATTGGGCCTAAATTCAGGTGCTCTGTACTTTAAGAAATCCTTTCATTTTTATTTCATTTGATGCTCATGATAACCTCACAGGTTAAGTAAAATAGGTCTGATTCATCTCTTTTTTGGTCAGAACCAATGAATGAGCCAATCAATGGCCCTTCACTTCTCCTTCGCTTCCTCTCTCTGCCTCCCTCTCTCCCTTCGTCCTTTCCTCCCCTCATCGCTGCTCAAAGGCTTTAAGGCAGCAGGAAGTTGCCTAGAAAATAAAAATGAGGCGGAGTACTTTTTCCCTTAGGCCTCCTTTCAGGTCCACATGACACAGTCCCAGGACACCTGTGTTCCCCAAGTGAGGTCATGCAGCCCCTTGAGTCTAGGAAATGGCACTTGTGAACCCTGCTGAGCAATGCCGGGACTTTTATTAGTGGAAGTTTGGGTGAATTATGGTGCCAGAGAAAGGGTTAGGGGACACCAGGTGACAGCAAACTTTCTGGGCTTTCTACACCTTGAGATCGTGCTGATTTCACGACCCAGGCTCTGCTGTGAGGTTTTGGGGAGAGACCAGGCTAGTCCTGGGGTACTCAGGGGTCTGCATCGTCACGCAGATGGTGTGCTGTAGGCAAACTAGCCAGAGTCTCCTGTGCCCCCAGCCTCCCTTTTTGGGCTGTTTTCCCCATTTCCATGGAACCCTTTCCTCTGTGGTCGGGGCCTAGGAGCCATCTGTCTACAAACCTAGTGTTGAAGAAGAATTGCATGATGCCCTGGTTCATCAGCCGAGAGAGGTGGGCAGCACCCTGCAATTCCCGTCCTAGATTGATCACCGCTTTTGCGAAGCTGCTTTCACCTGTGCTCCTCAGCCCTGGTGGAGGAAGCGTCTGCATTCACAGTGGCTTGCCTTCACCTCCTACCCCTGGAAAAAGTCCTTGTCCTGCCTGTGCCGTTAAGAAAGAAGTGACTGGCCAGGCGCGTGGCTCACACCTGTAATCCCAGCACTTCGGGAGGCCGAGGCAGGTGGATCACGAGGTCAGGAGATCAAGACCATCCTGGCTAACACAGTGAAACCCCATCTCTACTAAAAAAAAAAATAGAAAAAATTAGCCTGGCGTAGTGGCGGGCACCTGTAGTCCCAGCTCCTCAGGAGGCTGAAGCAGGAGAATTGCGTGAACCCAGGAGGCGGAGCTTGCAGTGAGCCGAGATGGCGCCACTGCACTCCAGCCTGGGCGACAGAGCGAGACTCCGTCTCAAAAGAAAAAAAGTGGGGGGAACTTGGGGAAATCCCTTGGCCTTTCTGAGGCAGCTACCCGCAGGGAGGGAGCCAGCCTTTCTTGGCAGGAAACACATGTCTGTGCAGACACACAGGGTGCCTGTCCAGGTCTTCGGGGACTGCCTTGGCAGCACAGGCTCAGTGCAGGGGTCTGCAGCTCAGTGGCATCCTCCGAGAAGAAATGCCACTTTCTCCTTCTTGGGGGCAGCCCCCTCTCTATGCTGGATGATTATGGAGCATTATCTCACTTGGTTTTGAGGGAGAAGCACGCCCTTTCCACCCACATAAGGAGGGGGAGGGAAACGCCTCTGAGCACTTCCAGGCACTCCTCAGAAGGCCAGTGACTGGGCTTCAACCTTCCGTTTCATCTCCTTCCTGCTGCCATCCTGGTGTGCTGCTAGGGCCAGCTGTGCCACCTCTTGTTCAGCTGTGCCGGAGGTAACTGGCGCTCTGTGACAGGGCAGGGTGCTAAGCTCCTGTGTGTCCCCAGTTTGAGGCCTTAATCGTCAAATGGCATCAGGAAGTGTCCCTTCACACCTGACGTCCCTTCATCCTGTCATGGGTATGGGCCTTCCCAGCAGCAGCTCCTTGACCTAAGTATAGGCTTCCACTGCGCTTCGTTTCACCGGCTCCTTGTGTTTCCGGCTCACTAGCGTGGAAGCCCCTAGGCAGTGGAGCCCGCATCAGTCCTGTTTGCTGTTGGAGCCCCGATACCTACCACAAAAGAGAGACTTGATATTTATGGACAGAATGAATGACTGGTCAGAAAAATGCCTATGATATTTGGCATTATTTAATTTGGAGGTCCTTGGTACCCTTGGGAGAGCAGCTTCAGTGGTGTGATGGGAGCGGCGGCTGGGGGGGAGCTCACTGAGCGGGGGCAGAGCCACTGGGGACTGTTATGCAGACAACACTTCAGACACCAAGTGCTTTAAAATACAGTGTATTAACAGGGTATTTGAGGTATAGCAAGGCCCGCATGTCAGAAGACAGTTGTCACTGAAAAGAGTTTGTTACAGTTCCTGAGAGGAAGCAGCACACCACGCCACACCCCAGGGCCACTTGGGGAAGCACTGGAATCGGCCGGGAGGCAGGGGACCCGGGAGCCATAGGTGGGGGGGCTTCACTGTGGTTTCCCTGGGAAGGAATGGGCGAAGCAGGGTGAGTGGGCTCAGGATTGTCTAGTTTCAATAGTGGTAGCGGGCTTCGGGACACTGGTACCCTAGGTGTCTAGTGACTGGCCCTGGCTGATTAGGGCGGGACTCTAAGACCCTCGGAGGAGGTTGTGGGGTGTGGGCTCTGGATTGGGTGGATCTGTATTTAAAAGGGCATTTTGGGGTGAGTTACTGTCTCTAGGAATTGGCTAATCCCGGAAGGGGCAGTCCCTCTGGGGTCAGCAAGGCCTCAGATGTCAAAGCATCAGAAGACAGAAAATAAAGACAGAGTTCATATACCGCATAGCAACAGGGGAGAGAAAGGGGATGGCAGCTGGCAGGGTGTGGGTCACAGGTGGACATTGCCTGAGTTTTAGCTGCAAGGGATTAAAGCAGCTTCCATGCTTCTAGAATGATCCAACAGGAGATACCAAAGATACCAGAGGGAAAGGCGCTCAGGAATGCTTCTGGAATGATCCAACAGAAGATACCAAAGATACCAGAGGGAAAGGCACTCAGGAAAGGAACAAGGTCCTTGATAAAGAGCAGGGAGGAGCAGGACTGGCCTGCAGGGGAAGGCACTGGGCAGCCAGGGGCCAGGAGGGAGCTCTCCTGCCGTGGTCTGCGTTTCTCAGGAAGTGAGAAGCAGGGTATCAGCTGGAAGATAGAGGGGCTGTGGGGGTGGCGGAGGAAACCTGCAGAGAAGTGAGCCTGATGGGGAAGCTCTGAGGATCACTGGCTGTGCGGAGTCAATATGGGGCTGGTGATTATGAATGTGCAGTAGTTTATCCCAAGATGTGGATTTTCTAGGAAAGTATGATGGAGAGAGTGGGGCAAGGTAGTCGAGGGAGAGGGTGAAATAATACTCACAAGAGACCATGGAATCCAAGGTTGGTGAGTACACGAGACAGGATGAGATGCATAAATACAAATAAAGTGATGGGTCCAATGGATCTGAGACTTGATGACTGGCTTTTGTGTTGCAGGCAGTGTTGGGTCTCTGTGCTTGAAGAACGGGGGCTTGCAGGCAGATCTGGTGCTCATAATTTAAAGGAAGGGCATCTGGTAATGAGCAGGCCCATGGTGTGACTGAAAGTGGTTGGCTCAGGTAGGGTAGAGAAGTTCCCTGAAGGTATGCTCAGAGAATGAAGAGCCCAGGGCAATGGGCAGATTCCCTGGGGGGAGGGTCCATTCCTGGGAATAATGACTCGACTTGGAAAGGGGAAGACTGGGGCAGGCGCTAATAATTTCAGCAAATGAGAGCATCTTGAGGATGGGGGATGTCAGGAACGAGAGGGGAGGTGGCCAACCCAAAAGGCACATGTCTCAGAGGAGCAGTGTGAAGAGGGAGAAATGGCCTGGAACCAGCAGAGAGGCCTGGCTTTCCCACAGCCTATGTTCTAATGTAGTGATCCAGCCAGTCACCCAGTCAATCAACAACCCAGTCACTCTGAAAGTGGCATGGGCATTATGCAGAGAACCAAGTAGGATGGTGTGGAGTGATGGGCGGGTTGTAGAACTGAGTAGGATGGTGCGGAGTGACGAGCGGGTTGCTTTCGGTTGGGTAGCTAGGGAAGACGGCTTCAAAGTCACATTTAAGCCTTGTCACATTGCTGAGAAGGGGCCAGTCAGGTACAGCTCAGCAGAGAAGAGCCTCCCAGGCAGAGGTGCTGTTTCTGCAGACCTGAAAATAGGAGTGGATTTGGTCTGTTTGAGGAATAGAGTGAGCCGTGAGTGGGAAGGGAAGGAGAGAGCAGCGGAAGAGGACGAGTGACAAACCAGGGCTCTGTAAAGGGGAAGGAGGGTTAGATTGTATTCTTAGGGTTCTGGGAAGTCATCGGAGAGTTTTAAGCTGGGCAAAGCCTTGATCTGATTTACGTATTAGAAATACCCCTCTGACTGCTGGTGGAGAGCAGACTATAGGAGGGTGAGAGCAGAGGGAGCAGAGAGATGACAATGCCATCCACAGTCCCAGCTGAGAAGCGTTTAGACCAGGACAGCCACAGCAGAGGCGGAGAGGAGGCGGCGAGTTTGGATCTGTGTGGGAGGGGCGACAGGCTTGCTGAAAAGCTTGCCGTGAGAGTGAAGAAAAGAGAGGAATCAAGAATGACTCTGGCTTTTGACCTGAGCAACTGAGAAAGAGGACTGAGGGAGGAGGAGGTATGAAAGGGGACAGACATTAAGAGTCGTAAGGTCTGAAAGGGTCATTAAACTTCCCATTGGAGGTGTCGGGTCAGATGCCACTAGATGTGTGGGCCTGGGATTCCAGAGGGACCTTATCAGTGTAGATACAGGTTAGGGAATTGTCCTCAGAGAGATGGTATTTAAATCGTAGAAGGGGAGGGTAGACAGAGAAGAGAAGGGGTGCACACAAGCCACTGAGTGTCGCGTAGAGGTAGGTAATTAATGATGTTGACAGGGCGGCCTCAGTGGCACAGTGGGGACAGAAGCCCCATGGGAGTGGGTTGATGAGAAAGTGGAGACAGTGACTATTGACAAATCTTGAGCTAGGAGGCAGAGGGGAAGTTCTGATGGCACAGCTGATTGCTGAGTGGAAGTTTCCTAGGACATCATAGCTCTAGGGCTCAGGAGCACTGTGGGTGCCAAAATGTCCTATCCAGTTCCCCTGTAGTAGATGGGTGTGCCCATCCCCTGGCTTCTTTGCATGTTGGTGGCCCATGGCTCACAGGTGCCTCCCACCCTGCTCATCACTGGAGAGGTGCCCTTGACTGACATGAGCCCCCTTGCCCAAGAAATGACAAGCTCCTCTGCCAGGAGTGACCCTCAGCTAATGGCTGGCACAGGGATACAAAAGGCCACCTGCTTGCCTTAAAGAGAGGGTGTCCCTATGATGCTCTCCAGGATCAGGCCACAGCTAGAATTCACCTGAGATGACATCCTTCATCACTTCTTTCCCCAATCCTGTCTAGCTTTCCTTACTTCTTTAGTTTTTGTCTTGGATGTTTCCGCAATAAAACACCCCCCACCCCATTGCCTGGCTTAGGCTTTGCACCTAGAGAACCCATTCTAAGACTGGATGCCAGGGGACTCTAAGGTTGGAACTCAGGAATTAGGTGACTCACCACTGGCTGGCAAAACGACCCCATCGTAGCAGCAGGTACAGTATTAGCAGTTGCTGGTATGTATTAGCAGTGCAATTGCTAAGATGGCCACCCATGTAGAACTGAGGGAAGGTACAGGGAAAAGGGATATACTGGTTCATAGAACATCTTATATTTGAGAGGTTCTGAAGAAAGACTACTGATAGGAACTGTGGGATGGAGTGGCTGAATGCCCTTGAGGCTTTGAAGAGAGGAAAGGCCCCACCAGGGCAGCCAATCTCCAATTTAAAGCAAAGGAGAGTCAGCATGCCTCCTTGGTGGCCTTAAAGAGACTCCCATATGCAGCAGGAGGGCAGAACAAGCTGAAGACCAGACCTAGGACTTAATTGTTAGAGAAGCAGAATTCTGGAGCAGGCTGAATCTCAGGCCAGATGAGTCTCATATGCCAAAGTCAGGGTCTAATAGGAAAGGACTGAGACCCACCATCTGGGATGGGAACAGAGAGAGAAATGTGTTGGAAGACTTTGAGCCTCCAGATTCCCCAAAACCTCTGGTCCTGCCAAAATGGCCTTTCCCCCTTTCTGGAAGACAGAAACCCCTCCTTGCTTGAAGAACAGGCAGATGCTTCAAATGAAGCAGGTATTCTACAAGAAGTTCTTGACTTCCTCAGCAGCTTTCCCATCCACAGATGCCCCATTTGTCCCTTCTTATTTAGACCAATAAGAGAATCAAGGCTCAGCATATCCCCCTAGGCAAGCATTGGGTCTGCTAAGAGAGGAGAGGGATTTCTTTAAGGAGCTGAAGGATCTGGCTAGTGTGTGTTGGGCACAGACCAGGGGGTGTGCTTGAGGGTGAATCCTGAGGGTGCTGGGCCAAGGGGGCCAGACTAGAAAGCTCTTCAGGGGAGAGTTTGTTAATATGGGGGCATCCACCAGTGATTCTGGTTTTAATAATCTTGCCAGGGCCCCGTAAGGCAATTCTTATGGCTGCTGAGTGGTTCCTAGAGGCTTGCTGAGAATGATGGCCCACATGAAATGAAATGGATGTGTCAGAACTCCCTTGCAGATCGTGGCTGAAGGGATCCAAAGGCTTAAGGAAATGGGTGTGCTAGAATGGATCTACTCTAGAATACCAGAAGACCCCGGCTGCCTGTGTTTTTTGATTGGGCTGGAGGACTCTTCATTCACCAGGGAGATAAAGGATGGGTTGGTGAGAGGGTTCCAGCATGGATGAGCAGCTCAGCACAGCTGTCCTCGGGAGGCCAGGACTGAGCTTGAATGTGCTGATGCAGAACTGAGTGTCTACTGAAGCCTACAGAAGCTGTCATGATTCGTGGGGAATCATGAGCAGCAGTCCTTCTGAAGCCCAGAATAAGAAAAGAAATGGCATCAGTGCTACCATGAAATATTGGGCTGAAAATCCAACTGATGTGGTTAAAAAGTAAATCAACAAAAGGTTAAAAGAAAGTAAATAAAACATTATTTTCAAGTGATATGAATTATCTATACATAAAATCTGTGAGAATCTATGGACAAACCATTGGAAACAGAGAACCAAGCAAGACTGCTGAACCCAAAGTGGATGGAGTTCTTTATACCAGCAACAAAACAACGTGTTTTAAAAGGCATCTTTATAATAGTGACGACAACAACAAAACAAGAGAAAACAATAGGCAAGACCTTTATGAGTTAAATGGCAAGATTTCATTGAGAGACAAGAGAAGGTCTAAAATCACGTGGACCTCAGATTAAGACAAATGAGCATCCCTGTCTCCATGTGTCAGTCCTTTCCCCGAGGATGTGGTCCCTTGAAGGGCCTGGCTTTCTGTCAGGACTGACAGTTTGCCTTACACGGGCCTGTGTGTTTGATACCTCTCCCCAGGGGCCAGTCCCTGCTCTTTTCTTAGAGGTTGGACATTCCCCTCTCGCCTACCTCTCTCTCTGTCAGATCAACTGGAGCATCAGCCCATACTTAGGTCTCTGGTTTTCAATTCTCTCTTCACTTTTGGCTAAAGAAGTTATAAACTCAGCTATGCATTCAGAGGCACGCTTGCTACATCTTATCCAGCATTCTAGATTTTAGGGGCAGAGGCTTTTTAGGCTATCTGGTTGGCCTTGTTACCAACACTGAACACCTCCATCCTTTCTTTGTCTCTGTTCAAAGTATGCTGTTTGACTTTTCTAGATCGCATATTTGTAAAAATATTTTTCAATCTGACGGTGTCTGTTTTTCAGAGGATCATTCAGTTCATTCACATTGAGTAGTGACTGTTATACTTTATATAGCATTCTACCATATTTTGTATTTTTTATTCATTTTATTTTGTGATTTCCCAATCATCCTTTTCCTTATTTTTGCTGGTTGCTGTTTATTTTTCAGTTGTTATTTACTGCTTTTTAACCCCCTTATTAAATTTGGGAGTTCAACTATCATTTTCCATTCCATTATTGATAATGTTCCATTTCTAAGTGCCCAAATCCATATTTTCTTCATCACTATTAAATGATAGCAAATGCCAACTTTTCCTCTATCAAGGCACTCAGTTATCTGACCGTTCTCTCCACCTTGCGTGTGGTGAAACGTTAGGACATTTTTACTTCCTGACTTTTCTCTTCCCCAACTTGAATGATGCCTTTGAACATTTTTACTGATGTCTCTCCATCTTAACACCCAGGTTTTGCTGAGAGAGTTTGGTACATTTATTCTAAGCTATTATTAGAATTTATCTTTCAGTACGTAGGTCTCTTTTATTTAAGATCCTTATTTCTTGGATTACTTATTTTCAGGTGCTGATTTTCAATATATACATACTTACAGGCATATATAAAATATCTCTGAATGCATATAGGTACATACATATTTGGATTTGTGTATATTTGTTGCGCACCACTTCCTTTTCTCCATCATCTTTTATTTGTGTTCGGATTTTTTTTGAGAGTAAAGTCTTTCTTAGATAGGTTCATAGGTGCTATAATCTCTGGACCATGCGTTTCTACAAGTATCATTTTTGGCTTCTGGTGTCAGCAGCATGGCAGCAGCAGGTGGTTTTTAACCGTCTTTCATGGCATTAAGGTGAGAGGAGTCTCAGCTGACTTGCTCAGCGCTTCTTCAGCTCCCTGGAGGTCAGAGAGAACAGGCACAGTCCCGTGGGCTATTATTGTCTTCCCCTGGGGTTTTCCTATCTCTGCACACTAAACTTTCTCCAGGAGCCACCAAGTTCCTTGTCTGGCCCTGGGACTTTTCCAACACGTGTCCCTAAGCCAATGTGTTGCGAGAAAAAAAATGGAGCCTCAGGTTAAATCGTGAAAGTAGTAGAGATTACTATGAGGACACAGAGCAGGGGAATGGGCAGTGGCTGAGAAGAGAATCCTGGGTTCACCAATGTTTAAGGGGCAGGCAGAGAAAAGGGGGCCCAAGAAGGAGGAAGTGGTCAGTAGGGTCAAGTATAAGAGAAAGGTCATGTAAATATCACCTAAATGTCTTCACAGGCTGGGATGAAAATTGAGTTAACTTTTCATAGGAACTATACATTTCAATGACTCTGTCTCATTTACCAAATAAACAGGAAGGCCAGTTTTCCCAGGGTTCCTTATTCTTACATTTCTCAGACTCCTTGGAGTGTTTACATGAATTCCAGAATCGATCCTGGATATCTTCGCTGCTTGCTGGTAGGAATGGAAACTCAAGAGCCTGTATTCAGCCCAAAGGAGTCTGGGGTTGCGGAGCTTGCGTCTCAGGATGTCTGCTGCTCCTGCTGCTGCTAGTGCCTGCGTGGATAGAGGCCACATGCCCAGAGGCGGAAGGATGTAAGTGCCAGCGCTGTGCTCTGTAGGCCACAGGGAGAACCACACATGGCTTACGTAAAGTCCTAGCTTTGTCTGTGTGTTTGTTTTTGTTTCCTTTCAGGACACCCAGTTCCTAGAATCTCAAAGGGTAGGGAGGCTCTCTCCATTTTCTTCCCGTCTGCCTCCATATAATTTTTTGGATTTGATTAGCTGAGTAGAGGGAATAACATTCAAGTCCTAAATGCAAATGGATGTTCCTGGGAGGGAGAGGGGAGCAATGAATGACACCACATTGGATCAATTGGGGTTTCAGTAGGAGACATATAATGGGAGGAGCATGTGTTTATAAAGGGATGTTTTCCTAGGTGTGGCAGGGTGTGGAAGACCATGTGAGTGGTGCAGGAACCCAGGGCAGTTAGTGGCTGACTGTCAACCCCCTTAGGCCTAGAGACAAGAAGGGAAGGAGAGGCGGCCATAATTGGGGAAGAGAAGTCACATGGAACAGGTCACCTTGAGAAGAGCAGTGACCAGGGCTACAGACAGCCCCAGATGACCTCACCAGTGTGGAGCCAAGGAAGCAGATACTTAGATCTTATTTTCCTTTTGCCCTTCAATCTCCTGCCAAGGATTTCCACAGGCTGAAGCCAACCAGCAGCCAGAAGGCACAGGAGTGCATTGATGTGGTCCAGATAGTGGAAGAGAACAGGGAGGGAGGGCTAGAGAGTGGACATTGAGAGACAGAGGATACCTGGCACAAGTGTGATCTGCTTACAGAATGTATGACAGGTTGATGCTCATATAACTTGTTCTGCCACATAATATAAGAACCAAAAAAATGCATGTTGGACTGGCAGTTTAGAGCCCACTGGCAACCTTGTTGAAAACAAGTGTAGTAGAATAATCAGGAGAGGAAGCCAAATTGCAATGGGCTGACTCACAAGGAAGACAGTGAATGGTAAAGACCCTCTCAAGAAGCCTGAGATGATAGGGAGAAATCTAGGATGAGCTAGATCTAGGAGACTGCAGGATGTAGCGTATTGCAAAGATGCCCTCAGTTCTTTACCCCTTCCTGTATTCAAATTCCTTGCCATACAGCTTTCTAGTGCCCCCATCTCTACTCTGGGCTTGATCAGGCTTGATCAGGCTTGATCAGTGGGGTGTCAGCAGATGTTACACAAGCAAAGGCTTGAAATAAGGCCATGCTTTGGAGCTTGCCCTGTTGTGCTTGTGCCATTGCCATGAGAACATGCCCATGGTAGCCTGCTGGGAGAGCAGAGCCACATTGCTCTAATTGCTCCAATTGGAACCAGCCTATATGAGAAGCCAGTGTTGATCAGCTGATCCTCAGATATGTGGGCGAGCCCAGTCAAGATCAGGAGAGACAATCTAGCTGACACCCAGCTGATGCCTGAGGTGGAATCCCATGTTTCCAAGTGTTTATGATATCAAGATTTTATGAGTAATAAACACTTATTGTTACATGCCACTGGCATTTTATAGTTAATTTTTAATACAGCATTATTGAGGCAATCAATAACTGATACACAGGGTAAACTGATATTTTTATTAAATTCTCAAAGGATTGAAGACTTAAGTGTAAAAATTGTACCCATGTAAGTACTAGAAGAAAGCATGAATAAATTCTTACATAATTTGGGGTGTGGGGAAAAAATTTTTTCACTATGACTTACAATCCAGATGCAATGTAAAAAAAATTAATAAATTTGACTTCATAAAATCAGGAAAATTTGAGAGGGGGCAAGATGGCCAAATAGGAACAGTTCTGGTCTGCAGCTCCCAGTGACACCAATGCAGAAGGCAGGTGATTTCTGCATTTCCAACAGAGGTACCTGGTTCATCTCATTAGGACTGATTAGACAGTGGTTGTAGCCCACAGAGGGCGAGCAGAAGCAGGGTGGGGCATTGCCTCACCTGGGAAACACAAGGGACTGGGGAACTCCCTCCTCTAGCCAAGGGAAGCCATGAGGGACTGTGCAGTGAGGGACAGTGGCATCTGGCCCAGATACTATGCTTTTCCCACGGTTTTTGCAACCTGAAGACCAGGAGATTCCCTCGGGTGCCTACACCACCAGGGCCCTGGGTTTCAAGCACAAAACTGGGTGGCCGTTTGGGCAGATACTGAGCTAGCTGCAGGAGCACTTTTTTTTTTTTTTTGTACCGCAGTGGTGCCTGGAACCCCCAGCGACAGAGAACCATTCACTCCCCTGGAAAGGGGGCTGAAGCCAGGGAGCCAAGTGGTCTTGCTCAGTGGGTCCCACCTCCACAGAGCCCAGAAAGCTAAGATCCACTGGCTTGAAATTCTCGCTGCCAGCACAGCAGTCTGAAGTTGACCTGGGATGCTCCAGCTTGGTAGGGGGAGAAGTGACCATTACTGAGGCATGAGTAGGCAGTTTTCCGCTCACAGTGTAAACAAAGCCACTGGGAAATTTGAACTGGGTAGAACCCACCACAGTGCGACAAAGCCACTGTAGCCAGACTGCCTCTCTAGATTCCTGCTCTCTAGGCAGGGCATCTCTGAAAGAAATGCAGCAGCCCCAGCAGGGGCTTATAGATAAAACTCGTATCTCCCTAGAACAGAGCACCTGTGGGAAGGTGAGGCTGTGAGTGCAGCTTCAGTACACTTAAAGATTCCTGCCTGCCAGCTCTGAACAGACCAGCAGATCTCCCAGCACAGCACTCGAGCTCTGCTAAGGGACAGACTGCCTCCCCATGCTTCCTGACTGGGAGACACCTCCCAGCAGGGGTCGACAGACATCTCATACAGGAGAGCTCCAGCTGGCATCTGGTGGGTGCCTCTCCGGATGAAGCTTCCAGAGGAAGGAGCAGGCAGCAATCTTTGCTGTTCTGTAGCCTCTGCTGGTGATATCTAGGCAAACAGGGTCTGAAGTGGACCTCCAGCAAACTCCAACAGACCTGCAGAAGAGAGGTCTGTTAGAAGGAGAACGAACAAACAGAAAGCAATAGCATCAGCATCAACAAAAAGGATACCCATGCAAAAACCCCATCCAAAGGTCACCAACATCAAAAACCAAAGGTAGATAAATCCACAAAGATGTGGAAAAACCAGCACAAAAATGCTGAAAATCCCCCAAAACCAGAATTCCTCTTCTTCTCCAAAGGATCACAACTCCTTGCCAGCAAGGGAACAAAACTGGATGGAGAACGAGTTTGATGAATTGACAGAAGTAGGCTTCAGAAGGTGAGTAATAACAAACTCCTGTGAGCTAAAGGAGCATGTTCTAACCCAATGTAAGGAAGTTAAGAACCTTGATAAAAGGTTACAGGAGCAGCTAACTAGAATAACCAGTTTAGAGAAGAACATAAATGACTTGGTGGAGCTGAAAAACACAGCATAAGAACTTTGTGAAGCATATATAAGAATCAATAGCCAAATCAACCAAGTGGAAGAAAGGATATCAGAGATTGAAGATCAACTTAATGAAATAAAGTGTGAAGACAAGATTAGAGAAAAAAGAATGAAAAGGAATGAAGAAAGCCTCCAAGAAATATGGAACTATGTGAAAAGACCAAACCTACAATTGACTGGTATACCTGAAAGTAAGGGGGAGAATGGAACCAAGTTGGAAAACACACTTCAGGATGTTATCCAGGAGAACTTCCTCAACCTAGCAAGACAAGCCAACATTCAAATTCAGGAAATACAGAGAACACCACTAAGATACTCCTTGAGAAGAACAACCCCAAGCCGCACAATTGTCAGATTCACCAAGGTTGAAACGAAGGAAAAAATGTTAAGGGCAGCCAGAGGGAAAGATCAGGTTACCTACAAAGGGAAGCCTATTAACTGACAAACAAATGCTGAGGGATTTTGTCACCACCAGGCCTGCCTTACAAGAGCTCCTGAAGGAAACACTAAATGTGGAAAGGAAAAACTGGTACCAGCCACTGCAAAAACATACCAAAATATAAAGACCAATGCTATGAAGAAACTGCATCAACTAATGTGCAAAATAACCAGCTAGCATCATGCTGATAGGATCAAATTCACACATAACAATATTAACTTTAAATGTAAATGGGCTAAATGCCTCAATTAAAAGACACAGACTGGCAAATTGGATAGTCAAGGCCCATTGGTGTGCTGTATTCAGGAGGCCCATCTCATGTGCAAAGACACACAAGCTCAAAATAAAGGGATGGAGGAATATTTACCAAGCAAATGGAAAGTGAAGAAAGCAGGGGTTGCAACCGTAGTCTCTGATAAAAGACTTTAAACCAACAAAGATAAAGACAAATAAGGGCATTATATAATGGTAAAGGGATCAACAAAACAAGAAGAGCTAACTATCCTAAATATATATGCACCCAATACAGGAGCACCCAGATTTATAAAGCAAGTTCTCAGAGACCTACAAAGAGACTTAGACTCCCACACAATAATAGTTGGAGACTTTAACACCCCACTGTCAATATTAGACAGATCAATGAGACAGAAAATTAACAAGGATATTCAGGACTTGAACTCAGCTCTGGACCAAGCAGACCTAACAGACATCTACAGAACTCTCCACCCCAAATCAATAGAATATACATTCTTCTCAGCACCACATTGTACTTATTCTAAAATTGACCACAAAATTGGAAATAAAGCACTCCTCAGCAAATGCAAAAGAACGGAAATCATAACAAACAGTCTGTCAGGCCACAGTGCAATCCAATTAGAACTCAGGATTAAGAAACTCACTCAAAACTGTATAACTGCATGGAAACTGAACAACCTGCTTCTGAATGTCTACTGGGTAAATAACAAAATTAAGGCAGAAATAAATAAGTTCTTTGAAACCAATGAGAACAAAGATAGAATGTCCCAGAATCTCTGGGACACAGCTAAAGCAGTGTTTAGAGGGAAATTTATAGCACTAAATGCCCACATCAGAAAGTGGGAAAGATCTAAAATCGACACCCTAACAGCTCAATTAAAAGAACTAGAGAAGCAAGAGCAAACAAATTCAAAAGCTAGCAGAAGACAAGGAATAACTAAGATCAGAGTAGAACTGAAGGAGATAAAGACACAAAAAACACTAAAAAATCAATGAATCCAGGACCTGGTTATTTGAAAAGATGAACATAATAGACGTCTAGCTAGACCAATAAAGAAGAAAAAAGAGAAGAATCAAAGAGACACAACGAAAAATGGTAAAGGGGATATCACCACTGATCCCATAGAAATACAAGCTACCATCAGAGAATAGTATAAACACCTCTATGCAAGTAAGTTAGAAAATCTAGAAGAAATGGATAAATTCCTGGATACATACACCCTCCCAAGTCTAAACCAGGAAGAAGTTGAATCCCTGAATAGACAAATAACAAGTTCTGAAATTGAAACAGTAATTAATAGCCTACCAACCAAAAAAAGCCCAGGACCAGATGGACTCACAGACGAATTCTACCAGAGGTATAAAGACGAGCTTGTACCATTCCTTCTGAAACTATTCCAAACAATAGAAAAAGAGGGACTCCTCCCTAACTCATTTTACAAGGCCAGCATCATCCTGATACCAAAACCTGGCAGAGATGCAACAAGAAAAGAAAATTTCAGGCCAATATTCCTGATGAACATTGATGCAAAAATCCTCAATAAAATACTGGCAAACCGAATCCAGGAACACATCAAAAAGCTTATCCACCACAATCAAGTCGGATTCATCCCTGGGATGCAAGGCTGGTTAAACATATGCATATCTATAAATGTAACCCATCACATAAACAGAACCAATGACAAAACCACATTATTATCTCAATAGATGCAGAAAAGGCCTTCAATAAAATTCAACACCCCTTCACGCTAAAAACACTTAATGAACTAGGTATTGATGGAACATATATCAAAATAATAAGAGCTATTTATGACAAACCCACAGCCAATATCATACTGAATGGGCAAAAGCTGGAAGTATTCTCTTTGAAAATCAGCCCAAGACAAGGATGCCCTCTCTCACCACTCCTATTCAACGTAGTATTGGAGGTTCTGGCCAGGGCAATCAGGTAAGAGAAAGAAGTAAAGGGTATTCAAATAGGAAGTCAGGAAGTCAAATTGTCTCTGTTTGCAGATGACATGATTGTATATTTAGAAAACCCCATCGTCTCAGCCCCAAAACTCCTTAAGCTGATAAGCAACTTCAGCAAAGTCTCAGGATACAAAATCAATGTGCAAAAACCACAAGCATTCCTATACATCAATAAAAAACAAACAGAGAGCCAAATCATGAGTGAACTCCCATTCACAATTGCTACAAAGAGGAAAAAATACCTAGGAATACAACTTACAAGGGTTGTGAAGGACCTCTTCAAGGAGAATTACAAACCACTGCTCAAGGAACTAAGAGAGGACATAAACAAATAGAAGAACATTCCATGCTCATGGGTAGGAAGAATCAGTATCGTTAAAATGGCCATAATGCACAAAGTAATTTATAGATTCAATGCTATTCTCATCAAGCTACCATTGACTTTCTAGGTGGGAGGCCTCGGTTACTCTCCATGTGCACCTCACCACAGGACTACTTGGATTAAAGTCATCAAGTTTCCTAAGATCAAGAAATCTGAAAAAGCAAGATAGAAGCTGCAATGTCATTTATGACATAGCTTTGTGTACACACACACACACACACACACTTGGCCCTTTGTATCTGTGGGTTCTGCATTCATGAAGTCAACCAACTGCAGATCAAATATATTTGGAAAAAAATGGATGATTGTGTCTGTGCTGAACATGCACAGACTTTTCTTGTCATTATTCCCTAAACAATAGAGCATAACAATGATTACACAGCATTTACATTTTATTAGGTATTATAAGTAATCTAGAGATGACACAATATATGGGAGGATGTGCACAAGTTATACGCAAGTAGTACACGATTTATATAAGGGAATTCAGTCTGTGGATTTTGGTATTCACAGGCATCCCTGAATCCAATCCTCCACTGAGGGATGATTGGATTTATCTCCTGAATAACTGGGATTTATCACAGAAATGTAAGGTTGGTTTAACATTTGAAAATCCATCAATATAATGCACTATAATAATAGAACAAAAGAAAAACCATATGATCATCTCAACAGATGCAGAAAAAATGGATAAATCTTAACACTCATGACAAAAAGTCTCAGCAAACTCAGAATAGAAGGAATCCTATTTAATTCGATGAAGCAAATCTACTAAAATGCTATATATAATGGTGAAATTAAATATATTTAATGGCACCATATTTAATGGTGAAATTATGAAAACTTTTCCTCTAAGATTAGAAATAAGGCAAAACTTGTTTTCATCACATTTATTCAACATTTTACTGATGGTACTAGCCAATGCAATAGGGCAAGAACAAGAAAGAAACACTATAATAACTGAATAGAAAGAAAAATTATAATAATTTACACATGACGTGATTGTGTATGTAGAAAATCCAAAATAATCTATAAAAAATTACTATAAGTGAAATTCATAAGGTTGCTGAACACAGGGACAATAAAACAAATTCTATTTACTACCAACAAACAACTAAAATAGAACAGAATGAAATAAATATGACCAGGCATGGTGGCTCATGCCTGTAATCCCAACACTTTGGAAGGCCGAAGAGAGAGGATTGCTGGAGGCCAGGAGTTAGAAACCAGCCTGGTCAACATAGTAAAACCCATCTCTACACAATAAAAAGCTGGATGTGGTGGTGTGTGCTTATAGTCCCAGCTACTCAGGAGGCTGAGATGGGAGGACTGCTTGAGCCTAGGAGGTCGAGGCTGCAGTGAGCAATGATTTAGCCACTGCATTCCAACCTGGATGACAGAGCAAGATCCTGTCTCAAACACACACACACACACACTCACACACACACACTTAAAAGTAGCACTAAAATACCAAATACTTAGGAACAAATTTAATTAAGGATATGCAAATTATCTATATGGAAAACTATAAAATATTGTTGATAAAGTTGAAGACTTAAATAAATGGAGAGACATAGTATGTTCTAGGATGGAAAATTTACTTTTAAAAAAAGTCAATTCTCTTTAATTTATTGAGCTATAGATTCAGTAAAATACGAATAAAAAATCCAGAAATATTTTGTGACAACCTGATTTTAAACATATATATATAAATGCAAAAGATCTAGAATAATCAAGACAATCATGAAGAATAATAAAAAAGCAGGAGAATTTAGACTATTAAATATCAAGACAAATAATAGGAAAAATTAAGAAAAATTGCCATTGATGCAAAAAATAGGCCAGTAGAATAGAAAAGAAAGCCCAGAAATGGCACTATACTTACATTGTCGTCTGTTTTTGATAAAGTTACCTCTCCAATTCAGTAGGATAAAGGTGATCTTTTCAATAAATGGTGCTGGGTCAGTATGAATATCTGAAAGAAAACAAGCAGTGAATCTGGATGCCTTACCACACAATGCACAAAGTTAATTTGACATGGATCATTGATCTAAATGTAAAGGCTTCTAAAACAATGAATATTATAGAAAAAAAAACAAGAGGATGTCTTCATGACTTTGAGGTAGAGTTTCTTTCAACATAAGAAAAAAGCATAATATAAAGGAAAAATGGATAAATTGGGCATCATTTCTAAAGGTCTGGGCCATTAGTAGACCTGCCTGAACTGGGTTGTTGTAATTTTCCATGGGCTTTAATCACAGGGCATAGGACTACTAAGAGACATCCTAAAGAACTCCCATATTCCATAATATTCTTCTTTACCTCCATTGTGGAGTAGAATCCAGCGTTTTCTTGGTAATTAAGATCAGTCTCTGAAGCCAGTATAGTAACTCCCTCCTTTGCCTGTTGATGCAGAGGCACGAGGAGCCCAAAGTGGCTGGGTGGCCATGAACTTTCTGTTGAATGAAATCATTGTGACTCCTGGTGGATGCATTCCTCCCTCCAGAACTAAGAGGCCTCTGTGCCAGCAGAGCACAATGTCATAGGGCTAGGAAGCAAAATTTTTCTGGTAGGTCACTAGGGGTGATAGTGAATGGTGCCACTCCCATTTCCATGCCTCAATTCCTAGACCTATGAACCATGACTGTGAAAGAAATAGCACCATATTTGGGATGCTGATTTAGAATATATACAGCTTCCTGAGGAACACTGCCTTATGCCTGCAGGTATTTCCATCTAGCTGGCACTGTAACTGAGTCTTCAAAAGTCCATTCCACTTTTCTATCAAATCTAGCTGTGTCAGGATGATGGAGGACATGGTTATATCAGTGAACGCCATGAGAATGGGCCACACTTCTTTCGTTATGAAGTGAGTTACTTGATCAGAAACAATGCTATGTGGAATACCATGATGGTGGATAAGACATTTTATGAGTCCATGAATGGTAGTTTTGGTAGAAGCATTGAGTGCAGAGAAGGCAAATTTGTATCCAGAGTAAATATCTAGTCCAGTAAGAACAAAACACTACCCATTCCATGGTGGAAGTAGGCCATTGTAATCAACCTGCCAGATAGGTGGGTGGTCAGGAGAATGGCACTGCATCAGGACTCAGTGTTGGCACCATATCAGGACTCAATCGGCTGCTGGCAGTTTGGGCACCAACTGCGTCTGTAGCCAGGTTGGTATTGGTGAGTGGAAGTCCGTTTTGCTGATCCCATGCATAAAATCCTTAATCCCTACCACGCTGGCCACTTGTCCATGAGCTCACCTGATGATGATAGGGGTGACTGGGGAAACAAACTGACTGGAATCCATACAGTGGATCATCCTGTCCATTTGATTATTAAAATCTTCCTCTGCTCAGCTCATCGTTTAGTGAGCATTCGCATGAGACATAAGTATCTTCACGGCTTTTGCCCACTCAGAGAGGTCTATCTATATACCTCTTCTCTAGACCTCCTTGTCACCAATTTTTCAATCATATTTCTTCCAAGACCCTGACCATCTAACCACACTATTGGCCACAGCCCATCGATTGGTATATAATCACATGTCTGGCCATTTTTTCTCCCAAGCAAAGTGAAAAACCAGCTGCACAGGTCAAAATTCTGCCCACTTGAAGGATTTCCCTTCACCATTGTTCTTCAGGGATGTGCCACAAAAAAGCTGTGGTGCCACAGCGTCCACTTTTGGGTGAGGCCTGCGTACTTGCACAGAATGATCTGTAAACCAGTCCTGAGTTTTCTCTTCCTCTGCCAACTGATCACAGGGAACTCCCCATAAGGCAATACATGTGGACTGGGAGAGAGAAGGCAGTGGAGCTGGAGTGGAGAACATGGGCATTTGAACCACTTCCTTGTGTGCTTTTTGTGCCTTCAAGGACTGTTTGAGCCTGATCTCAACTATACCACTTTCACTGATGATGGAGTGCTGCTGTGCACACCCAATTTAAGGGCTTGGTAAGCTAGCAACACCCAGGTCATGATGGGCAGATTAGGTTGCATGGTAAATTGTTGGTTCATGGTTAAGCACTCAGTCTTTAATAAGGTCCAGTAGTACGCCAAAAGCTGTTTCTCAAAAGGAGACAAGTTGTCTACAGATAATGGCAAATCTTGCTCCCAAATCCTGATGATTCACACTGTGATTCCCCCATAGAGGCCTGTGAAAGGCTCCAAACAGCGTCCTTATCTGCCACTGACACTTTGAGCGCCATTGAATCTGCTGGATCATACGACCCATGTGGCGGAACTGCTTCTGATGGTTTTTACTAACAGGTTTTGAGGAAAAAATTACTTGCCAGATCAATTTCTCCATATCAGATACAAGGGAATGTGTTAATTTGCTCAAGCGATGAAACCACATCTGGGGCAGCAGCTGTAATTGGAGTCGCCACCTGGTTAAGCTTATGAGAATCTACTGTCATTCTCCAAAACCCACCTTCCTTCTGCATAGGCTAACCGGCAAGTTGAATGAGGATGTGGTGGGAATTGCCACCTTTGCATTCCTCTTCAAGATCTTGGTGGTGGCACTAATCTCTGCAGTCCCTCCAGGAATGTATTAAATAGTGTTTTTTTTGCTTACTATTTTCCTAGGTAGAGGCTGTTCTAGGGGTTTCTGCTTGACGTTTCCTACCATAATAGCCCTCACTCCACTTGTCAGGAAGCCAGTATGGGGACTCTGCCAGTTACTAAGTATGTCTCTTCCAATTATACATAGTGGAACTGGAAAAATAATCATAGAATAGGTTCAAGGACCCACCTTATCTGTTGTGAGATAGACCTGAGCTAAAACTCCATTAATCACCTGACCTCTGTAAACCCCTATGTTAACTCATCTACCACAGTAACTTTCTGAGTCTCTTAGAATTAGTATCAGTTCAGCACCAGTGTTCAATAATCCCTGAAAAGTCTATTTTCTTTCCCTTAATGCACTGTTACCCCAGTAAAGTGCTATAGTTGGCAGGCGAGAAAAATTAACAGTATGCATTTTTGGCTACGTAGTGGGATCCTTCCTCAGGAGAATCTGACCTGTCCTTCATTCAAGGGGTTCTTGATCTGTACACTGGTTCAAGTCTGGGAATTGACAAAGGGGTTGTGACTCTCTGTTTTTTGATTCAAGTTAGACTTCTGTCTAGTTGGCCTAGAACTCTTCCACTTATACAAATCAAATACAAGCTCAGCAGACTAGGGACATCATGAACAACCAGCCAATGTCACAGTCTCTGTGAGCCAGACTGTTTTTATCACTGCTTTGACTCTGCTCTGTGTTCCACTAACCACACTCACCTTACCTTTGCTGATTATGTCACCACTTGGCCCCTGCCATCCCAGGATCCAATTATCTTCATTTCATTTAGGTTTCCCAATTCAGTGGCAGGAGCTCTCTCTGCAATTTCTGACCTACAGAGAAGAGTGACTACAGAGCTCTTCAAAGATGCTGGGGCTCCTCTTGCAAATTTATTTCTCACAGTGTGGTGACAGGTTTTTCCTCTGGAGCCAGTGCTGAGTAAGCAGGTCTTACATGATGAGCCCATATTCACATTCTAATATCCTTGAGCCTTTGGACCCTTTCCTCTACAGCAGTGGTCCCCAACCTTTTTGGCGCCAGGGTCTGGTTTCATGGAAGACAATTTTTCCGTGGATGGGGGTTAGGGGGGTGGTTTCCAGATGAAACTGTCCCATCTCAGATAATCAGGCATTAGATTCTCATAAGGAGCAAGCAACCAAGGTCCCTCGAATGCACAGTTCACAATAAGGTTCATGCTCCTATGAGAATCTAATGTAACCGTTGATCTGACAGGAGGTGGAGTTCAGGCAGTAAAGCTCACTTTCTTGCCCCCACCCTGCTCACCTCCTGCTGTGCAACCCGGTTCCTAACAGGCCATAGACCAGTCCAGGGGTTGGGGACCCCTGTTCTACAGTACAGAAAAGCAGCTCTGGCATTTCAACTTCATTTAGTGTACCCCTCACTTTGTTCCATGTTGCAGCCAATCAACAAAACACATGGTTAGAGCCCTTTCACGATCTTTGAGCTACCGCATTATGTCTAGAACCTTTGCTTCATAGGCCCATATTGATAAAATTGTCATGACCCAACTTTATGTTCCTTCCACCATTCTCCTTCATCCTTAATATCTCTTTCCACACATATTCCCTACGTTTCTGTCTGTATAAATTTGAAAAACATGTCATTCTTTTGGAATGTAGCTCACCTCCTTGTTGGTCACACTTTGTGCTTCACCTTTTAGGGAATGCTGGGACTTGAATGTACTTATAGGTCTAGAAGCAAAAAGGGGTGGTGGGGATGGGTTCCAAGGAGACTTGGCAGTAGATGACTCAGAAGGCCCATTACAGGTTCCTCAGGCAGAGCAGGGTTAATCTCCTCCAATGAGGATGGAAGAACTTCTACTGGCAAGAAGGACTCAGAAGAATTTGAGTTTCAACCTTCCCACCTTCATGAGGATCTTTCCATATGTCCTATTCCAATTTTCAGATCCCACTACTTCCCAATCAAGGCCCTCACTTTAACAGCAGACATCTTGCTAGGTTGGTGCTGTGGTCTAAATGCTGATGTCTCCTTTCCCCAAATTCATATGTTGGAACTTAATCCCCAGTATGGTAGTATAAGAGGTGGAGCCTTTGGGGAGCGATTAAGTCAGGAGGGTTCTGCCCTCATGAATGGAATGCATGTCCTTATAAAAGAGGTTGAAGGGGGCTGACTTCCCCTTCCATTGTGTGAGGATGCAGCAACAAGGCATGGTCTGTGGTGCAGAGAGTGAGTCCTCACTAGATACTGAATCTACAGGTGTCTTGATCTTGGACTTGCCAGCCTCCAGAACTGTGAGAAATACATGTCTGTTGCTTATAAATTTCCCAATCGAAAGTATTTTGTTATAGCAGCTCAATCAGATGAACAGAGTTGGGACTTCAACTTGTGTTGTAGTTCAGCTATTCACAGGATGAGACTCTGGGCTTGGTTTTCAGCAATCTCAGCTCTGTGGCTAGAGGAGATATGAGATTCTTTCAGGACAGATATAGAAACTTTCAGGTCATTTATGCAGTGCTTAAGCTGGAAATCTGAGTCCTTGAGCACACACATCTTTTCTTCCTCCCCACATTGTCCAGTGTGATTAGGAGATACTGGTTAAAGTCATTATACTCCTTAGTTTGACAAAAATGTTCTATTGTATCAAATACATTCATGTGTTGCTTAAAGATGGGGATATGTCCTGAGAAATGCGTCATTGGATGGTTTCATTGTGTGATTATCAGAACATGCTTACACACACCTAGATGACATAGCCTATTACACACCTAGGCTATATGGTACAGCCTATTGCTCCTAGCAATATTGTACAAACTTGTACAGCGTGTGACTGTACTGAATACTGTGGGCAACTGTAACACAATGGTAAGTATTTGTGTACCTAAACATGTCTGATAGACAAAGTACAGTAAAAATACAGTATTTTGATCTCATGGGAGCCAAGCACAGTGTTTCACACCTATAATCCCAGAACTTTGGGAGACCAAGGCAGGAGGATTACTTAAGCCCAGGAGTTTGAGACAAGCCTGGGCAATATACAAGACGTCGCCTCAACAACAACAACAACAAAAATTAGCCAGGCATGTGGCATGTGCCTGTGGTCTCAGCAACCCAGCAGGCTGAGGTGGGAGGATTGCTTGAGCCCAGAAGGTCAAAGCTGCAGTGAGCTGTAATTGTGTCACTGCACTTTAGCCTGGGTGACAGAGCAAGACCCTGTCTCAAAAAAAAAGAAAGAAACTTTATGGGAACATCATTGTATGTGCAGTCCATCACTGACCGAAATGTCATTATGCAGTGCATGACTGCACAAGGTTACCAGAACCTTGCCGCTTATACGTGTTTGGTTAGGAGGAGCCAATGGTTATATTGTGCCTGTCTCTATTGCTGCCTCATGTCATGAACTATCAATGCTCTTTTTACTACTGGAAAACAGATTCCAGAAACCTCAGAACCAACTTTGATAACTCACCCTTAAGATTCTGTTCTTCAAGAACCACTCTTAGCACCAAACGTCTGTATTATGGAGGCTTTTCTGGAGAAACAGAAACAATAGGTTATCTATATCATCTATATCCATGTTGGCATCTTTATCTACACCGATATCTATATTAACTTATCTATCTATACCAATAGAGGTGAAAAGCCTACTGAGCCTGGTTGTCCAAGACAGAACTTGAGTGCAACCTTAAACTTACCCATGTGTATACAGAGAGTAAAATATTTATTTTAGGGAATTAGGTCATGTGATTATGAGGGTTGGCAAGTCCAAATCTGCAGCAGGACATCAAGTTGGAAACCTAGGCAGAACTTCTATGTTGCATTCTTGAGACAGAATTCATTATTCTTTGGAGGACCTTAGTTTTTTCTTGTAAAACCATTAACTGATTGGATAAAGCCCACCCACATTATGGAGGGTAATCTTCCTAAAGTCAGCTGATCGGAAATGTGAATCACATCCAAGAATACCTTCCCCGTGACATCTAGACTAGCAGTTGACCAAACAACTGGCAACCATAGCATAGCCAAGATTAATGATCGCAAAGAACAAGAGAAAAATGACTTATCACATACAGGGAACAGTAATACAATTAATAACTTTCCATCAGAAACAATGAAGGCCAGAAAGCGGTGAAGTGACACTGATGCCATGAAAGTGATAAAAACAACAACAGTCAATCAAGAATTTTATATTCAGCAAACCTATTCTTTAAACAAAAGGTGACATAAAGATATTGCTAAATAAATAACAATTTAAAAAATGTATTGCTATCATGCTTGTGTTACAAAAAATATTAAAGAGATTTCTTTAGACTGAAGAGAATGAAACTTTATAGTAACTCAAATCCACATAGAGAAATGAAGAGTACTGGTAAAATAAATATGTGAGCAAATAGAAAAATCTACATAAACAACTGACAGGAGATTAATAAGGAAATAGAGGTCTTGAACAACACTGCGCCCCAGTTGGACCTACTTGACATATGAAGAACATTCCATTGAACAACAGCTGAAGCACATTTTTCCCAAGTGCACATGGAGCACTCTCCATGGTAGACCATATGTTAGGCCACAAAGCAAATCTTAATACATTTAGAAAGATTGAAATCATACAAAATATCTTTTCCGATCACAATGAAATAAAACAAGAAATCAACAGCAGAAGGAAAACTGGAAAATCCACAAATATGTGGAAATTAAATAATGCATTCTTGAACACCAATAGGCTAACAAGAAATCACATGGAAAATTAGAACATAATTGAGACATATAAAAATGAAAACACCATATCCCCAAACTTATGGGATGCAGTGAAAACAGTGCTAAGTGGAAAATTTATGGCTAGAAATGCTACATTAAAAAGAACAAAGATCCCAAATCAACAAACTAAATTTACACTTTAAGGAACTGGAAAAAGAAGAACAAACTAAACATAAAGCTAGCAGAAGAAAGGAAATAATAAATAAAGATTAGGGCAGAGATAAACAAAATAGAGAATAGGAAAATAATAATCAACAAAACCAATAATAGGTTCTTAGAAAAGATTGACAAAATTGACAAACCTTTAGCTAGACTGACTATGAAAAAATAGAAAGGGGACACAACTAAAATTGGAAATAAAAGAGAGGAAGTTATAACCAATTTTATAAAAACAAAGAGGATTATAAGAGAATAATATGAACAATTGTATATCAACAAATTGGATAATCTAGATGAAATGGACCCTAGAAATATACAACCTACAAAGACTGAATCATGAAGAAATAGAAAATCTGACCAGACTTATAACTACTAAATAGAATGAGTCAATAATAAAAAACTTCCCAACAAAGGAAATCTCAGGACCAGATGGCTTCACTGGTGAATTCTACCACACATTTAAAAAATTAACACCAATCCTCCTCAAACTCTTCCAAAAAGTTGAAGAGGAGGGAATACTTCCAAACTCATTCTTTTAGATGAGCATTGCCCTAAAATAACATACTGAAGCCAGCCAAATACATTACAAGAAAAGAAATCTAGAGACCAGTGTCCTTGATAAATATTGATACAAAAATCCTCAACAAAATATAGCAAACTAAATTCAACAGCATACTAAAAAGATTATACACCATGACCATGTAGAATTTATTCCTAGAATGCAAGGATGTTTCAAAATACAAAAATCAATCAATGTAGTACATGACGTTAGTAGAATAAAGGAAATAAAAACACATGATCATCTCAACTGATGTGGAAAAAACATCTGACAAAATTAAACACTTCTGATGACAAAAAAAAAAAAACTCAGTAAACTAGTAATAGAAGAAAACTGCCTCAACATAATAAAGACCATATATAAAAAGCTTATAGCAAGCATCATGCTCTATGGTGAAAGACTGAAAGCTTTTCCTCTAAGGTTAGGAACAAGACAAGGATGTCTTGCTTTTGCCACTTCCATTCAATACAAAACTAGAGACCTGGTGCAGTGGCTTATGCCTGTCATCCCAGCACTTTGGGAGGCTGCTGCAGGCAGATCACTTGAGGTCAGGAGTTCTAGACCAGCCTGGCCAACATGGTGAAACCTCGTCTCTACAAAATATACAAAAATTATCTGGGTGTGGTGGCAGACTGCTGTAATCCCAGCTACTCAGGAGGCTGAGGCAGGAGAATTGCTTGAACTCAGGAGGTGGAGGCTGCAGTGAGCTGAGATCACATCACTGCACTCTAGCCTGGGCAACAGAGCAAGAATCTGTCTCAAACAACAATAACAACAACAACAGAACAAACCAACCCCTGCCCCCCACCAAAACCCAATATAATACTGGAAGTTCTAGCCATTGCAATTAGGCAAGGAAAAAGGGCATTCAAATTGGAAAAGAAGTAAAATCATCTGTGATTACAGATGGCATGATCTTACATGTAGAAAACCTAATGGTTTCACATACAAAAAGTACCCGTTAGAATTAATAAACAAATTCAGCAAAGTTGTAGGACAGAAAAACAGCATGTAAAATCAGTTGCCTTCTATATGCTAAAAATGAATAATCAGAAAAGGAAATTAATAATATAATTCCGCCTAAAATAGCACCAAAAATACTTAAGAATAAACATATCTAAAGAGGCAAAGGCCTTGTGATACAGTTTGGACAGTCGTCCCTGCCAAATCTCATGTTGAAATGTAATCCCCAGTGCTGGAGGTGGGGCCTGGTGGAAGGTGATTTGATCATGGGGTGCATTTCTCATGAATGATTTAGCACCATCCCCTTGGTGCTGTTCTCGTGATAGTAAATGATTGTTTGTGAGATCTGGGTGTTTAAGAACTGCATGGCACCCTCCCCCACTCTCTCTCTTGCTCCTGCTCTCGCCATGTGATGATGTGCTTGCTCCTGCTTGGCCTTCTACCAGGAATAGAAGCTCGTGAGGCCTCCCCCAAAGCTGGGCAGATGCCAGAGCCATGCTTGTACAGCCTACAGAACCATGAACCAATTAAACCTCTTTTGTTTATAAATTACCTAATCTCAAGTATTCCTTTATAGCAATGCAAGAATGGCCTAATACACCTTGTATACTGAAAACTACAAGATATGGTGAAAGAAACTAAAGAGGACACGTGTACATGTGTTCATGGATTAGAATACTTAAAATCATTAAGATATTAATGCTTTCCTCAGTGACCTACAGTTTCAGTGTATTTCTATCAAAATTCCATTTTTTTTTTTTTTTGCTGAAATAGAAAAATCCATCCTGAAATTTACATGGAATCTCAAGAGACCCCAAATAGCCAAAACTATCTTGAAAATGAAGAATTAAAGATGGAGGTCTCACACTTGTGGGTTTCAAACATCTTACAAGCTAGGGTAATCAGAACAGTATGGTACTGGTATAAAGACAGACACATAGCCCGTCCGGTCGCGTCCCGTCCCGTCCTGCCGCCGCGCCTGCCAGCCATGAGCTCCACGCGCTTAAACAAAGGCCCCTCCTATGGACTCTTGGCTGAGGTTAAGAACCGGCTCCTGTCCAAATATGACCTCCAGAAGGAGGCAGAGCTCCACAGCTGGATGGAGGGACTCACTGGCCTCTCCATCGCCCCGACTTCCAGAAGGGCCTGAAGGACTGGATTATCTTATGCACACTCATGAACAAGCTGCAGCCGGGCTCCGACCCCAAGATCAACCGCTCCGTGCAGAACTGGCACCAGCCAGAAAACCTACGGCATGAACCCCGTGGACCTGTTTGTTCGAGAGTGGGAACACGATGCAGGTGCAGGTGTCTCTTCTCGCCCTGGCAGGGAAGGCCAAGACTAAGGGGCTGCAGAGCGGGGCGGACGTCGGTGACACGCACTTGGAGAAGCAGGAGTGGGACTTTGACGACGCCACCATGAATGCCCGCCAGTGCGTCATTGGGCTGCAGATGGGCACCCACAAATGCACCAGCTAGTCCCGCATGACCGCGTACAGCACGAGGAGGCATCTCTATGACCCCAAGAACCACATACTGCCCCCCATGGACCACTCGACCATCAGCCTCCAGATGGGTGCAAACAAGTGTGCCAGCCAGGTGTGCACGACGGCTCCCGGGACCCGGAGACACATCTATGACACCAAGCTGGGAACTGACAAGTCTAACAACTCTTTCATGTCCCTGCAGATGGACTACACGCACGGCGCCTACCAGAGCGGCCAGGTCTTTGTCCTGGGCCGGCAGATATACGACCCCAAGCACTGCCTGCAAGGCCCAGTGGCCGATGGGGCTCCCTCGGGTGCAGGCGACTGTCCTGGCCCTGGAGAGGCCCCTGGATATTCCGCTTACTACCAGGAGGAGACTGGCTACTGAGGCTCCCAGCACGTTCTCGTCCCCACATCGTCTCCCCGTCTGGGTTTTTGGGTTTTTCTGTATTTTCATCTTATTTTTTTTTTTCCTGTTCAATGCCGCCAATCAACGAAGGGTCTGTAAGTGGCAGCGTGGAATCAGGCAGCACGGCTTTTTTCCGTCTTGCCTTGGTTCCTTCGCAGGACTCCCAAAGCGTGTAGGGTGAGGGTCCCCGCTGGCATGTTCAGGCTGTGGGCAGAACTGTGCTGGGGAGAAGAGACCTGGGCATGGAGAGAACCGGTCCCCAAAGGTTTCCAGTTGCCTCGCCTCTTTCCCCTTTTGTCAGCCGATCAGTTTATGGTTTCTGTACCCGCAGAAGTTTCAGGAAGTATTTACAAAACAACAACAACAACAAAAAATATATCTATTTTTTCCAGAGGAATAGGGTGGGGACAGTGGAGAGGTCCTGGAAAATGAGTCCCTTGGGAGAGGGGGCCCGGCCACGATGCTAAATAGCTCAGGCTCCTGAGTGGCTGGATTTCCCTAGGACCCTCAGACCAACAGACCTCAGACCCTCAGACCCGTCTCAGGGCCTGGTGGGGAAACTGAGGCCCGTACAAGGAAGTGGAATTCTGAGTTGTTGGGGCCAAGCCTGACCCTCTATCCATGCTAATCTCCCCACCCCCCCGCCGCTCCTCCGCCACTGTGGCCTCAGTAGGTTTTTGTTGTTGTTGCGCAGACTGGAGTGCAGTGGGATGATCTTGGTTCACTGCACCTCCATTGCCTGGGCTCAAGGGATTCTTCTACTTCAGTCTCCCAAGTAGAGTAGCTGGGACTGCAGGTGCTGCACCATGCCTGGCTAATTTTTGTATTTTTAGTAGAGATGGGGTTTCACCATGTTGGCCAGGCTGGTCTCGAACTCCTGACCTCAAGTGATCTGCCTGCTTCCGCCTCCCAAAATACTGGGATTACAGGCATGAGCCACCGCGCGTGCCTCCTCAGTAGGTTTTAAGGGGCCCCAGCCGTTCTTTTCCCCTTCCAGGCCTGACCAGCTATACTGCTCTGTCTCCCTGCTCCCCACACACTCCACCAAATACTGCACAGGAACCCCCACCCAGGGGCCCTGCACCATGAGACAATGAGAAATAAGGACTGTAGACCAAATGCAATAGAACCTCTGTTTGTAAGAAAAAAAAAAGACAGACATATAGACCAATGGAAAACCATAGACAGCCCAGAAATAATCCCTCACATATATGGTCAAATAAATTTTGACAGTGGTTCCAAGAGTATTCAATGGGGGAAAAACAGCCTTTTAAAAAAATAGTGTTGGAAAAACTGGATATTTATATGCAAAGAAATAAAGTTGACCCTTAAACCATATACAAAAATTAACTCAAAATGGCTCAAAGACCTAACTGTAGGCACTAAAACTATAAAACTCTTAGAAGAAAGCACAGGGGGAAAGGTGCATGGCATTGAAATTGACAATGATTTTTTTTTTGGTGTGGGGGGGGAGGGTAAAACACCAAAAGCACAGGCTACAAGAAAAAACAGATAAATTGGATTACATCAAAATTCAAAACTGTGCATCAAAGAACACTATCCGTAGGTGGAAAAAGGGACCCATGGGATGGGAGAAGAGATTTACAAATCATACATCTGGTTAGAGGTTCGTGTCCAGAATATATAAAAAACTCTTACAACCCAACAACAACAAAAAACCCAAATGACTTGGTTAAAAAAATGTACAAATAACTTAATAGATGGTTCTTTCAAGGAGATATACAAATGGATAATAAGCACATGGAAAGAAGCACAACATCACTAGTCATTAGTGAAAAGCATATCAAAACCACAATGAAATACTACCTTATACCCATTAGAATGGCTACTATATACATATTCAGATGAATAGAAAACAATAAATGTTAGTGAGAATGTGGAGAAGTTGGAACGCTTGCACACTGTTGGTAGAAATGTAAAATGGTGCAGCCGCTGTGGAAAACAGTATGGTGGTTCCTCAAACAGTGAAAAATGAGTCTGGATGCGGTGGCTCGTGCCTGTAATCCAAGCACCTTGGGAGACCAAGGCAGGAGGGTCACTTGAGGCCAGGAGTTCAAGACCAGCTTGGGAGACATAGCAAGACCCTGTCTCTACAAAATAATAATAATAAAAAAACCCAGCTGGGCATGGTGGTGCATGCCTGTGGTCCCAGCTACTCAGGAGGCTGAGGTGGGAGAATCACTTGATCCCAGGAGGTTGAGGCTGCAGTGAGCTGTGATCATGCCACTGCATTCTAGCCTGGGTAACTGAGTGAGACCCTGTTGCTGAACAATTTTTTAAAAAATGAAATTATCATACGATTCAGAAATTCCACTTCTGGTTTTGTACCCAAAAGAACTGGAAGCAGGATCTTGAGGAGCTACGTGTACAACTATGTTCATAGCAGCATTATCCACAAAGCCAAAAGGTGAAAGCAACCACATGTTCATCAATAGATAAATGGATTTTAAAATGTGGTGTACACAATGGAATATAATTCAGCCCTGAAAATGGAAGGAAATTCTAAAATATGCTACCACATGGATGAACTTTGAAGACATTATGCTAAGTAAAATAAGTCAGCCACAAAAAGACAAATACTGCATGATTCTATGTGTATAGGCTACCCAGAATAGTTAGCCTCACAGTGAAAGAATGTAAAATTGTGGCTGCTGGGGGCCGAGGGTAGGGAGAATGGGGAGTTATTGTTTAATGGTATAATTTTAGTTTTGTGAAATGAAAAGAGTCCTGGAAATGGAAGATGGCAGCGGTTGCACAACAATGTGAATGTGCTTCATAATGCGGAGGTGTACATTCAGAGATGGTTAATATGGGAAATTGTACGTTACTTTATTTTACCAGAGTTAAAAATAATAAAAAGAAGTCTATATAAATATATATTCACTTCTCTTAACTTCTTTTATAAGATTACATAAAGCAGTTATTATAACATTGCATTATTGGATTTACAACATAATATAGCTTTAATACATATGATAATTGTACAAAGGAAGCTGAGGGGATGAAGGTGTACTGGAACAGGGTTTCCATAGTTTACCAGAATTAAGTTATTTTGATGTAGACTGTAATTACTTTGATGTAGACTGTAATTAATTAAGATGTATATTGTAATCCCTAAGCCTGACGCTACCAAAAGTACAAATATACAGTTTAAAAAATCAAGAGGAATTAAATATTACACTAAAAGTATCTATTTGATACAAAAGAATATAATAAATAAAGAACAAGGAACAAAAAACTCATGAGACATATAGAAAACATATAGTAAAACGGCAAATGTAATAACATGTGAATGGACTAAATAATCAAAAGGTGGAGATTGTTAGACTGGATGAAAAAAGAAGATCCTACTCTATGCTGTCTATAAGAGGCATATTTTAGCTACAAACACATAAGAATTTAAAAATAAAAGGGGGAAAATATATGCCATACAAACAATAACCGTAAGAGAGCTGGAGTGGCTATATTAATAGCAGAATATATTTTAAGACAAAAATATTTCTAGAGACAAAGTGATATTTCACAATGACAAAAGGAAAATATAACAATTGTAAATGTCTATGCCTGAAACAAGAGAGCCGTCAAATATTTGAAGCAATAACTGACTGAATTGGAAGGAAAAATAAACCATTCAGCAAGTTAGAGATCTAAAAACTTGACTTTCAATAACTGAAAGAAAAAGTGGACAGAAAATCATTAAATGAATAGAAGGCTTGAACAACAGTATTGACCAGCTTCATCTGACAGCAAGAGAACACTTGAATCAACCAATGACAGCAGAATATATATTCTTGTAAGTATACTTGAAATCTTCTCTAAGACAGATCATGTGCTATACTATCAAATCTCAACAAATTGAAAAGAAATGAAATAAAAAAGTATATTCTCTGAACACAAAAGAATTAAACTAGACATCAACAGTGGGGAGAAATCTGGGAAATCTTAAAATATTTGTAAGTTAAACAACATTCAGGGATCCCTCCTTATCCTTGCTTTCACTTTCTGTGGTTTGACAGACAACTCAACTCAAATAGATCATACGCCTAAATGTACAAACTATTATAAAATGATAAAACTTTTAGAAGAAAACAAAATATTCTTCATGACCTTAGATTGAGCAGAGTTCTTAGATATGATGCCAAAAACATATTTCGTATGTGAAAAAATATTTCAGACCTGCAGTCTGAAATAGTAAATGGAAAATTCCAGAAATAGACAATTCATAAGTTTTGAGTAGCGTGATGAAATCCTGCTCTGTCCCTCCTGGGAAATGAATCATTCCTATGTCCAGCATCTCTATGGTATCTACTTTACCCCCTGTTACCCACCCACTCGGCTGCCCTCTTGGTTATCAGTTTGACTGTCCCAGTGTCACCGTACTTGTGTTCAAGTAACACTTATTTTAACTTATGGACCAAAGCACAAGAGTAGTGAGGCTGGCAATTCAGATACGCCTAAGAGAAGCTATAAAGTGCTTCCTTTAAGTGAAAAGGTGAAAGTTCTCAATAAGGAAAGAAAAAAAAAACTATATGCTAAGGTTGCTGAGATCTATGGTAATAACAAATCTTCTGTCCATGAAATTGTGATGAAAGAAAAATAAATTCATCCTAGTTTTTCTGACACATCTCAAACCGCAGAAGCTATGGCCACAGTGCCTAAGTGCTTAGTTAAGATGAAAAAGGCGTTATATTTGTAAGTGGAAGACAGGAAGTGTACTGATGGACAGGAATTGGGTTTGGTACTATCTGCAGGTTCAGGCATCCATGGGGGTCTTGGAACATATTCCCTGTGGATAAGCGTGTACTATTGTACTTCTAGATAACCCTTGGTAAAATAAATCAATGTATTTTGGATTGAGTTTACAAGAATATGCAACGTACAGAATACAACTAAAGCTATGTTTAGAGGGAAATTTATATTTAACACCCACATTAGAAAGAAAGGAAGATCTCAAATCAATAATCTAAACTTCCACCTAATGAACTAGAAAAAGAAGAGCAACAAGCCCAACACAAACAAAAGTAAAGAAAGAAAAAACAAACAAGAATTAGGAACAATGAAATAGAAAACAGAAAAATAACAGAGGAAAAACAAATAGGGAATTTCAGTGTAAACCAAAGGTGGGTCTTTGAAAAGACTTTTTAAAATTTCACACACCTCTACACAGGATGAGCAAGGAAACCTAGAGAACATAACAAATTACCAAAATTAGGACTGAAAGACAGGACATGACCACCAACACTATAGATATTAAAAAGTTTCTGTGGAAATACTACAAATAACTTTAAATCAACAAATTAGACAGTCTAGGTGAGTTGAGCTATAGCTTCAAAACAATGCCTATCAAAATTCCAGCAGGCATTTTTTGGTAGAAATTAGCAAAATTATCCTAAAATTTCCATGGAAATGCAAAGAAATTAGAATAGCCAGAAAAGTTTTGGGAAAAAAATTTATACTACTTGATCTCAAATTTACTACCAAGATATAATTATCAAGACAATGTGGTGCTGGTGAAAGGATAAGCCTAGCCCAATGAAGTAAAATCGAGAATGCACAAAAGAATAAACTCTTAAGGTCAATTTAATTTTTAACAAAGGTGCCAAGGCAATTCAGTGGGGGCAAAAACCAGTCTTTTCTACAAATGGTGCTGGTATAATTATATGTTTATAAGAAAAAGCATATACAGATCTTCACCTACAGCATATCCACAAAAACAACTCAAATAGATCATATGCCTAAATTACATTTAGGCTATTATAAAATGATAAAACTTTTAGAAGAAAACAAAATATTCTTCATGACCTTAGATTTAGCAGAGTTCTTAGATATGATGCCAAAAACATATTTCATACTTGAAAAAATATTTGAATTCATTAAAATTGAAACCTTTTTGCCGTCAAAAGAAAACATTAGGAAACTGAAAGACAAGCAAGAGATTGGGAGAAAGTACTTGCAAATCATAATTTGATAAGGGATTTGCATTCAGGATATATAAAGAACTCAATACTCAATAAAAAGAAGACAACTTAATTTTTTACAAAAATAAAGATTTGGATATTATATAAACTTTTATATATATAACATATATATAAGTTTTTTTTGTGTATATATATCATATATATCTAAATCTTTATATATAATGATATATAAAAATCTTTATATATATGTTATATGTATATAAATATTTAGATATATATAAAACATATGTAAGTTATATATATGTTGGTATAATATCTAATATCTATATATCTAATATATAATATATAGTTTATTAGCTATCTAATATAATATATGTCATAAATATCAAAATCTTTATATATAAAGATATATAGAAATCTTTATATATATGTTATATGTATATAAAGATTTAGATTATATATAAAACATATATAAGTTATATATATGTTGGTGTAATATCTAATATATAGTTTATTAGCTATCTAATGTAATATAAACAGATTATCAATATTATAAGTTATCAGAAAAATGCAAGTTAAGGCAGATGATACACCTCTTTACACACCAACTAGAATGTCTATTATAAAAAGAGATAATACAAATGTTGTGAGGATCTGGAGAAACTTGAGTCTTCATACCTTGCTGATAAAAATGTAAAATATTACAGAAAAAAGTTTGAATTTCTTAAAAAGTTAAATGTATATCAAATATTTAAAGGGGAACTGCTATTCATCCTTTGACAGACTCTTCCAAAAAACAGAAGAAAAAAGAAAGTATTCTATGAGGTTTAAAAAATCAAGAGGAATTGAATGCTACAAAACCCTGCTACCAAAACCAGCAAGGACATCAAAAGAAAATAAACTATTGCCCAATATCTCTTATAGATGTAAAAATTCTCAACAAATAATAGCAAACTGAATTCAGCACATATAAAAAGGATCATACTTTATTACCAAGTGGGATTATCCCTGGAGTTGGTTTAACATTTGAAAATCAAAAACTAATGTAGTACACAATATTGATAGAGTAAAAGCCACAACCACATGGTTCACCTCAATAAATGCAGAAAAGCTTTTTGATTATTAAAACACTCCAAAAAGTAGGAATAAAAAGTGAACTTTATAAACCTGATAAAAAGCATCTATGAAAAAATTCTCAACTAACACTAACCTTAACGGTGAAAGACTATGCTTTTCTCCTAAAATCAAGAGCCAGGAGCAAGAAAAAGATGTTTGTTCCTTCAGTTCTATTGAATAATGTATAGCCAGGACAATTAGGCAAGAAAAATAAATGAAAGGCATTCAGATTGGAAAGGAAGATGGAAAATTATTTGCAGATGACCTGATCTTGTACATAAAAAATTCTAAGGAATTCACTAAAAAACTATTACAAGAAATGAGTTCAGCAAAGTTGTGGGATACAAGATTATTATTCAAAAATCCACTATACTTCTCTATACACTAGCAATGAAAAACCCAAAATGAAATTAAGAAAAAAATTCCACTTACACTAGCACTAAAAAGATAAATACCTAAGAATAATAACAAATGAAGTGCGAGACTTGCACACTGAAAATGACAAAACTTTGTTGTAAGAAATTTAGGATCTAAATAAATAGAAATAAATGTCTATGGATGGAAGACTTAATATTGTCAAAAAGGCAGTACTCCCCAAATTGATCAATAAATCCCTATTAAAATGCCAGTAGGCTTTTTTTATATTCTAAAATTCATATGGAAATTCAAGGATCCCACAATAGCTAAAACAATCTTGAAAAAGAACAAAGTTTGAGAACTCAAACTTTGTAGTATGTTAAAGCATACTATAAAGCTACAATAATCAAGACAGTGTGGTACTGGCATAAGGATAGACACAATGGTTAATTGACAGTCCAGAAGTAAACTCTTACATTTATAATAATTTGATTTTTGACAAGGATGACGAGACAATTCAATGGAAAAAGAATATTCTTTTTAATAAATGGGGTGGGGACAACTGGATATCTACATGCAAAAAAATGAAGTTGGGTCCTCTACCTCACACTATCTATAATAATTAACTAAAAATGAATCATAGACATAAACACAAGAGCTACAACTATTAAACTCTTCGAAGAAACATAGGATTAAATCTTTATGGTCACAGGCTGGGCAACGGTTTCTTAGATTTGACACCAAAAGTACAAGAAACAAAAATAAAAAGAGATAAATTGGGCTTCATAAAAATTCAAAATTTCTGTGCTTAAAATGACACAGTTAAGAAAGTGAAAGGCAACCCACAGAATGGGAGAAAATATCTGTAATCATATATCTGATAAGACACTTGTACAGGGATACATAAAAATTCTAACAACTCTACAATAAAAGACAATCCAATTATAAAATGAAAAAGGATTTAAGTATATATTTATCCAAAGAAGAGGGACAAATGGCTAACAATCACATGAAAAGATACTCAGCATCATTAATCATTAGAGAGAGACAAATCAAAACCACAATGAGATACCACTTCACACTCACTAGGATGGCTAAAATGAAAATGACAGGTAATAATGCTGACAAGAATGTGGAGAGATCAAAACCCTCACACATTGATGACGGGAAAGTAAAATGATTCAGACATTTAAAGAACCTTTTGACAGTACCTCAAAATGTTAAACATAGGGTTACCATATGACCTGGGAATTCTACTGCTAGTTGTAAACCCAAGAGAATGAAAACATATGTCCATACAAAAACCTGTACACAAATGTTCATAGGAGCATTATTCATGTTGTCTCTGTTTATAGAGACAATCCAAATGTCCAACAGCTGATGAATGTATAAACAAAATGTGACACATTCATATAATGGAATACTACACTGCAGTAACAAGGAATGAATTGCTGATATCTGCTATAATGTGGATGACCCTCAAAAACATTATCTTCAGTTAAAGAAGCCAGTCACAAAACACCAGATATTGTATGATTCTATTCATATGAAATGTCCAGAATAAGCAAATCTGTAGAGACAAAGCAGATTAGTGGTGGCCTAGTGCTGAGAGACAGGGTTGGGTTTGACTACTGATGGGTACGGGGTTTCATTTTTGGAGTGATAAAAATATTCTAAAATTAGGTCGAGGTGATGGTTGTACATCCATCCAGTGAATATACTAAAAACTATTGAATTGTATATTTTAAATGGGTGAATTTTATGGAATATGAATTATGTCTCAATAAAGCTGTTAAGAAAAAGTAAAACATGTTAAGCATAAAGTTATCAATCTAGTCCTAGGAATTTACCCAAGAGAAACAAAATGTATTTCCATTCCACATAATATTTTTTCAAATGTTCATTGCAGATCGTGGTGGATGGGAGGAAGACTAGACTGCAGTTCCAGACAGAGCAGCACGCGGAGGCATTAGGAATTTTAGCTCCAGATCGGCTGCAGGAACAAACAAGCAGTCCTGAGAGGACCCACAGACCCTCCGAAGCAAGTGGACTTCTGCAGGACCCGGGAGACACCCCAAATACCGTGAGTGCGCCGACTGTGGAAGTGGGAAAGGGAGACCCTCCTCTCCTGAACACACACCCCCACTGGAGAAGCTGAAGGACTGTTTGTGGGAGAAGTTTCTGACTCTACCTGGAGCTGAGTCAAGTTAGAGAGCCCAGCCGAGCGAAATACAGGGGTAGAGGAAGCAGCTTGCTGGCTCCCCAAGCAGCCCATTCCTGCCTGGCACCACAGGGATCCATCAGGAGAGTGGCCAGAGGAGCAGGGGGTAAAACTCCACAGGGAGAAGGAATTCTCTAGCTGAACTTTGTAACAATTTGAACGGAATGAGAAGCCTCCTGGTCAGAACACGGGGGAGGGCGGGAATATGGCTTGCAGACTTCACAGGTGGGGAATAACTAAAGCCCTTTTCTTTCACAGCTGGGAGGCAGAAAGCCTCGGGCAAGTTTTCAAGCCGTATCACCCTCTGACTGGGAAAAGACTCAGGGCTCTTGCAGAGGGCACAGTGGGAATGAGACTAGTCCTTCAGATTCTGTGGGAGCTGGGTGAGACCTGTGACTCCTGGCTTTCCCCCACTTCCGGACAACCTGCATGACTCTGCAGAGGCAGCCATAATCCTCCTAAGTACACAACTCTAGTGACCTGGGAATCTCACCCCCGTCCCCAACAGCAGCCGCAGCAAGACCCGCCCAAGGAGAGTCTGAGCTCAGACATGTCTAGCCCTGCCTGCACCTGATGGTCCTTCCCTACCCGCCCTGGTAGCGGAAGACAAAGGGCATATAATCTTGGGAGTTCTAGGGCCCCGCCCACCGTTGGTCCCTCTCCACACTACTACAGCTGATGCATTCTGGAAAGCAGCATCTTCTGGCAGGAGGCCAGGCAGCACAAAAATAGAGCATTAAACCACCAAAGCTAAGGACCCTCACGGAGTCCATTGCACCCTCTGCCACCTCCACTGGAACAGGCGCTGGTATCCACAGCTGAGAGGCCCACAGATGGTTCACATTACAGGACTCTGTGCAGACAACCCCCAGTATCAGCCTGGAGCCGGGTAGACTTGCTGGATAGCTAGACCCAGAAGACAGACAACAATCACTGCAGTTTGGCTCACAGGAAGCCACATCCACGGGAAAAGCGGGAGAGCACTACATCAAGGGAACACCCCATGGGACAAAAAAATCTGAACAACAGCCTTCAGCCCTAGACCTTCCTTCTGACAGAGCCTACGCGAATGAGAAGGAACCAGAAAACCGACCCTGGTAATATGACAAAACAAGGTTCTTCAACACCCCCCCAAAATCATACTAGCTCACCACTAATGGATCCAAACCAAGAAGAAACCCCTGATTTACCTGAAAAAGAATTCAGGAGGTTAGTTATTAAGCTAATCAGGGAGGGACCAGAGAAATGTGAAGCCCAATGCAAGGAAACCCAAGAAGTGAAGGGAGAAATATTCAAGGAAATAGATAGCTTAAAGAAAAAACAATAAGAAATTCAGGAAACCTTGGATATATTTTTAGAATTGCTAAATGCTCTGGAAAGTCTCAGCAATAGAATTGAACAAGTAGCAGAAAGAAATTCAGATCTGGAAGGCAAGGTCTTCAAATTAACCCACTTCAACCAAGACAAAGAAAAAAGAATAAGAAAATATGAACAAAGCCTCCAAGAAGCCTGGGTTTATGTTAAATGACCAAACCTAAGAATAATCAATGTTCCTGAGAAAGAAGACAATTCTAAAAGCTTAGAAAACATATTCGGGAGAATAATCGAGGAACACTTCCCTAGCTTTGCTAGAGACATAGACAGGCAAATATAAGAAGCACAAAGAGGCCGGGGACGGTGGCTCATGCCTGTAATCCCAGCACTTTGGGAGGCTGAGGCAGGTGGATCACCTGAGGTCAGGAGTTCAAGACCAGCCTTGCCAACATGGTGAAACCCCATCTCTATTAGAAATACAAAAAAAAAAAATAAACAAACAAATAAATAAATAAATTAGCTGGGCTTGGGGGCATTCACCTGTAATCCCAACTACTTGGGAGGCTGAGGCAGGAGAATTGCTTGAACCTGGGAGGTGGTGGTTGCAGTGAGCTGAGACCATGCCACTGCCCTCTATCCTGGGTGACAGAGTGACACTCCATCTCAAAAATAAATAAAGAAAGAAGCACAAAGAACACCTGGGAAATTCATTGCAAAAAGATCTTTGCCTAGGCACATTGTCATCAGGTTATCCAAAGTTAAGATGAAGAAAAGAATCCTAAGAGCTGTGAGACAGAAGCACCAACCTATAAAGGAAAACCTATCAGATTAATAGCAGATTTCTCAGCAGGAACCCTACAAGCTAGAAGGAATTGGTGCCCTATTTTCAGCTTCCTCAAACAAAACGATTATCAGCCAAGAATTTTGTATCCAGCAAAACTAAATATCATATTTGAAGGAAAGATACAGTCATTTTTGGATAAACAACTGCTGAGAGAATTCTCCATTACCAAGCCATCACTACAAGAACTGCTAAAACGAGCTGTAAGTCTTTAAACAAGTCCTGGAAACACATCAAAACAGAACCTCTTTAAAGCATAAATCACACAGGACCTATAAAACAAAATACAAGTGAAAAAGCAAAAACAAAATACAAAAAACAAAGCAAAGTACAAAGGCAACAAAGAGCATGATGAATGCAACAGTACCTCACATTTCAATACTAACTTTGAATGTAAATGGCCTAAATGCTCCACTTAAAAGATACAGAACCACAGAATGGATCAGAACTCACCAACCAACGATCTGCTGCCTTCAGGAGACTCACCTAACACATAAAGACTCACATAAACTTAAAGTAAAGGGGTGGAAAAAGGCATTTCATGCAAATGGACACCAACAACGAGCAGGGGTATCTATTCTTATATCAGACAAAACAAACTTTAAAGCAATAGCAGTTAAGAGAGACAAAGAGGGACATTATGTAATGGTAAAAGGCCTTGTCCAACAGGAAAATATCACAATCCTAAACATATATGCACCTAACACTGGAGCTTCCAAATTTATAAAATGATTACTAATAGACCTAATAAATGAGATAGACAGCAACACAATAATAGTGGGGGACTTCAATACTCCACTGACAGCACTAGACAGGACATCAAGACAGAATATCAATGCAGAAACAATGGATTTAAACTATACCTTGGAACAAATAGACTTAACAGATATATACAGAATATTTTATCCAGCAACTGCAGAATACACATTCTATTAAACAGTGCATGGGACTTTCTCCAAGACAGGCCATATGATAGATCATAAAATGAGCCTCAATAATTTTAAGAAAATTGAAATTATATCAAGCACTCTCTCAGACCACAGTGGAATAAAACTGGAAATCAACTCCAAAAGGAACCCTCAGAACCATGCAAATACACGGAAATTAAATAACCTCCTTCTGAATCTGAATGAGCATTGGGTCAAAAACGAAATCAAGATGGAAATTAAAAATGTCTTCAAACTGAATGACAATAATGACACAACCTATCAAAGCCTCTAGGATACAGCTGAGGCAGTGCTAAGAGGAAAGTTCATAGCCCTAAACACCTACATCAAAAAGTCTGAAAGTGCACAAACAGACAATCTAAGGTCATACCTCAAAGAACTAGGGAAACAGGAACAAACCAAACCCAAACCCAGCAGAAGAAAGGAAATAACCAAGATCAGAGCAGAACTAAATGAAATTGAAACAAACAAACAAAAAAATACAAAAGACAAATGAAACAAAAGCTGGTTCTTTGAAAAGATAAATAAAATTGATAGATCATTTGGATTTTCTCTCTTCTTTTCTTAGACAAAACAAGATTAACCAAGACAAGAAGAGAGAAAATCCAAATAACCTCACTAAGAAATGAAACAGGAGATATTACAACTGACACCACTGAAATACAAAAGATCATTTAAGGCTACTATGAACACCTTTATGCAGATAAACTAGAAAACCTAGAAGAGATGGATAAATTCCTGGAAAAATATAACTCTCATAGCTTAAATCAGGAAGAATTAGATAACCTGAACAGACCAATAACAAGCAGCAAGATTGAAACGGTGATTAAAAAATTACCAACAAAAAGAGTCCAGGACCAGATGGAGTCACAGCAGAATTTTACCAGACATTCAAAGAAGAACTGGTACCAATTGTTTTGACACTATTCCACAAGTTAGAGAAAGAAAGAACCCTCCCTAATTCATTCTATGAAGCCAGCATCACCCTAATACCAAAACGAGGAAAGGACACAACCAAAAAAGAAAACTACAGACTGATACCCTTGATGAACATAGATGCTAAAATCCTTAACAAAATGCTAACTAACAAAATCCAACAGCATATCAAAAAGGTAATCCACCATGGTCAAGTGGGTTTCATACCAGGGATTCGGGGATGGTTTAACATATAACATACGCAAGTCAATAAATGTGATCCAACACATAAACACAATTAAAAACAAAAATCATATGATCATCTTAATAGATGCAGAAAAAGCATTGACAAAATCCAGCATCGCTTTATGATTAAAATCCTCAGCAAAATAGGCATACAAGGGACATACCTTAATGTAATAAAAGCCATCTATGACAAACCCACAGCCAACATAATACTGAATGGGGAAAAGTTGAAAGCATTCCCTCTGAGAATGGGAACAAGACAAGGATGCCCACTCTCACCACTCCTCTTCAACATAGTACTGGAAGTCCTGGCAAGAGCAATCAGACAAGAGAAAGAAAGACAGAGGAAGTCAAACTGTCCCTGTTTGCTGATTATATGACTGTTTACCTTGAAAACCCTAAGGACTCTTCCAGAAAGCTTCTAGAACTGATAAAAGAATTTAGCAAAGTTCCCAGACACAGAATTAATGTACACAAATCAGTAGGTCTTTTATACACCAAGTGACCAAGCGGAGAATCAAATCAAGAACTCAACCCCTTTTACAATAGCTGCAAAAAATTAAAATACTTAGGAATATACCCAACAAAGGAGTCAAAAGACCTCTACAAGGAAAACTACAAAACGCTGCTGAAAGACATCACAGATGACACCTACAAATGAAAACACATCCCATGCTCATAGATGAGTAGAATCAATATTGTGAAAAATGACCACACTGCCAAAAGCAATCTACGAATTCAATGAAATCTCCATTAAAATACCACAATCATTCTTCAAGAGTTAGAAAAAACAATTCTAAAATTCATATGGAACCAAAAAAGGAGCCCACATAGCTATAGCAAGACTAAGCAAAAAGAACAAATCTGGAGGCATCACACTACCTGATTTTAAACTATACAGTAAGGCCACAGTCACCAAAACAGTGTGGTACTGGTATAAAAATAGGCACATAGGCCAATGGAACAGAATAGGGAACCCAGAAATAAACCCAAATACTTACAGCCAACTGATCTTTGACAAAGCAAACAAAAACATAAAGTGGGGAAAGGATACCCTTTTCAACAAATGGTGCTGGGATAATTGGCTAGCCACATGTAGGAGAATGAAACTGGATCCTCATTTCTCACCTTATACAAAAATCAACTCAAGATGGATTAGGGACTGAAATCTGAGAACTCAAACTATAAAAATTCTAGAAGATAACATTGGAAAAACCCTTCTAGACATTGGCTTAGGCAAGGATTTCATGACCAAGAACCCAAAAGCAAATGCAATAAAAACAAAGATAAATAGCTGGGACCTAATTAAACTAAAGTGCTTTTGCAGGGCAAAAGGAACAGTCAGCAGAATAAACAGACAACCCACAGAGTGGGAGAAGATCTTCACAATCTATACATCTTACAAAGGACTAATATTAAGAATCTACAACAAACTCAAACAATCCCATCAAAAAGTGGGCTAAGGACATGAACAGACAATTCTCAAAAGAAGATATACAAATGGCCAACAAACATATGAAAAAATGCTCAACATCACTAATGCTCAGGGAAATACAAATCAAAATCACAATTCAATACCACCGTACTCCTGCAAGAATGGCCAGAATAAAAAAATCAAAAAACAATAGATGTTGGCACGCATGCGGTGATCAGAAGATCACTCAGAAAATCACTAATCAGAAGATTTGGTGCTTATGTCAACCAAAAGATAGGTACAGTATAAACACTTCTACACTGCTGGTGGGAATGTAAACTGGCACAGCCCCTGTGGAAAACAGTGTAGAGATTCCTTAAAGAACTAAAAGTGGAACTACCATTTGATCCAGCAATCCCACTACTGGGTACCTACCCAGAGGAAAAAAGTCATTATTCAAAAAAGATACTTATACACACATATTTATAGCAGCAGAATTCACAACTGCAAAATCATGGAAGCAACCCAAATGCCCATTAATCAATGAGTGGATAAAGAAACTGTGATATATATATATATATATATGATAGAATAATACTCAGCCATAAAAAGGAATGAATTAATAGCATTTGCAGTGAACTGGATGAGATTGGAGACTGTTATTCTAAGTGAAGTAACTCAGGAATGAAAAACCAAACACTGCATGTTCTTGCTGATATGTGGGAGCTAAGCTATGAGGATGCAAAGGCATAAGAATAATACAATGGACTTTGGGGACTTGGGGGGAAAAGTGGGAGGGGGTGAGGGATAAAAGACTACAAATATGGTGCAGTGTACACTGCTCGGGTGATGGGTGCACCAAAATCTCAGAAGTTACCACTAAACAACTTACTTATGTAACCAAATACCACCTGTACCTCAACAACATATGGAAAGATAAAATTAAAAAATTTAACAAAAACAACAACACGTTCATTACAGTGTTATTCATAGAAGACCCAAACTGGACACCATTTAAGGTACATCAACTGGTGAATGGACAAACAAAATGTGGTATGTCCATGCTGTGGAATAGTATTATGGGATAGTACCCCATAATAAAAAGGAGTGAATTACTGACACATGCTACAAGGTATGTAGATGAGCCTCCCAAACATGCTTGGTGAAATAAGTCAGACATAATATGGTATAGTTCCATATGTATGAAATGTCCAGAAAAGGCACATCTCTAGAGATAGAAAGCAGATTGGTGGGGCTGAGAATGGAAGCCGAGGTTGCCTGCAAATGGGCACGACAAACATTTTGAAGTGATGGATATGTTCTATAATTGAATTGTTGTGATGGTTGCACAATTCTCTGAATCTACTAAAAATTATTTAATTATACATTACGATGGGTAAATTTTATATTATTTAAATATATCACAATAAAACTGACTAAAAATTAAGAGTTTCTGTTCCTCAGAAGACAGTACTCAAAGAGTGAAAAGGCAAGTCATAAATTGAGATAAAATAGTTGCAAAACACATATTTGATAAAGGACTACTATTTACAATACATTAAAAAAATCTACAAATCAATAAGAAAAAGACTAACAATTCAATGAAAGGGCACAAAGCTCGAGGAGGCACTTCACAAAAAAGAATATCCAAAGTGATCAATAGGCAAATAAAAACATGCATAATGCCACTGATAATCAGTTAAATGAAAATTAAAGTATTATTAGTTACCACTACACCTCTACTAGACTGGCTAAATTTAAAGGAGTGACAATACTAAGTGTTGGAGAAAACATGGAGTAACTGTCACTTTCATACATTGCTTATGGGCAGTAGATTAATACAACCCCTTTGCAGTACTGTTTGGTGTATATGAATGCTACACATATCTAAAGTCTATGACCTAGCAACTCTAATCCTTGGTATATACTCAGAAGATTTAGTGCTTATGTCAACAAAAAGATAGGCACAGTATAAAAATTTTCGTAGCAGCATGATTTTAAACAGCATCAAATCAAATATAATACAAATGTCCTACTAAAAATGTTTTCTATCTTGATCTGGTCAGTGGTTAAACAAGTAAGTGTGTGTGTGTATGTGTGTATGTGTGTGTGTGTGTAAAAATTTTTCTCAGCTGTACGCATATTTGTACATTTTACTGTATGCATTTTATAACATTGTAATCAAAAAGCAAATAGATTTATGTATGAGCTTCATTTTGACAACATAAACACAGGATGTGTCGTCGAGAAACTAATGAAAATTTTACTTCTGAAGTGAGTTAGAACAAGTTTGACGGTATAGGGGAAGAGATGGAACGTCCTTGAATGTATCTGTTCATGTTTTGATTTCTGAATCACATTAATATTTTAAATATTCAAAAATAAAATTACATCAATAAGGATGAAAACAAATTTTAGGGGATAGCTGTAGAAACAGAGATGTTGACAGGTAATTTCATCTGCTATTTTACAATTTCCAGTCTTCCTTGGAGTTAGGTTGGGGCCATAGGACTAGTTCTAGATCAAAGGCTCTAAGTAGGAGCCTCTGAGCTGAAAGGTTGAACACTGACCTGATTCCTCTCTGTGCTCTCTTCCCTGCTTTGGCAGTCATGGAGGTCATGTCCTCTGAATGTGGACCTGTGAGTCTCCACATGGCATACAATTGCTCTGAAATTACCCAACTTGCACGAGAGCTTTTGAGAGTGAGAAATAAACATTTTTGATTTGGAGGTTGGTTTGTTGCCTCAGTCCTCAGCAGAGTCTAGCCTATTCTGACTATGTAAGGGATGATATAAAATTGAGGCAAATTGTTGAGAGGGAAGACCTGTAGTGGCTGTATCAGGGGAATTGGAGAAAGTGATAAAAGGTTTTCTATAGTCCTGAGAAGAATAAACATGGGAAAATTTATGGAATATTAGAGTTAGAAGAAAGCTAGAGACACAACTTTATCCCTTTCAGTATAAGACAAAGAAACTCAGACCAGAGGGACTAATGATTAGGTCAAGAGCACATGACAAGTTGTTGCAGGACAGGTTGTTACTGGTGGAGGGTGTTCAGGTTCTTGGCGTCTTAAAGAAATGGACAAAATGCACAAACAAAGCAAGGAAAGAATGAAGTAACAAAGGCAGAGATTTAATGAAAATAAGAGTACATTCCACAGGGTGGGAGCAGACTGGTTACAGAATTTTCTGGGGTTTAAATACCCTCTAGGGGTTTCCCATTGGTTACTTGGTATATACCCTATGTAAATGAAGTAGTGGCTCATGATCAGTCTGATTGGTTGTGGAAAGTGACCAATCAGAGGCTGAAGTGAAGTTATAAAATTATATCTCTATGCAAATGAAGACCTGGCCCACAACCAGCCTGATTGGTTGTGGGAGGGGAGCAATCAGAGATACTTTCAGTTTTTCATCTGCCATGCAGAAAAGGAGAGGGTTGCAAAGGGAGTAGCCTCTGGTCTTTTTGTTACTTGGGCATGGAAAGTTGGGGTTTTCCTTTTCATTTAGTTCTAGGAAGTCAGTGTGAATTGGCCTTAGGTTTGCTGCCTCCAGACCCCATCCTCCTGCCTTGAGGTGAGCTCCCAAATTAGTGCTTTCCCAAGAAGAGAATTCAACGGTCAGCCAGTGGTGTTAGACAGCAATCTTTTATTCAATGGTTCTGCTCCTTGAAGCAGGGTAACTCATAGGCAGTGCACCCAGAGCCCGAAATGCAGGGGCTCTTGGCAACTGCATTTATACTCACATACATCATTTTCAAAGGGAGGCCATTGTCACATCATCGTGGGTCAGCCAATCAGGTGGACACCTCCCTTCAATGACCTTCCTGTCCCATAGGAGTTCTCAGGCAGCTTCAATGGAAGGAGGGAGCCAAGAAGGGGGCCTGGTATACATTCAAAGATGATAATTACGACATGGATTGTGTATATTCTTGCTCGGAAAGGTGTAGGGCTTCCCTTCCTACCAATAACCAGTTCGGTAAGCAGCTTGGTGGTAGTCATGTGGAATAATTTTGCATAGATCTTCTCCCCCTCTGGGACCCTGCTGCACTTCAGAGAGATCTTACAAATAACTTTGAGTAACAGTTGTGGGGGGTGGGTGGGAAGAGCTGAGTTTCTAGGTTTTCTGAGGTCACCAACTTGCCAATTTGTTCCAGGACATTGACGTTGTGGAAAGCGAGGCTGTGTCTGTACTACATCATTGGTTGAAAAAAGTGAGTAAGATTTCTTTATGACTCAGGGTATCCAAAATCCTAGAGAAGTGGTCTCAGTGGGTGTGGGGATCTGGACTTCCTTCTTCATGGAACTGGAACTCAAGTTCATTGCCAGACACCCTTCCTAGATTTGAGTCTAATTTCTTCACATGTGCTGGAGGACACTGTGGCTTGTGTCCTGGTAGGAAATGTGTTAGCACCACCACTAACGCCATCCTGCTTCTCAAGCATCCTGGCTTAAGGGTTTCAGCTGCATCCTTCCCAGCTCAAGGGTGTCTCAGGAACACCTTCGGATAGGGCCAGGGACTTAGGGAGTTCCGAGGACTTTACAGGGAAGTAGCTTATTGTGGGAACAGCGAGGTAAGGAGTGTATGTGTGTGAATATGTGGTGTGTGAGTTGTGATGGAGAATGAATAAAAGGGAAGGAAGAGAAGAAGAAGACCCAGGGTTGGATGCAGAGTGACATTTTCAGAGGGAATTCCTCACCTTTCAGACAGAAGAAGAGGCTTCTCAGGGCATAAAGGAAAAGCTGTCCATCAGCCACCCTTCCCAGGGTATAAGGGAGAAGATGTCCACTGACTCCCCTCCCACCCATGGCCAGGACATCCACGTGACCAGAGATGTGGTAACTGAGAGTTTGAGACCTTGCCTGGGAGTGGGGGTGAGGGAGCGGGAAGAGGTGGGAGGTGCACTGTAAATGATTCTGGGCAAGGGTGAGGTGCTCATCTGGGCTCTGTGCCAGCCCAGTTGGGGGCCACACTGGGCAGGAATCACATGGACCCTCTGGATTTCCCAGGTGAAGCACCACCTCTCTAAGTCTGATTTGTTGGCAAACCAGAGCCAAGAGGTCCTAGAGGAGAGAACACGAATCCAGTTCATAAGATGGAGGTAAGGTGTCCCACTTGCCCTGGGCGAAGGAAGGGGAGGGAGAGATGCGCAAGCCCCTCTCTTCACGAACCCGCAGATGCTCTTCTCTAGAGATGTCATCTTTGGCTGACAAATTCCTCAGCCTTGCTTTGGGGTCTTAAGGGAATATTCTTGATATCTTGAAAGCCCAGCTCTTTTCTACATTTTTAAATGACTTGAGGGGTTGGAAACTGGGCTTGCGCTCCATTTCTTAAATGCTTCTGAATACATTTCAGACTTCTGTTATTTTTGCACTTGAGTTGCTCAGAAGTGGCTGCACTTTAAAGAGCTAAAAGAAAATAAGCTCTTAAAATGCAAAAGCCAAAGTTCTCATCTGCAACTGAGGTGTGGGGAGGCTTTCCAGCGCCCGAGGCTAGAATTCTGCACTCGGTTATGGTGGCTTCGCCAGCGTCCCGGGTGGCTGCCAGCTCACAGCCATCCCCACTGCCTCTCTTGGCTCTGCAGATGCTGAGCCACGAGGCCCAGGGAGCTGGCCTGAAGCCATCACTCTTCAGACAGAGGCTTTCCTATTTCCTTTCCTGCACCTGTGTTCACTGGGGGTCTCTGGAGCACATCAGCCACCCCTTCCCAGGAGAGGGACTGAGGGCTTACACTGGTCCTCTGGGAACCTGAAGGAGACCTCTCCCCTTCCTCCTGTCTTCCTCCTTTCCCTGCCGCATCATGGGTGTTGATCTGTTGTATCAAGAAGGCTCCATTTCTCAAGAAATGGTTTCCATGTGCTTACCCCTTCTAGTGGCATCTGCCTTTTAAGAAGACTCAAATGCACAGTAATTTCATAACCAAAAGGAATAACATGGTGTGATCTGAGAGCTCCCTGGGAAAGAGTTTTTTTGGATGGGAAGCCTTCTGAGGCCCCTAAAATCATAAATGTTGTTGATTATAATCCAGGCTTTTCTGTGCCTGATGTGGTTGTGCTACGGAATTGCGGACATTGTGCTCCTTGGTTTGGATAACACACACATCATCTTCCAATATTTTAAAAATCTTGGCTGTCTAAAAACACTAGGTTTAAGCTTTTGAGACGGGCTACAGGAAAAAATATAATTTTTCCACTCTGGATTTTCTACAAAGATTTTAAACCAAAAGCCTTTGCCTATCTCCCCCCACAACCCACTGGTTTTGGTGTCCCCCTCTTATTTCAGTAAGTATGTAGTCAGGAAATATATCTATCCCTTTATGAAACAAAGCAAGGAGGCTCCCCAGGGGACCCCACAGCTTCCTCGCTGTAGGCTTTCCTAGAAGCATCTCTGATCCACAGTGGGTGTGGGGTGATGCAGGTCATCAAGAGCTGACCATAGGAGAGGACTGCCTGCTGCCTTTAGTAAGGGCGCTCAGCTCTGTGTCCCTGGCTCTCCCTGGGACAGTCTGCAACCTGTTCAGCATTACTGGGGGCTCAAGCGTACCTGGGTGGTAAAAAAAAGCTTTGTGCTCATGAGTCAACAAGGGGGAGAGACCAGCTCAAAAGTTCATGGTGTCAGGGCAGGAGTCATTGTTTGCAGGATCCCAACTCTAGCAGTTCTCTATGCCTGTTAAGAAAGAAACTCAGATCCCGTATGCCAATGTACGAATGGCCTTTTGCAGCCACACTCGTATCTTCCAAGTGCCAAGTGAGATGACAGAGGACATCATGCGAGATCGAATAGAGCAGGTGAGACGAAGGTAAGCTGTTTGGGACTGGCTGATTTGTGTTCCTGACTGGGGGCAGGTAGGGTGGGGGTGACTGCTGGGTTTCCCGCCCACACCCAGCAATGCTGTCTCTGGTACGCCAACATCAAGAGCAGGGACACACAGTTCCCAGGGCTGCGTCTTGTCTTCTGTGCTCCACATGACAGGGCTTTGCCAGCCCCCCATGGTGTCTGCCAGTGCACAGAAGGGCTCCAGGCTGTGGGCGTGTTCATATGACCGTGCTCCCAGGCCCAATGCGGCCACGGCGTAGGCATGGCCTGCCCTCCCACCCCAGCCCCTGTGCCGTCGTCTGGGTAGGCTCTGCTACCAGGCAGCCTCCCTCCACCTGGCCCTTCTCCTCTGTCCCCTGCAGCATATCCCGTCTTACAGATGTCTCAGCTCAGGACTTCAGTATGAGACCCTCCTACTCAGACTGCTGAGAGCAACAGGTGAGAGAGCTGACGGATGAGGAACTGGGCAGAGAAGATGGTTATCCTGGGCAGTGGGAAGGGGGCACTGCAGCTGGGAACTTGGTAAAGAGGCTTAGCTTTTCCCTACTGGGGAAGGGCCTGCACTCAGGGCCAGTAGTGGGAGAGGAGGGCTGGCTGTCTTAGGCTCCCGCAACGCCTCTCTTAAGTTTATGGAAGGACTTGAAGTCAAATTTCAGATTGGTTTCCTGACTCTGATGTCAGAGAGCACTGCCTCTCCATTATTCATGGGCCTGGGCTTTCGTGTTTAGGAGGTTGTGGTGGAGCCTGCAATTTTGCATTTCTAAAAGTTTCTGGGCATTGTCACTGCTGGTCTGCTGACCTCACCTTGAGTCACAGATCGTAGTATCAGGAGTGATGCTGTATAGGTTTTAGACCTGCCACCAACTTGTGATATGACTTTTGGTCCCATGGCCTCTTTCCTTGTGCTTGGCCCAGTGGTCACACAGGGGCTGTTTATGAGGCCCTGGGAGGTGGAAGGCCAATGGCAGGATAAACAACCATAGGAGCTATCCGGGATGCAGCCCCTGAGCCTGTGGTGAACAGCTGTGCTGACCATTCTGGGGCTAAGGGAGAGATTTAGGCACAGCGACCTCAGCATGCTTACAGGAAGGCTGTTGGAGAGCAGTACTGGCATTTATCGAGCACTTACTGTATGCCAGCTTCTGCACAAGGTAGTTTGTCAGGGTTTATCATTTGATCCAAAAACAACCTTAAGAGAGGGCATTGTTGTGCCCATTATACAGAAGGCAGAACTTAAGTCAAGCCCGGGAGCAGATGCTGGGTTCCAATTCGGCTCCACCATGGGCAAGTGACATAATGCCACTGTGCCTCAGTTTCCTCATTGCAACAGAGTATCTACTTTGGAGAGTTGTCTTGGGGGTGATGGTGTCTAGCACATGGTAAATGCCACATCAATTGTTTGCTCATATTACTAGAGAAGAACAGGAAGTGCTGGGAGGGTACACAGTTCGCAGGGGCTTCTGAGCTGGAAGAAACAGACTCAGGCTTCAATTCCAGCTGCCCGATGCACCACTGTCTATTCTTCCATGGGTTTCTGCTCTCTAGATGGAGCTTTGGGAACGCGGAGAACAGTAGGGTTACAGGGAGTCATCATCAGCCCTACCCCTTGGCCAACCACATCTCCCTGCTGTGTCCCCTGGGCATTTCTCTACCTCCTAGGTGGAAGTCCTTCAGGGTCCAGCAGCAACCTGTATCAGAAGAACATCCTTCTCTGCTTGACCTGAAGAAGGGCCAGACCTGGGCAGAAAGACTCCAGCAGGTGAGCTCTTCATGCGACAGTGTCAGCACTGGAGTCTTCTTGCTGAACTGCGAATAAAGAGATGTGCTATTTAACAACCCGCCCTGTTGCTGGTTGGGGTGCTGTGCCATTCATTTGTTCATTCATCAGACACTGAGTACCTCACAGGCCTGGCTCTGGGGACACATGACTTACAGCCTTGAAGGAGACAGACAGCAGCCATTCCAGCAATGTGACAATGGCAATATTGGTGTTCCTGGAACATAAGGAGTGCTCTGTGGCTGGGGCAGGGAGAACTTTTTGAGGGAAGTGTACTGGTTTGTTTCAGACATTTATGTTATCTGCACTTATTCCTTCTCTAGCTCTCTTCCTTTTTAATGTAGATTTGAGTTTCTGCCCTATATCCTTTTCCTTCTCTTTGAAGAACTCCTTTTAACATTTCTTGCAAGGTAGCTATACTAGTGACAATTTCCCTCCATTTTTGATGGTTGGAGAAAGTCTTTATTTGTCCTTCTTTTGAAAGGGTAATTTTGCAAGATACAGAATTCTAGGCTGGCAATCTTTTTTTCTTTCAACACTTAAATATTTTACTCCACTCTCATTTTGCTTGTATGGTAACCGAGGAGAAGCTGAATATAATTTCTATCCTTGTTCCTCTATAGATAAGCTGTTTTCCCTTTCAAGAAATTTTGTCTTTGATTTTCTGCAGTTTGAATGTGATATGACTAGGTATAGTTATTATTGTTATTATTATTTTTTTTGCATTTATCTTGCTTGGTGTTCTCAGATTCCAGGATCTGTTGTTTGGTGTCTGTCATTAATTTTGGAAAATTCTCAACTACTAATCAAACTCTTTTTTGTGTGTACTCTTCTCTCTTTTTATTCTCCTTCTTGTCTTTCCATTACACATATGTGACACCTTTTGAGATTGTCCCACAGTTTTTGGAAAATGTTTCACTTTTTTCCACTCTTTTCTTTTTCTCTTTGTGTTTCAGTTTGGGTAGATTCTACTGACATTTCTTGAAGCTCCAATTCTTTCCTCAGCCTTGTCCAGTCTACCAATGAGTCTTTCAAAGACATTCTTTATTCCTACATAGTGTTTTTGATTACTGGCATTTTCTTTAGACTTTTTTTCTTAGAGTTTCCATCTCTCTGTTTACATTACCCATCTGTTCTTGCGTGTTGTCCACTTTCCCCATTAGAGCCCTTAGCATATTTTTCATAGCTGTTTTAAATTCCCAGTCTAATAATTCCAACATATCTGACTGGTTTCTGTACTTGCGTTGTCTCATAAAGCTATGTATAGATATTTTTAGCAAGCTTTGTAATTATCTTGGGGAAAGCAGGACATGATTTATCAGGAAAAGGAGCTGCAGTAAATAGGCCATTAGTGTGAGGCTGTACGTTTACCTGGCTAGGAGGCTGTGTTTATGGTTTTGTAGCATGTCAGAGGCTAAGGTTTCCTTTGGCATCCTTGTCTTTGTCTTTCTTGTTGTCTTTGGGTGTCCCTAGAGACTCCTTCTTAAATAGAGTCTGAGGCTTACAGTTATTTCTGCTGTAATCTCCTGTTATTATATCACCAGGGATTACATAATTATATAATAATTTAACACAATATGGGAACCCTATATTGTGGTGATAAGTGTGTGGGAGGGGAAGTGTTCTATATTTGAAAGATTAGTTCTCAGTGTTTAGTGAGCCTTTGCCTCTGGGCTGTGACCTTTATGTGTGATTCTCAGCTTCCCCCCTCACTGACCTTAGGAAAGACAGGAAGGCTAGAGGGGAGGGTCTGGAGTTGGGTATTTCCCTTCTCCCAGGCTGGCTTGGCCCTGGAAAAATAGTTTCCCTTGAGGGTGAGCTCTTGTTAAGGAGAACAGAATGCTCTGGACATATTTAAAAATGGCTACTTTCCCCCTTCCACTTTGAGAAACATAAGGGGATTTTCTTCTGTTTTCATTGTGAGGAGCTAGTAGAGCCCCTAAAGGCAAAACTCATGAAAGTGGGGATCCCCCCAATGACTGGGCCCTGGACTTTTTAATAGTCAACCTTGTCCACACTTAGCCTCCAGCAATTTGTCAGTTACAGTTTAGGTAGTTTAGGTTTTCCTGCCCAGCACTGTTTCCTGTGGAATTTTGTGTGCCTGGTCTTCTGTCCAGTAAGTTGTGAGTCTCTGTATCCAACTTTCTGCCTTTCCAGTCTTCAGGTCAGTGGTTTGCCTTCTGAGCTCAATTCTCTGAGGGATTTAAGAAGAGTTGTTGATTTTCAATTTATTCAGTTTTTCTTATTGTTAGGATGAGAGTGATGACTTCCAAGCTCTTTACATGTCAGACTAGAACCCAGAAGTCTTATAGAAGTATTTATTGAGTGTTCATGAGAATGACCACTGATGTTCACTGAGCACTTTCTATATGCCTGGTCCTATCCAAGGACTTGAAATGTATCCAAGCACTAAGTCAAGCAGGCTTTGGCATAGATAGTATTATTATTATTAGAGAGGAGATAACACAACGTGTAGGTTAAGTACCTTGACCAGAGTCACTTTGCTGACTAGAGAGTGCTAGAACCCCAGCCTGGCTTTCTTGACCACTTTCTTATGCTGTGTGTGCACCCCAAGCCAGCCCTGGGAATACAGCAGTAAATAAGACCCACCTGGTCTCTGCCCTGGTAGAACTTTCATTTTGATGAGGCAGATGAATTTTACACAAACTCATTAGTTGTGAGTCACAATTTTCATAACTACTTGAAAGGTGAAGTCCTACATATAATGGGAACTTGCCTTACTCAGAGAAGAGAACCTAGATTTCTTTTTTATTTTAAAATCATCATCCCCATTTTACAGATGAGGGACAGGCAGTCCAGAGAGGCTAAATAGCTTTCCTGATGTTATCCAGCCATGAAATGGCATAGCCAGAGTTTGAATCCAAATGGTCTCATGCCAGAGCCAGTGTCCTTAACCCCTGCCCTCTCCGGCAGAGCTGGGTGATGGATCACTTCGGTTGTTGTTGGTGGTGAGCTTTACCTGCCAGACACTGCACAAGGAAGGGAGAGAGGCTAAGGTTCCTCCCCTGTCCCACTCTTCCTAGGGGCCAGGACACCTGGACTTTCTCTCCCCACCACCTTTCCCTCCAGCCTCCCTTTGCCTCCATGATCCAGTAAGGTAGGCCAAAGGAGTAGAGGATGAGTAGGAGGTAACCAGGCAGAGCGGCAGGAGAGCAGCCAGCCCTGGGTGGCAGCAAGTGAGAGGGCTCTGAGAGGGGAGAGAAGTCTGGCTTCATGGACACACCAAAAGGCTATTCTGGCTAGATGGGAGAGAGGGAGTGAGAAGGGGCAGGGGGGAGGCTGTCAAGAGGCTGGGTGGGCCATGTGGCAAGTGGAGACCTTATTAAGGATCCCGCCTTATCCTAGCAGAGACAGGAAACAGGATGTGCAGGAATGTTAAAGCAAAAAGTGATTTTACACGTGGAGACAGGCTGCGGCAAAGGATGACAGCAGAGAGCCCAGGAAGGGTCCACTGGGCAGTGGCAGGTTCGTGTGAGATGGGAGTGGCGATCTGGCGATACATGGCTCCTGGATTGGGGGAGAAGAAAGGTCCAGGGGGCACAGTTGGGGGATGGTGCCGCCATGAGCTCAGGTAGGTGGGCCTAAGTTGAGGAGATCAGTTCAACTTGGGCCCTGAGTCTGGGTCCCCATCAGATGTCCCAGTGGTGATGGACACACAGGGCCTGGGTCCAGGGGAAGCTTGGAGAACACTGAAGGCAGAGAAGTGGCACAAGCCCAGGCTGCTGGAAAGGGGGTCCTGCCTGCTCGGGAATGGCTGCAGCCTGGATGGCAGTGGAGGAGAGGGGTGGAGAGGAGGTAAGCCGGCCTTCTTCAGAGCCCTCAGGGGGCTGTGCCCTTCCAAACGCTCACTCAGGTTTCTTGGGAAGGCAGGGAGTGGTGCTTGGCTTGCCAGAACCCATGGTGCTGCTGCAGGGAATACCTTTCTCCGAACCTGCTGGCCTTGGGAGGCGAGCAAAGGGAGGAAGCCCTCTCTCTCCACTATTGCAGCTGAGAAGCTGTTGCACTAGAAACCACCAGATGGTGCCCTTTCCACACAAAAAACACATTTCCTGAAGGTGCCCTGGCCTTCCCTTTGAGTCAGCTCCTGCAGGCTGGGCCAGTAGAGATTTTAGCACCGTTTGGGAAGCCTCTGAAGATGGAGCGCCTCTGAGTGTCTTCGTGTTGTTGTGAATACAGTTCACATCCACATGCCTGAACCACACAGCACCTATTCGTTCCAAGAACATTTGTGGAGCATTTATGCCCAGCACTGGGCCTGTGCTGTGTGAGGATACCCAGGTGAATATTCTGTTATGTTCTCAAGGAGCTCAAATGGGTGGAAGGGCTGACTGCAAACAAATAATGAAATATTGTGTGAAAATAAGCCAAAAGGGTATAAATGGTAGAGCACAGAAGGGAGTGATTTTCTCTGCTTGAGAGAAAAATTGTCAGCTGATTCCCAGAGGCAGTGATGCTTGAGCAGAGTTTTGGAGGCTTTCGCCAGGCTCTGACAACCAAGGAGGAGTCCTCCAGGCAAAGAGAAAGTCCAGTCCATGTTGCAAGGATGGAGGAGGGTTAGGGAACTGGGCCTGGCTGCCTGAATGTCTGGAATGCCGGTACGGTGGGTGGGGGTGTGATGGGGTGAATGGCAGGAGAAGAGGCTGGGAGGTGGGTCAGGTGCTGAGAGGTGACAGGTGGGTGCAAAATAACCCCATGAGACTGGCAGAGGACCCGGGGGAGGAAGCATGGAAGAGCACCACGCTGGTCAGGTCTGGCTTCCCAGGGGAGAGAAGACGGGCCCAGGAAAAGAGGGGGAACACACGGCTTGCAGAAGGTGCTGGAGGCCAGCAGCCAGGCAGGAATGGCTGAGTCACCCACAGGCTCCCACTGTCTGTCTCTCGCGCACATCTGGAGTTTGGGGAGAGAGGGACCCACATTAGTATTATAGCCACAGCTCCTTCAAACCTAGGGTGGAAATGAAATCATTAAGTGGCTCAAATGGAGTTTTGTTCTGTGCATGATTAACCCCAGGAGGGGAGGTTGGGAACAAATATGCCTCCTCTACCTGTATTACAGGGGGACTGAGCTACGGTAAATTAAAAGAAAATCACTGGCAAATTTGGGACCAGTCAGCTGTGACCAAGCCATTTGTGTAGTTAAATGGAGCTGAAAGAGCTAATCAAGGCTTTGTGGGTCATGGATCCTTTGAGGGGAGAGGTGAGAGCTGGGGGTGGCAGGTGGGCGGGGAGCCAGTCCAGGAGGCCACAGGTGGAGGTCTATCAAGGGACTACTTGGTGGTGGTGGCAATGTGCGGTGCTGGCCTGTCTCTGTCTTGCAGGTCACTTCCTAATAGGACCTTGCTAATTCTGGACAGAGACAGGGGGGTCTCATGTGAGACAGACTCGTCCAGGCACAGTCACACCAGAGAGACAGGGAGGGTGTGCCCACGTCCACCAGGGCAGGCGGCCTCCTGCGTGGGTCACTGCAGGGAGCAATGCGAGGTGCTGCTCCATGAACCGCACCCAGTGTTGTGAAGACCAAGCCACTGTCCTGGGGTGTCCACTGCGAGGTGGGGTGGGGCTCTGTCCCATCTCTAGAGGCGGAGGTTAGACACCCAGCCAAACCGGGACATGAAACCCGGGCGGGTGGTCTCAGAGGCCGGAGAGGCTGCCTGGCGGGGGGCCAGCAGGGTACGGGCAGGCGGAGGGCGGGGGTGCGCCGCGGGAGGGAGTGGAGCGGGCAGGGACGCCCCGGGCTCCAGCGGGGCCTGAGACCCCCGATCAGGGCGCCGCGCGGCCGCGGAGTAGGGTGACCCACGGGAGCCCAGGCCCCCTCGGGGCTCAGCGGCCAGCGCGGGCGAGGCGCCCACACCACCCGGGGACGGTGCGACGGCCACTGACCCACTTCATCCACGGGCCCGAGGGACCCCCGGCCCGACGCCCAGGGGCTTCTGCGGCTTCTCCCTTCGCCCGCCGGCCTGGGGAGGGCGCGGCACCACCCTGCCCCGAGGGACCGGGAACCTCGACCCGGGAGGCCACCCCGCCTCCGCCCGGCAGCCGGACGCAGTGTTCGACATGTTTTCCGATTACTTGGCAGGCTCCGCAGTGATGCTCGAAATTCATTTTCCATCCTGAGAGGGGAAAAACAAAGGCAAGAGAACGCAGCAGCTGCTCTCGGCGAGTTGGGAAACTTTGCCGCAGCCAGCCGGAACCGGAGCAGGGCACCGGGCGGCTCGGGGTCCCCACCCTTCCCCCAATCCCGCACCCCTACTCCCGCGCCCCTCCCCCACCCCGCACCCCCTACCCCCTCGCCCCTCCCCCACACCCGCACCCCCTACTCCCGCGCCCCTCCCCCACCCCCGCACCCCCTACCCCCTCGACCCTCCCCCACCCCGGACCCCCTACCCCCTCGCCCCTCCCACCCCGCACCCCCTACCCCCTCGCCCTTCCCCCACCCCCGCACCCCTACTCCCGCGCCCCTCCCCCACCCCGCACCCCCTACCCCCTCGCCCCTCCCACCCCGCACCCCCTACCCCCTCGCCCCTCCCACCCCGCACCCCCTACACCCTCGCCCCTCCCCCGCCCCCGCACCCCCTACTCCCGCGCCCCTCCCCCTACTCCCGCTCCCCTCCCCCACCCCCGCACCCCCTACTCCTGCGCCCCTCCCCCACCCCACACCCCCTACCCCCTCACCCCTCCCCCGCACCCCCTACTCCCGCGCCCCTCCCCCACCCCCGCGCCCCCTACCCCCGCGCCCCTCCCCCACCCCGCACCCCTACCCCCGCGCCCCTCCCCCACCCCCGCGCCCCTCCCCCACCCCCGCACCCCCTACCCCCTCGCCCCTCCCCCACCCCATCCCCAACCCCTCCCCCTCCCCCTCCTCCTCCTCGCCCGCGACGCTCCCCTAACTGTGGCCCCGGGCTCCTCCCGCCGCCCCTCCCCGCAGTCCCAGGCTCCTCTCCCAGCTCCTCCCCCCAGCCCTACTCTCCACCCCCAGCCTCGCATCCCCCGCAGCCCAGCGCCCGTCCCCGCTCGCTCCCAGACCCACTGCCCTCCCCCGTCCGCCTCCTTCGAGCTTATTCTCTGGGCCTCTGGACCACAACAAGGTCCGCAGCCCGAAGGTCCCCAACCAGTGGGTTTGATCGGGGTGGGGAGGACAGGGCAGGACTTCGCGGGGCGGGCGGTGAGTGGAGAAAGCACACCCGCAGCTGCCCTCCCAGCCCTCTCCGAGGTCAGTCGCCCCCTTCTATCCGCGGACCGTCGCGGCTGTTAGAATGCGCCTCCTCCCTTATTGCCGTTTCCCCAGTGCCCCAGACACGGTGCGTGACATCGGTGCTCAGTAAATATTTGTGGAAGGAGTAAATGACTGCGTGGGCTTTTGCTGCTGTTTCTTAGTGCTCGCATCAGTTTTCTGCCTCCTCCGCCCTTCAGGGCCCTCGTTCTCTGTGTCTTCATAGGCACCTGTTTGTGGGCGGGCCTGGAGGTCCCGAAAATGAAGGCTGAGCGGGTCGTGCAAGGGAAACCTGGTACGTGAGCAGGATTCCAGGGAAAAAGGCAGGTACAGCAGTCTCTGCCTTTTAAGGAGGAGGCGGGAAGGCTGAGTGAGCAGCTGCTTGTGGCGTGCTTTCAGCAAGGAGGATGTGCTTACTAGCAGCGTGTGTGCCCATGTGGGCTTCTAGGAGGCAGTGTAGCATAACTGCTAAGACGGCGTCCATCTTCGGATTGCCAGGCCTCGGATCCTGGCTTTACCATTTAGCGGCTGTGAGATTTTGAGCAAATGGCTTAACCTCTCTGTGCTTCTGTGTCCTGGAGTCCTGGTGAAGGTGAAGTGAGATAGCATCCCGGTAGAGCGGGGCATCACATGCCACTTGATAGACCCTCAGTACAGGGTAGCTGTGAGGATTCCTATACACGGGAAGAGGCACCAGCCATAGCACAGCCCTTTCCAGCACCAATGACTGCTGGCTGTTAGTCTTCACGTTCATAAAACACTCTCCTAAGCCTTTTGTAATGTGAGTCGGTGATCTAGTCAGTCCAAAAGGAAATAGTCACTGCTCTCTAGGAGCTTATACTGGAAGGGAAAAGATTATGAGGGCCTCTAAAGATGTTGGGGAACCACGGACAAACATTTAGGAAAAATAAAAATATTAGGTGTGCATTTGGGAGCCAGTGTAGGAGGGGGGTGTGCTGTCAGAGATTCATGTTTGGTCAACGTGGGGTCTGCATATTTTCAAAGGAGAATCAGAGTCCTAGCTCTATGGGCTTCAAAGAGGGGCTCCCCTCTTTGCTGGACCAAGGACTCCTGGCATTCTGAGGAGGGGGCTTCTCTGTGTCTTTGTGCCCCCTGAGGGAAGGCTCTCTGAGGCCTAGACTGGGAGGAGGCTGGTGTGGCATCCTGTGGCCAGCAGGTGATGCTGTTGATCTAGTAGTGCAGGCTGCCAGGTTCTGGATGGTGCCCTCCCACCCCCCACTCATGCCCCAGCTGCTGATTGCTCATTTTCCACCAAGTGCCCTGTGCACAAGCTACCAGAACACCCCCATTAGCTCCTGCAGCTAGCCCTGTGCTTGTTCTTCCGGTGGGGACAGGTTTCTCTACCCACCGTGGGCAGAACTGACTCCAGGATTTGGGAGTGAGCAGTGGACAGTAGACCTTCTATTCTATTCTGAGGGAAGAAGTGAGGTTGGGCTCTGTTGCAGCGGGGACTGGTATTGACTTCTGGGGAAGTGGATTCACCTTGCCATGCCACAAAGCCACAGTTTGTGCCTGCACACCCCTCGGGGCTTCTTCAGTCAGTTAGGATGTCTTGCAGGAGGGATGGAACAGGGGACCCTAAGGGCAGGGGTGGACAAAAGAAGGAGCAGCACCATGAATCAGAGTCCCAGAGCTGTGGAACCCCCTTTCGGGACCCAGGTCCTGCATCTACTTCCTCAAAGGCTGCAGCAAAGTGGAGCATCTCCAACCTTCCTGGATATGGGACTCCCTTCCAGGAGGTACTTATTAAAGATGTGGACAACTGGATACCACCTTGATTCATTTGTCTTGTAGGTTTGGGATGGAACCCAGGAACCTGCATTTTTATCAGTTCCATCCCAGTGATTCTGAGACAGTTGTCCTCAGGCCAGGGTCTAGATGCACAAGGATAAAGCATGCTGTTTTTCTCAGTGGAAGAGAACTTGGCAACTCCACGATCAGCACCAGGAGAGCATTCTGCTTACTTCAGCTGCCCTTCACCTGGTCTTTGGAACATCTTTTGCTAATTATACTTGTGACCACCCCCAGGTGTTCTGCCTTGCTTTGGTCCAGGAGAGTTAACAAAAAGGAGAGAAACAGAGAGACACAAGTTATAAACAATTTGGTTGAGCAGGTAGTGGGTAATCTCACCCAACTTGAGCCCATTAAGCACCCCCTGCCCCTGGTCCTGGATCCCTTGGCTTTAATCTAACCTTCTTTCTGAAGGGGTTGGTCCTGCCTTCTACAGGGAAGAGACCCAACCAACAGCATGGGTGTGGTCTTTCCCTGAGCCTCAGGACAATGTCACCACTCATATTGCAGAAACGTGCACACAGGGCATGTGTGCCTTTGCACGTGTGCACACACTTTACTCCCCTGGGCCTCAAGGTCAAATGATGCCTTATAAAATGAAAGAAAAGGGTGCTTTTCTTTGAGTTAGCACCATTTGGCCCCCTTTCTCAGGGCCTGTGGCCAACAGTCTAGGGAGTCATGGGGGCCACGGGAGGGGAAAGCAATGGGGGCCACAGGACCGTGTCCGTGCCGCCCTGCCTTTGCCGAGCTGTGTGGCAATGCTTATGTCACTTCACTTCTCTCCACATGGCGATTTTCCATCTGTGAGTTAATAATGTCCTCCTCTCAGTGTTGGTATTAGGTGAGGCACTGCATGCAAATCCGCAGCACCATCTCTGGGCAGAGCTGGTGGTCATTCATGTTATCTATGCCTCCATCCCCTGATGCACCCCGTTTCTCCAAAGAGAAGAGGCGAGTTATTCAGTGTGTCTGGCTTACCCCTCTAGAAAATGGGACAGTTAGAGCCCCTCACCACCCAGAGTTGGTTTGAGCCAAAATTGTTGGGAGGAACTGGAGTTGGGAAGGGTGTTATGGTTTGATACTTTCACTGCCTCCTGCCTGGGGGTCTGGCCAAGACCATGGTGTTAGACTGTTCTTTGTCCAGTCCTCTGAGGCCTGCCTGTTCTTCCATCCTCAGGCTGGGTTTGTGCCACAGATCCCAGATGGGCTGACCTTGGGAACCACCCAGTGCCTGGCATATAGTAGACACTCAATAAATTGTGTTGAGTCATTAAACCTTGGATCGGCTGTGTGGCCTTGGACAAGCCTGTTCATGTTTCTAAGCTCACAGGTGAAATGGGAATGATAACAACACCTGCATGGCAGGGACAGAGCAGTTGCACACAGAGCTTCTAACAGTGTTCTGCACGTTTGTTAAGTGCCTCAATAAATGCTGCTGAGATCAGTACAACACCAGAGGGATCGTAGCTCTTTCTTCACTCCTACTCTTGGGGAATGTTTTAAAATAGAAAAACTGTTTCCATCGAGACATCCACCACCCAGAGCTTTGAAGGAGCAGGGAGAAGACTCAGAATGAATGTTGCCGATGAACAAACTTAAATTCCTGATGGGCAGAAATGTATCATTTCCTTTCGGCAACAGGAGAGGGAAAGCGACAGTGCAGGCAGAAGCTGCCTCCCTGCCAAGCCTCTGAATCTGAGACCCCTCAGAGTTCCAACCCCAGGAGCCTCAAGGGTTTGCACGGGTAAGTTAGGTTTGGAATACAAACATACTCCTGTCCTCAGTAAGCCGCCAATGTGCAGGAATTGGACGCATGGAATCTCTGCAGGCCATACTCCCTAGAGTTATTTTAGATGATGAGATGACGTCTCCGAGTTCACCTAATCCATGCCAGACAGATGAGGCCCATGCTTCTGCAACAGTCTGTGGGTCCTGCCCCGTGGCCTCCTTGTTCCTCGTAGGCTCCAAGTCTTCAGCTGTTCGGGCGGGAATGCCGTTCCGCATGCCTCTTCGCAGTCAACTCAAATGCCACATCCTCTGTGAAATGTGTCCTCTTTTTTCCTGGCCTCCAGCTCCCCAGCAAGATTAAGTTCTTCTCACTGTCTATATATTAAGATGTCTCACTGTCTATATGTTTAGCATAATTTCTTTTTTATATTATGTTTAAAAATAGTTCACCCTTCTTCTCTGCCTCCCCACCCTCCTCCTCCAGCCGTTTATGGGCCTGTCAGGCTCACTGCATTGTAAGATACTGTAGGGCAAGATTTGGGTCTTGTCCATCTTCATGGTCTCCATAAAGGTTGAACTGATTCAATGTAGCCTGAGCCACCCCACTAAAAAGCCAACCGATTTACATGTATGTTTTCAGACCCAGGCTAATGTGACACCCTACCTGCATTCCTAATCCTTCCGTCCTTCCATGAAGCATCCCTTCCACCTCCTCTCCTCCCTCTCTCTGTCTCTCATGTCTCTCTCTGTCTCTGTCTCTCTTGATGCTATCTCTCCATTTATTTCTCTGTCTCCCTGTCTGCCATCCATAGGTCTCACCCTCAGCATCATAATTCCCATGAGTGGGCTTGCTCCAGTCGCAAACAGTGTGTCCCGTTCCCTGGATGGAATGCTGTCATGGCTGTGAGAAGTGTCCTCTGAATGAACCCTGATCATAGAAAGTATCTCTTGAAAGATCACTGTGGTGACCGTTCCTATAGTGATCAATAGCCTCAGGATGGAGGCTTTGGAGTTGTGGTATATGCTTAGTACCGAACACAAAGGCCTTTCCAGGGGGCATGAAAACCAAGAGGAAGACCAGCAAGAGTAGCTTCGCAAGATCTCCTCCCCCGTGTGGTGCTCTCTCTCTGTCTCTCTCTCTCTCTCATGTCTCAGTCTCTTTTGATGCCAACTCTCCATCTCTGTCTCTCTCTCCATCTCTCTCTCTCCCTCTCTCTCCCCCTCTCTCTCTCCCTCTCCCTGTCTCTCGCTCTCTCTGCCATCCACAGGTCTCACCCTCAGCATCATGATCCCCATCAATGGGCTTGCTCCGTTGCTAAGAATAAGCCCTTCATGATCTGGGTACAAAAAGAGCAGGAATGGGCAAATCTGCCACTCATACAGCTGTGCTTGGCAAAGAGGGATAAGAATTCCTTCAAAGAAGAGCCTGCCCACCAGCTGCTCCTGAGGGACCTGGCACATGTGGGTCACTTGGTCACGGTCCCTTGAGTTTGGCAGGTCTGGCTCCCTCTGATTCTCCCACCTCAAGTTGCCCCGAAGTGTTCCGGGACACAAGTGAGTGTCTGCAGGGGAAATGGCTTCCTCGGTCATTGCAGGATATATTTGACATGGGAGTCTTCTCTACATCATGGTCACCCTGAGTTGTATTTATTCAGAGTTTAGATTTTCATATGGTAGAAAACATTGAACTTGAGGTCCCAGCTCTGTTACTTCCTAAATGTGTAATCAAGTCAAGGATGCGTGACTTAATCTCTCTAAAACTCATTGAAAAAAATTATATAATGAACTATTGAATAAGCCAAGGAACATATATGCGCTCTTATAAGCTCTGAGGTTATAGTGGCGAGTAGGAGAACCTCCCTGCTCTCGGGTTCTAGTGGAGGGAGGGGCACCACATTTAGAGAGAGCTGATCTAATAGATAGAAAGCCGTGGTACTCTATGCTTTGGAGAATGGTAAAGCAGAGCATGGAGACGATGGCTGGCAGTTGCTTTTTTATGGAATGTGGTCACTGATGGCCTTGCTGAGGAGGTGACATTTGGGGACAGGCCCCAATGAGATGAGGAAGTGAGCTGTAGATATCTGGGGAAGGGGGTTCCAGGCAGAGGGAAGAGTATGTGCTAAATCCTGAGGCACAGGTGGGCCTGGTCTGTGAAAGAATCAACCCTCGTGGCTGCAGCAGAGGGAGCAAGGGAATATAGGGGATGGGATGCAGTGTGACTTGAGTGATGTTAAGCCCCTAGGACAAGGCAATGCAGCTGTGTGGAGAGTGAGGGCCGATTGCCCAGGAGGAGGTGTGGAGGAGTCTGGCCAGGAGATGCTGGCTGTGGGCTCCAATTAGGATTCCAGGTTGCCCTTTTCCCAAGGTGGAAGTTTAAAGCAGTGGCCAGGATCATCTTTGCATCTGAAAAGATCTCTTACTGGGCTCTGTAATCCAGTTTTCTCATCTGTAAAATGAAACGGTGCCTCCAGACCTCATCAGATATTGTCAAGGTCAAACGACATGTTTGATAAGGGCCGCTTGAAGTTAGGGTGCACAATACCAATGCAAGCTGCTATCACAATAATTAGGCCTCTCTTGATTGTTGAATGGATTTCCATTTCTTCAGGCAAGCATCAGACAACATTCTCAGAACCTGAAGAACACTCTCCTTATAGATTACCTCACTTGATCCTCACAGCCCATCCAGAGTGGGTGAAATTATTATTATTCCCATTCAATAGACTGGAAAATGGAGGCTCAGAGACTAGAGGGATGAATATACACAGCAAGCGCATGCTGGCCTTCAACAGAAACATTCTGATACAAATTCACTTCCAAAGAAGAGGATGCTACTATCTGTGGAGGTAGGATATGTGGAGGTCGAGGTATAGATTCAAAGCTGAATCAGATCTGAGCAGAAATGGACTTCTCGAGAGCCACTGTTATTATGGTCACACATACAGTCCCTGGAAATAATGCAGCATTATAGACTGCACAGACTAATACACAATAAAAATTGCTGAAAATACTCTAGGCAGATGCTAGCTATAACACAGAAAGCTTAGGAAAATCAGGCGAAATCATAACATACCAGCTGATGGCAATTAAGTACAGATGACAAAAGAATGACGTTAACTCAGCTAGGATCTGAGAGCCTCACTGCAACTGTGATGGGGGCCCTGAGAAAGATTGGGGTGCATGGTGGGGAGGGATGCAGTGGTGGTGCTTCTGCCCATCAGGAAAAGCCCCCCATCTCCAACCCCTTCGAGAACAGCTCTTGAGAGGGCAGAAGATCTATGACAAAGAGCCCGCTGGTTCCCAGGGATTTCACCCTGGAACTGTGCTCCAGCACCTTCAAGGAGTTCTGAGGGTTCTTTGAAAACTGCACGTCCCCAAGGCTCCTGCTTTGGGTCTGGAGTGTCAGAGGGCTGGGGAATTCTGCGAGTGTCTAGCACTTTGCAAACTTCCAGAAAGGGCTGGTCGCATATCAGGCTCAAATAGAGAAGGGTCTTGCATGGAGGCTGAGGGCTGCCTTCAAGTGACCTCTGTGGAAATGTCTTTCAAAAGACATTTCAGCCTCCATGCAAGACCCTCCTCTATTTGAGCTGGATGTGCAACCAGCTCTTTCTGGAAGTTTGCAAAGAAAGGAGTTCTGCAGCCTTTATGATTTCTTCCTTCTCCAAACATTCTCTGCTGAAATGGAGACTCATTTATCCCTCTTGTTAATTCTTCATCTCATATCCTGGCTGCAGTAGTTCTCGGAAAACTCATTGATGCTGAGTTCGCACGTTTGTGGGAAACAGAGGTGAGACCAGAGTCAGGGTGAGGAGGAGGAGAAAGAGGAATAGGGAAGGGGACCAGCCGCCATGCACCAGCTTCCTGGAACAGCAGTCCCAGGTCCACTGCAGTGGGGGTGGCGTCCCTGGTGCGCTTTTAACGGCATTATCATGCAATATTCCCCAGCCTGCTTTGTCTTTGCGTTGCATTTTATCAATACCACCAGCGGATCCTGCTGTCCCTTTCTGTGGGTTTATTAATATTGCCCTCTGATCTATGGGTAGCTGCCACACTTTATATTCCAGCCCCATCCTGGCTTCTCCAAACTCAGACACCATATTTAATTAGATTTTCTCCCTGGCTCAGGCAAACAGAAATTGAACTCCCAGTATATCTCTATTGCTCCAGAGCTCGCGCCTGACAGAAGGAGACAGCTCTCTTTCCCTCTCTGGCTTTCTCTGCCTCATCCCTTCCATCTCCACCTCTGACATTAATATTCCAAGACAAGCCAACTTCTAAGTTCAATCTTTGCCCCCAAACACTGAAATACACCCTCATGTTACTCAGTGCCACTAAATAAGTCATGTGTTGGAGGATTCTGATGTTAAAACTTTTTTGCTCTTCCTCCAGACTTTGGGCTGGACCTGCCTGTGGGCGAGTGGTGTGGAGAGCAGAGGAGGTGGGAGCGGGGTGCGGGGTGTCTCCATCTAGAGGCTAAGGGTGAGGGGCCTAGAATACGGAGACACATTAAATGCCCTTTCAAGATGACAACGCAACCCTTGGAGTACTTTGTTGGAAGAGTTTTAAGAAAAAAAAATTTCAGTATTACAGTTCTTCCATCTTTTTGGTGTTTGGGAAGAATTGGTCTTTGTTAACGTTATGAACAACAACCTCTAATTTCACTTTCTGTCAACTAAATGTGAGAGGAGAGCCCAGGGTTAAGAGGAGACCTGGAGGATGCAGGAGGGACTCAGGAAGGAGGGCTGGCTCCTGTGCCTGGGGAAGTCCTGCCGGGGGGAGGGGCAGGCCCTTACCCCTCACCAGCCCTGGGGCCTGGCCACAGAGCTGTGGGCAAAGGGGTCTTGAGGAAACTTTATTTGTTTTGAAGCTACTTTGTATCCCTTCAAGAAATTAACTTAATATATTTGAGACTCAGGTTCCTCACTGGTTAAATGGGGATAATGACAGCTGCCCTGAGGCCCACTCCACAGAGGTGACCCTTGAAAAAGTCTGTGCACATGACTGTGTTCCATAAACTGTGATCCTCCTCATTAGTACTGGGCATTCCTGTTCTCAACTAAATCTTGATTTCTAATTACTAATGGGCAATATAAAAGAGAGGACAATAAAATAATTATTTGACTTTAAAATGATGTTTTATGTTCTTTATCCAGGAAATTTGCAATTATAATTAGCTTACCTAGTCTGAGCACTTAAACAGACTGATATCAGAGGAGATTTAGGGTGACAAAACATTTAAATAAAATATGAAGGAAGGAGGGAAAGAAGGAAGGAAGAGGGAGGGACGGAAGGAAGGAAGGAATGAAACACAAATAGGCAAACAGCAGAGAGGGTGGTTAACCCAGATTCCCTGGGTAATGTTCAAAATGGCTTCATACCAAGAAATAAAAATATGCACATTTACTTTAAAGCATAGTGAATATTTGAGATATTTACACGTGAAAAGTGCTGAGCACTCCTTAGAGGGCAGATGGGTCTGCGTGCTTCATCCACCGCTTCCAGGGCAGCAAAGAACGGCTTCCGCCTGACCCCGGGGCCATCCCTGTGCCCAGCCATAGGCACCACTTTCTAGAGCAGCTCCTGGTGGTTGTGGGGGAGGGGGCTCCTTTCCGTCCTGGTGGTCAAGGGCAGTACAGGGAGGGTATGTGAGGGGGCAGAGAGAAAACTCAGCACCAGGCCCTTCCACTGACCAGATGGAGAGCATGTGGACGTGGCACTGGGTTGGCATGAAGGGCTTTGGAGTTGGCCAGATATGGGTTGCCCTTCTGGCTGTGCTGTCTGGCAGTGTGACCTTGGGCAGGTCATATATCACTCTGAGCCTCAGCTTCGTCATGTGCATCAAAGGGAAGATGCTGTGTGTGGTGCAGAGTCATAGGATTCAGCAGAGCCCTGCAGGTGGGAGATGCAGAGGGAGGATGTCTGGCCTACCCTGGGGCCTCTGCTCTGTGCGTGCATTTTATCTTTCCCCTCTCTCTCTGAGAGGTGCCCAGTGACCCTCACTGGCAGGGCTGGGAGGACAGGTTGAGTGCGCGCTCAGATCCGGTTTTCAGGGAGCCAGGTTTGCATTCAGGGCTGGGAGGACAGGTTGAGTGCGCGCTCAGATCCGGTTTTCAGGGAGCCAGGTTTGCATTCAGGGCTGGGAGGACAGGTTGAGTGCATGCTCGGATCCGGTTTTCAGGGAGCCAGGTTTGCATTCAGGGCTGGGAGGACAGGTTGAGTGCACGCTCGGATCCGGTTTTCAGGGAGCCAGGTTTGCATTCAGGGCTGGGAGGACAGGTTGAGTGCACGCTCGGATCCGGTTTTCAGGGAGCCAGGTTTGCATTCAGGGCTGGGAGGACAGGTTGAGTGCACGCTCGGATCCGGTTTTCAGGGAGCCAGGTTTGCATTCAGGGCTGGGAGGACAGGTTGAGTGCACGCTCAGATCCGGTTTTCAGGGAGCCAGGTTTGCATTCAGGCTCTGTGACACGACCCACTGGGGACCCTGGGGTAAGTGGGAACAAGAGAGGGTAAAGCTTTGATTGCACAAGGCAGACACAAAGGTCTTCAGAGATGCCCTTGGCACAGGGGCTTCTGGTGTCCTTCTTGTCAGCACACCATCACACTCTCATTTCCTTAGATAAAAATCTCACCGGGTAGCCCACAGATGCCTCACAATCAGGGGCAGGCAATTCTGGCCATTGGGAGGCATTGTCTGGAGGCCTGTCCACTTAGCCCTGGGTCCACACCACTGCTGCACCCCTGAGGAGGGACAAGCTTGAAAACCACACTTCTGGATTGGACCTCCCTTCTTCAGGGAAGTCCCCTGACCTGTTCTGGCCATAGGCTGGTTAATGGCAGGGCTGATTCTAGAACTGAATCCTGATCCAGGGCTTATCTTGTGACACCATGATGCCCCTTGACAGAGGAGTTCTTGCTATCCCCAACTTTGAGTCACTGCATATCCAGTTGTCCCTTGGTATCTGAGGAGGATTGGTTCCAGGATCCCCCTTGGATACCAAAATCCAAAGATGCTCAAGTCTCTTATATAAAATGTGATAGTATCTGCAGATTACCTATGCACGTCCACGTATATACTTTAAATCATCTCTAGATTACTTATAATACTGAATACAATGCAAATGCTATGGAAATAGTTATTATACTGTATTTTAGAATTTGTATTATTTTTATTGTTATATTGTTATTTTTTAAAAACATTTTTGATTCACAGTTGATTGAATCTGCAGATATGAAACCTGCAGATTCGGAGGGCCACCTGTATTAGGTAAGGTAACACTGTCTGCTCTGAAATTTTGGTGACTCAGTAGCATGGACATTTCTTTCTTGCCCGTGTAACAGTTGGATGTGGCATTTCTGATCAGCAGATGGGGTTCCATCCCATGATGACTCAGGCACTTAGGAGTGTTCATTGCATGGTCCTGTGAGTTCCTAGGGCCTTGCTGCCTCTTTCTCTAGATGGTGGGAGGAGAAAGAGAGCTGAGGGGCTGCAGACACCTCTTAGAAGGCTTGATCTGGAAGAGGCACCCATCACTGTGACTCATGCTCCATTGGCCAGCGCTGTCCTGAGAGGCCATGCTTCACTACGAGCGAGGACAGTCTTGCTGTGTGCCCAGAAAGGAGCAAAACAGAAAGCTGGGTGCTGGGGCACGGCTGGGAAACTCTACTGCTGGCCACCCTCCAGGTGGTCAAATATCTGTGTTGCTCTCTGTCCTGTGCAGAACATGCTCACACACCCTGGCCTCAAAGGGGCCATCTTTTCCCTCAAGTCTCGTGTAGCTTCTCAAGGTCTGGAGAGCTCCCAGCTAGCAAGGCAATTTATCTGCCCTCAAGATACAACTGGGATGCAAGGACGAGAAAGCTGGCCAGTGTCTGTGGGTGATACACCACATCCATGGATGGGATGGAGTTTTGCTGGCAGGCAATGTGAGGAGCTCCACCCTGGCAGTGGGGATGCTGCATGGTGAGACCTGCCTCTGCTCGCTGTGAGAGATGTCTTTGTCCATCATCCTTCAGAGCCCCTGTGTACCCTCTAGGAGGCACTTCCTTGTCCACCCCCTCCGTGGTCACATCGGACACCAAGGGGGGCATCTGGGCATATGTCTGCTTCTGACTAATGGGCACTTTTTACTCACAGGCTCTTTTAGGCCAGCAAACAGTTTCTTTGGTATTCAGTTCCCTCAAAAACTTGGTAGGTTTCTCAACTATTTGCTTCCAGTCAGTTGCAAATACTAGTATCAGCAGCTAAAGTTCTTTCCAAGGTCTCATCCACAAGTGTAAAGTCTTTCCCGCCCAGAGCCATCCTCCTCGCTGTTTAATGAGACATCAGAAACAATAGGCTTGGAAGTGATGAGTTTGCTAGGCTGCCATAACAAAGTACCACCAATTGGGTGGCTTAAACAAAAGAAATGAACTGTCTCTCTGTTCTGGAGACTAGAAGCCTAAGATCAAGGTGCCAGCAGGGGCGCTCCTGCCCAGGGCCAAGGGCCGGGAGGGAGACGCTGCTCCATGCCTGTCTCCTAGCTTTTGGAGGTTTGCTGGCCATCTTTGGTGTTCCTTGGCTTCTCTATGTCACCCCAGCCTCTTCATTCATCTTCATGCCACATTCTCCTCGTGTGTCTGCCTCTTTGTCCAAATCTCTCCTTTTTATAAGGACTCCAGTCATATTGGATAGGGGCCCATTCCACTCCAGTGTGACCGCCTCTTTACAACTACATCTGTGATGACCCTATTTCCAAATAAGGTCACATTCCGGGCTATTGGGGATGAGAACTTTAGCATATGATTACTTAGGGGACACCATTCACCCCATCATGGAAAAGAAGGAAGTGTCTTTAATTTGATCTTTGTTACAGGGCTGAGTCCCTCTGCTTAACTGTGAATTATCAATGGGTCTTTGTTCTCAAAGCCCCTTTTATCTCTCTTCCAGCTCTTCAGTGCCCACATTTCTGAACTGGCTTCAAATATTCTTCCTACAAGGAAAACCCAACCCCCTTTGAAGGAAAGGAAAGCGGCATGTGGTGAATACCTACTATGTGCCAGGCACTATCACATAGCTTGTATCTCTTTTCTCATTTGGGGATTCTGTGAAATGAGGATGGATCTTCCAGGCCTGGGAGGAGAGAACTTTTCTGGGAACAAGCTCTACACCCTGTGCACACTCCCTAACCTTTTCAAGTCTTTGTTCCGATGTCAGCTTCTAGGCGAGCCTTCCCTGAACACTCTATTTAAAATTAGACTGTTCTGCATTTCTCGTCTCCCCTTTCCCTTGCCCCCATAGCATTCATCCTCACCACCTTCCAACAGAGTGTGCGATTTTTTAAGTTTTAAGTTCATCGTCTGTCTCTCAGCACTGCTGGGCTTCACAAAGACAGCAGAGAGTTTGCCTGCTCTGTTTGCTGAAGTGTTCAGTGCCTAGGGCCATGCCATGCAGGAAACTCAGGGTGCATTCAGCAGAGCCCTGTCTGGAGACTGGATTGGAGGTGTCTGGATCTTCCCTGCAAGACTGAGGCTAAAGGCAAGCACCTGGGCTGTTGGAGCTGCAGTGAAGCACATGGGCTTAGCGCCCCCAGGGCTGGTTGGAGTCCCAGCCCGATGCTCTACCAACTAGGCAGCCTGGGAAAGGCAGTTTATGTTTCTGTTCTTTAGTTTCCTCCTTGGAAAATGGGGCAATAACAGTACATCTCTCCCAGGGCTGTTGTGAAGATTAACAAGTAGCACGCATGAAGGAACACTGGGCAGGGGCTGGGCATGCTGGAAGTGCTCAGTAAACGTTGCTTCTACTTGTTAGAGCCGTTGTTAATAACACCAATTCTCACAAAAGAAAACCTCTCTGCTTTTTCTTGTGTCTTTTCACTGTTGATAATTTTGAACTTGACCCCTTATCTCAGATGTCATGAAATGGTACCTCTGTAGGTAAGAAAGCACAGGATGGTTTTTGCTGTAAAACACTCCATTTTATTCCACTTCTTTCCTACCAGTTTCCTTGGACAGTCATGCGTGCGTGCAGCTGAGAGGATGCTGGACTCCTGGAAGCAGGTTCTGTCGACCCCACCTGGCTGGATCACCTCAGCCTGTGAGTCTTATGGCCTTGGCCTGTTTATTCATGAAATAACGGGATTTCTTTCTCAGTAGAATGTTTGAAGAGAGTTCCAAAATTTGGGGCATTGAACGGTTTAAATAGAGATGAAGCCAAAAGGGGCTTTGAGGAACAAAGGTCTGTTGATAATTTTTGGTTAAATGGAGGGACCCCAGTGATGTGTAAGGCACCTTCAGTTCTCACATCCCCTGATACCGCCGTCTATGGGTCAGCCTAGAATATTCCTTCACAGTCGCGGTTGCTGCAGTTTCTAGATTGCATATGCTGCCAAGCTTGCCACACCCACTCGGCTTCTGACGCCGTCTAGGCTGGACGCACCTTTGGCCTTGGGAAAGTCTTTTCCTGAGCCGTCTCTGATCCGCAGGATTAGCTTTGGTTCTCCAGGTTCGCTGTGCAGTTCTCCTCCTGCAGGGACCTGGTGCCCAGCAGGCCTGCTCCTCCCTCACCCAGCAAGGCTGGAGCAGACAGGTGCAGCAAGAGGAGGGATGAGGGAATAGAATGCTGAGAGGGTGAAGTCACTAGCTAGTCCTACTGTCTCTCCATCTCTTCCAACAGGACCTTTTTCAGGGCCAGCAGAGATGGGACTAGACAGTTGCATTTTGAGTGTGTGTTTTATTAATGAAGGGCGAGACAGCAGAGATCATAATGATATCATAGTATGTCTGATCTAATTATGCTAATCAACTTTTATAGCTCATCAGAGGGAATCCCGATGGGCTTGTGTCAGGAATTCCCCAGAGATCTGGAGAGGTTGCTCCAAGACTTGGAGGGCTGTTGGGAGAACATCCCAAGACTTAACAGAGTTGGGAAGCTTCTGTGGTCCCAGGCCACCATCTGTCCCATCCAGTGGAATGGCTTGGGTGGCGGTGGGTGGCCGGGGGTTGGGAGGTGTTGCCCTGGGAATTGGGGAAAAACCTCCAAAGAGAATGGATCTGGGAGGGACCAGGAGTAGAGAGCTGGGGCTGCCAGAGCCTGTGACTCCAGAAGGAGCAGTGGAGGCTCCCAGGTGGGTAGGCTACTGGATGCGCTGTGTGTGTGGCTCCTGGCCTGCTCTGGTGGCAGAAACTGCAACCTAACTGCATACCAGAGTCCTGTGAAACAGGGGCCTTGCCCTGTGCAGATTCATCCACCATGTCACCCCCCACTGCTCTCTGCTCTGTTCCCACCCATAGACTTTCAAGCACACTTTTAACCCCACAGATTTCATTTCTCCTGCTTTAGCCTGAGAACTACCCAGTTCCTGAGCCATCTCTGACCCACAGGGTTAGCTTTAGTTCTCCAGATCCACTGTGTGGTTTTCCCTGTGTCTTCAGTTCTTATCTTGCTTTCCTTCTGCCTAGCTCTCCTTCCCCCAGAACTGTGCCTATTTTCATGGCTGGTCTAGACTCCATTTGCATGTGGGCAGGTAACATGTTGGTTATTGAAGGCATCCTGGGAAGACCCCAAGATAAGTAATCCTCCTTTCACCTCATGCCTAAAATTCCACACGTCATTTATTTATTTGTTTTGGCTTAAACTGCAAGTTATTGTACAGAGCCCATCTTTCCTGGGCCTGTGAGGGAGGGTGTGTGGCGTGCTGTGCTATCACCCATCATATCTGCCCAGGGAATCATTTCCAACCCCTTTCTTGAGGGGAGTTGTTGAGGGTGGTAGGGAGAATGGTGGCCACATTGTCATATTTTGACCAGCACTGCCCAGAGCCGTGTCTCCCATGGTCATGTGTAGGACACACCAGTGTATCCCTCTGTCTTTGTGCAGCTGGGTCTGCTGACTCTGGGTTTAGGGCCTCTGGGCAGAGCACACGCTGTCCCTGGCTGGCCTCTGGTCTTTCTGCTCTGCCAGAGGCCAAGCTTAGCAGGGAAGTGCTCTGAGACAAACATGTGCTGACCAGGTGGCCCAGAGTGCCTCCTTAGGGCTGGTGGTCTGAGTCTCAGGGGTCTGGGTGCAGGGGAGTAAGGAGAACAGGGGTGGAGCCGTGGGTGTGGAGAAGGCAGCCAGAGTCTGGCAGAAGCTAGTTTGTGAACATGAGGTATGTTCCTACTGGCTCCCTGGGCACTCTTGTTGAAGTGTGGGGCTCAGAATTTATCGCCAAGAGCAGTCATTGGCTGTATTAGTTTTCTATTGCTGCCATGACAAATGATCACAAACTTAGGGCTTAAAACGCAAACCTATCATCAGACAGTTTTGTAGGTTGGAAGTCCAGCTGAGCTAAGGTCAAGGTGTCAGCAGGGCTGTGTTCCACTCTGGATTCACTTTCTGCATTCAGTTGCCCTTTCCAGCTTCTGGAGTTCCTTGGCTCATGGCCCCCTTCTTCTGTCTTCAAAGCTGGCAACCTTGCATCTCTCTGACCACATCTTCCTTTCTGACCACAGCCGGGAAGGGTTTCTCTGCTTTTAAGGACTTATGTCATTAGATAGAGCCCATCTGGACAGTCCAGGATAACTCAAAGTGCTTAACCTTACTTACAGCTGCAAAGTCCCTTTTGCCATGCTAGGTGACCTATGCACAGAGTCTGGGGGTTAGCACGTGGCCGTCTCTGCTGGTACACTATTTTGCATACCACTGTAGTAGTATCTAGACAAGCCTGAGCAAGACCCTAGGAATGAGCTGCTGGGAAGGCCTGGCTCCCACAGAGCAGGAACTCTGGGATGGGGACAGTTAGGCAAGAGACATAGTGTGACATTACTGTGGCTGGACTTTCAGCCTTGCTTTGGGCAGTGTGGAAATGTGATGGCTAGATGCTCATAAACTCATTTCTTCTTCCCAGGGGCACAGCTGACATAAGCCTTCCTTATAGTTGTGTGGGGCCACAGGACTGAGTTGTGGCCAGTGAAATGTGGGTTGAGGTAAGGCGTGCTACTTCCAGGCACTGACCATATGATCCTCCACACTGGCAGGATGCACAAGACCCAGGGGAGGCCGCTGAGTGCTGGTGATGGAGAATCAGCCAGACAGAAGATGTCTGTGTGGGAGCTGTGACCTTCCCACATGTGTGGGATTACAATATGAATGACAACAAGACTCTATAGTGTTAAGCCATTGAATGATGGGATTCTTAGCTACTGAAGTTAGTCTTCCCTGAATAATATAGATATTGATGCCAGAAGTGGGTGCTTCCATAAAAAAAATGCCTAAAACATGGGATATTGGCTTAATAGTCAGGCTGTGGGTGGTGAGGAGACACATCCAGGAGGCTGGAAGGCTGTCAAGCCCTGTGTTGTTGTGGCAAAGTGTTTGGTAGAACTTCACAGTGATGATCTGGAAGGGAGACCATGTGCCTGAGATTTTAGCACTAGGGGAAGTGTTTAGAAAATAGAACATTAGCAGTGTGTGTATATTTATGTGTGGTGGGCTTCTATTGTCTGCCTTTGGCAAAGTATCACAAGAAGAAGGAAGTTAGGAAATAATGAGCTGATTTAAAAGCAATATAAAAAGGGAGTAAGAAGAATGCAAAAGTGTGGTGCATCAAACATGTTCCAACTATTATTGCTGTGTAACAAATTACCCTAAAACTTAGTGCATAAGCCATTTCTTATGCTCCTGGCATCTGTGCATCAGGAATTCCAGCAGGACACAGCAGGGACAAGATGTCCCTGCTGCACAATGTTTGAGGCTCTGCTGGAAGACTTGAAGCTGGTGACTGGAAGTATCAGAAGGCTGGTTCACTCATGTGTCTGGCGGCTGATTCTGGCTGTTGCCTGGAGACTCAGTGCCTGTCCACATAGACTTCTCCCTTTGGTCTCCCCATGTGGGTTCATTTGAACTTCCTCACAGCGTGGTGGCTGGGTTGCCAGGCAGAAGTTCTGTCACTTTACCACCTGGCCTCGGCAGTCAGGTGCTGTCACCTCTGCCTGATGCCAGTTGTTATTACCAAGTCACTAAGGTCAGCCCATATGCAGAGCAAGGGGAGTCACGCTCCACCTCATGGTGGGCTGAGTGTCAAGGCTCTGGGAGAACATGTGACATTGGCAAGATTGCTATGGCCATGGCCAGTTTTGGGAAAATCCAGTCTGCCACAGAGGGGTTGGAAAAGCTGGCTGCTTCCTTAACAATAAGGGATGGGATTGAGAAACATTGAGACAGAGACCCAATAACGTGTTTCAATTGAAGAAAGTGATTTAGTCCTGTAGCAGAAAGTTAGATTGGGATGTATCTGTCCCATTCAAGCCTACTGTTCCACACAGTCTCAAGACAGCCGCTGAGAACAAGAGAGGTGGGAGGAGAAGGGAGGAAACAATGAAATCAAGCACATTTTAGAATTATGTCTAGGAAAGAATCTTGAGAGTGTTTGCTTTGCAAATGGAGCTGCCTGGAAGCAAATGGATCAGACATGATTAAGTTTTTGAGTTCAAAAGGTCCACTAGAGGACTTTAAGACCCTACAAGATAGGGGAGCCAGGGATGGAAGGAGCCCTGGTCTCTGAAGGACCCTCCTGACTCCCACACCTGCCCCTAATCATCCCTACTGGTCCACAGTAGACTGGGATACGAACAAGAAATAAGCCTTTGGGGTTTCTGTAAATAGCAGTTAGTCTACCCTGACTAATACAAGCTGTTTTCCTGGCATATCCTTTGAAGGAACAGTAAATAACATTTGTAAGTGAGTCCACTTCTCTAATGGCCTGGCGCACCAATTCCCTGCCTCTCCCACTCCCGCCAGCCGTGGCTGATTACTTCAAGGGTGTACAGATGACATAAACCAAGCCAGCCGGATTACGGACCTTGGGCGTTTGGAATTGGGAGTTTAGCAGGCTGGTGTTTTGCATTTAGGATGAGATAAGCCCAGTGGAGCTGGTGGGCTATGCGGCCGCTGCCTGCTGCTACACACAGAAGCAGGGGCCTGGGCTGCAGAGATGGCACTGCTGAGCAGATAGAGTGAGAAGACGCCGTGCCCTGGGGTGTCAGGGAGGCATCCCAGTACTAGCCTGTGTCCCAGCTGTCGTTTCTTGGGTTCTGTGAGGTTCCTGAGTCATCTGATGAATTCCCTCTGGCCGAATCTAGTTTTAGTGAGTTTCATTTATCATAAATAAGTGTTGATTGAGACACAAGCAACAAAGAAGAGTGATCATGATATTTTGGATGGAAAGAGAAGGTTACAAATAGATTGTACATTATGATTTTGAACTTGTGACAATAATTATTATATAGATATATAAGAAATGTAGAGTAGACACCAACACATAAACAAGGGTTATCTCAGGAGGTGGAGGAGAGTACAGGTAATTAGTATTTAATTTTTCCTTTTTGCTGAGAATGTATATTGCTTATATTGCTTTAGTAATCAGAAAAAATCAGTTTCTTTTATATTATAGATTTGGGGGTACATGTGCAGATTTGTTACAAGGGTATATTATGTGATGCTGATGTTTAGGGTACAACAGAACTGTTCACCCAGGTACTGAGCATAGCACCCAATGGGGAGTTTTTCAACCATTGCCTCGCTCCCTTCCCCCTCCGCTAGCAGCTCCTAGTGTCTATTGTTTCCATCTTTATGTCCATGAGTCCCCAGTGTGTAGCTCCCACTTACAAGTGAGAACATGTGGTATTTGGTTTTCTGTTTCTGTATTAATTCACTTAAGACAACAGCCTCCAGCTGCATCCATGTTGCTGCAAAGGACATGATTTCATTCTTTGTTATGGCTGCATAGTATTCCATGGTGTATGTGTACCACATTTTCTTTATCCAATCCACCACTGATGGGTGTTAGGTTGATTCCTTGTCTTTGCTGTTGTGAATAGTATTGTGATGAACATATGAGTGCATGTGTCTTTTTGGTAGAATGCTTAATTTTTTTCGGGGAGTGTATACCCAGTAACGTGATTGCTGGGTAAAAGGGTAATTCTATGTTAGTTCTTTGAGAAATCTCCAAACTGCTTTCCACAAGGGTGGAACTAATTTGCATTCCCACCAATAGTGTACAAACGTTTTCTTTTCTCCGCAACTTGGCCAGCATCTGTTATTTTTTGACTTTTTAATAATATTTATTCTGACTGGTGTGAGATGGTGTTTCACAGTGGTTTTCATTTGCATTTCTCTGATGATCAGTGATGCTGAGCATTTTTTCATATGTTTGCTGCTTGTATGTCTTTTTCTGAGAACTGTCTGTCCATGTCCTTTGTCCACATTTTAATGTTTTTTTATGCGTTGAAAATCAGGGTTTTTTTTTTTTTTTTTTCAGATGGAGTCTCTCTCTGTCACCAGGCTGAAGTGCAGTGACATGATCTAGGCTCACTGCAACCTCGGCCTCCCAGGTTCAAACGATTCTTCTGCCTCAGCCTCCTGAGTAGCTGGGGCTACAGGCATGTGCCACCACACCTGGCTAATTTTTGTATATTTAGTAGAGACAGGGTTTCATTATATTGGCCAGGCTGGTCTCAAACTCCTGACCTTGTGATCTGCCAGCCTCGGCCTCCCAAATGAAAATCAGTTTTTAAACATATGACCTACCTGAAAAGGCAACTGAGGAACACAAAACAAATTGAAAAACAGTTGGCGGATTTCTGGTTGGCAGGCTTTCACTTGGGCGTGTCTCCCCTTGTAGAGGGGCCTTGGGTTTCCCATTCTGCACCAGCTGTGGGCCTCATTCAGTGGCCCTCTGTCCCTGTATTCTGCCACAGTTCAGCTGGGCTGCAGACTCTAGCTGTTAGGAAGATAAAGACATTTGCCTTCTTAGGACTGGACCTCACTTCGTCTGAGGCAACTTGGTCTCTTGGCTACTCGCTGTGTCCACCAAAGGTCATTTTGGAAAATTCCAGAGGCTTCCCTTGCTTTCGTCTTTCCCCAGCTCTCCCCCTTTCCTGGCCTTTTCCCATTTCCCTTCTGTTTTTACGCTGCCAGCTCTGAACCCTGGAAGTTCTGCTCTCTGGCCCGACTGGCTCTGCTGAAGGATAGCTGGCTAGCTCTTAGGGCTGGTTTTTACCTTTGTGCCTTTTGAATTGTTTAGCTTTTGTTTCAGCCTTGTCCTGTCTGGCTTGGATACATCTTCTTCCCAGGAGCCAGTTGGCTTGGATTCGTCTGATTTCCCAAAGCAGAGATGATTGGCCCAATTTGGCCCAGTGAATGTCCCCTCTCCTTCCTATCTGCCTCTTAGAGGCATGATACTTCAGAGTGCTCAAAATCTCATTGCAAAAGCAACGTAGTTCAAACTCACAGCAAAAGGAAGACCCAGGCCATGAGCAACAGACCCTCTCCTGGCCCGCTCCCCAAGCTCCCCGCCAGGCTCTTCTCCTGAAAGGACATGGGTAGTCTCCCGGCTTCAAAGGATTTAGGATGTCTGCCAAAATGGAATTGTCCCAGCTCTGTGCAAAATGCTGCTAGTTGAAAACTCCTATTTTGAAAATGCTGATGAAATTTTCATTTTATTGTTTGTTTTAATTATCGTCCTCTTATTGCCTTGCAGCAATGTTCTCTCCCCCCTGCAGGAATGTTAGTGCAAACACAGCTGCATCCTCGGGCTCCTGCAGAAGGGGCCTAGAAGGAGTGAAACAGACTGCAGGCAGGAAATGAGTTTGACCCGAGCTGTCTGCATGGGCCTGGGGTTTGGGAGTGTCTCCATTGTGAGAATGCACCAGCAATAGGAGTAGGCCCCGCTGTGGGACATTGTCACTGACCAGTGCTCTTGGGGCCTCCCTGTCTGTTCTCAGAGATGACTGTCCTTGATGGGGAGGTAGAGATGTGTTTTCAGTCTTCTTTTTGGGAGATGGAAGATTTATTTAGGAAATCAGAAGTTGCAGCTAAGTAGGAATCCATAGTTGATAGTCACTGAAGCACACTTTGGAAATGACTTGGTTGCTTTAAATGATATCTGTGTTTACACCTGAGGCATTGTGCATTTTTCATGAGGATGTTGTGTCACTTACCAGTCAGGATCAGCAAATACGGCTTTGTGGTTCTTGTACCTATGTAGGTCCTAGTGATGCACCGCCTCACCTGCACAGGGCAGGCTTTTCAGATCTTCTGCCTATCACAGGGACATTGTGGAGAACACAGCAGCTCTCCCAAAACACAAATGTCATTGACAATAACAATTATGAGCCTAAAAACCTATAAACCAAAAGAAGTGTTATTCGCACTCCTACCCCTATTTCCACCCCAGAGAACCAAGGTGCTGAGAAGTTAAGTGTTAGGTTTAACGTCACAAAATAGCAGAGTCTGGAGTAAAACTCATGACTGGCTTCAAGGCTCATGTTTCCTTTCTCTCACACAGGCCCGAGTCAACCAAAAAGCACAACAGAGCTCAACACAACAAAACACTTTGTTGCCGCTTGAAGGCTGCAGATAGCTTTCTAACCCTGCACTGTGGGAGGTGTTTCATCATCTGGTTTTTCAATTCCCCTTGGATTCACTCTTTTTAGATGCCTAGACTGTGACAGTGTGAGGTGAGAGACCTCACTTAAGGGTGTACAAAGCCTCCGAATATGTTGATACTTATTTTGATGTAATGGGATTTGGTGGGAGCTTTGCTAGGGAAATCCTGGGTTAGCGTGTACTGACGGCAGTCAGGGAGTTTATGTGACAGCTGGAAAAGATGTTGCTTAACCATCAATATGAAGAAGGATTAGGACAACACCTTGGATTTTGTCATGGGTGGCTGCCCTGTGGAATTAGGGTTCAACATTCAACCTTATATTCATTAGGTCAGTCTCCTGTCCTTCTGACTCTCCTATTCCCAGTGCCCCGCCCATTCTCCTACTACTTGGGAAGACACAATTACACACGTACTGTTATATTTTCAGAGCACACAGGGCTGTGTACTGAAGGCTTTCTTCTGCCTGTCTTTATGGATCCTTTGAAATTTCATTGTCTCATCAGAGGACCGAATTCAGTGAATGCTTTACAATTAGGTTTTTATGGATAAGAGATGGGAGAAGTACTAGTATCACAGTATCCAGTTGCAAATATCATTTATTAATCTGAGAAGGCAGAGGGATTTAGGGCTTTCTGAGTCAAACACTGAAAAGCTGAACATTTTCAGTCTTTAAAAGCTCAGGAACTGGGCCCGCAGGCCAGCAGGATCACTTCCTTGCCGTGTAGATTCATGTTTTAGCTGAAGGTCCTTCTCAGTGCAGGAAGAGGCTTTTGTCAAAAGCAGGCTCAGTATGGCAGCTGTCCCAGGCCTGGCCCCATTTCCTTCCCTCCCCACTCCTCCTTTCTCGTGGTAGCTTTCTCGCTCTTTTTCTTGGTGTGGGGCTGGGGCCTCTCGGGACTTATCAGGTGCACCCATTCACTGGGCTTCACTGTATGAGATGGGGCTCAGCTGGAGGCAGCAAGTGTGGGGGGAAGAAAGGGCTGATTGAATTTGCTTTGGGACCAGCTCCAAGTCCTGCAAGGCTTGCAAATGTTTAGGGGGTGATTTCCATATCACTCTAAAGTTGCTTGTCTTTCTCCCAAAGGGAAAGGCTGCTGCCAAAAGTGGAGGACTTAAAGCTGGAGGCCGCCCCAAAGACGGGGAAATGAAGAAAACGCCGTTTCTGGAGCTCCCTGAGGTGAGTGTGTGCGCGCGAGTGCACGTGTGCTAGTCTTTGGCTCCTTGTTAATTCCCTATAACAGATCACAGTGCCGAGGAGAAGCCAGGGCGTCTCTAGGCATTTGGCCAGCAGCAGGGGCACAGTGTGATGCCTGGAGGGGAATTCTTGGAAGAAAATGGAATGCTGTAAAGTGGGAATCTTGGGTACTATGGGATGACAGGCGGGCAGGGTGACCACGAGTTTGGAGTGAGTGTCCATGAAATGAAGCAGATGAAGAAATTCAGCAGGAGGAGCCTGGATGGGTCTATTCACAGTTGGCTCTGCTGAAATCCCTTTAGGAAGTCACTTGCTGGCTTCGTCCCACATAGTTTCTAGGCTGTGGGTGGAGATCATGATCCTTTTGGAGCTCTCTGGTTCATAATTCTGTGGAGGAGGAAGATACCAAGATGAATCAGCTGCTGTCCCTGCTTGTGAAGAGCTCGCGGCTGAGCGAGGGAGACAGGTGCAAGGCTTGGAGAGACTGTGATATCCGCCGTGTCTGACTCGGTGGGAGGAAGAGCACATGACTTCTGAGGTCCTTTCTAATTCTGAGGTTCTGGGTCTTTACAAAGCCACGTCAGTGAAGTCATTCATTTATTTGATTATGTAGCAGTTACATGTTAAGTACCTTTAATAAGCCAGGCCCTGGGGCTATACTGAGAAAAAAGACTGACTTTCCTCTACAAATATGGAGTTGAGAGTTTTAACAGGTTTTGAGGAGGTGGTTACAAGAGCGTTTGGTATAATGAAGGATCAATATACATGACACCACACTTAGGCGGAGCCTTCTCGGGCTGCTCCGGGATGGCTTCTTAGAGCAAGTGATGTTAATTCATACCTGATGAGGATTGGCTGAGGGAAATGGGACAAGAAGGTGTTTCCTCAGTGACATCTTCAGGGAGCAGAGAGCAGGGTGGCTGGAGAGGGAAAAGCTGGGGAGAAAGTGAAGATGAGTTTAGACAGGAAGGGAAGCAGAAGCCAATTACATCTGGCTTTGCCCTGGATTATCTTCATCTTCAGAAAGGGGAAGTGATGAAAGGCTTTAAGGAGGAAACCATGGCTCCATCAGGTCAAAAGTCACTCTTCGCAGAGGTCTTTTCTGACTGCTTCCATTGAAATTGTGTTTCCCTGATTAAGCAATCTTGAAGTACACAGAGCTTTCCCTTCAGAGCACTTATCCAACTTACAATAAAACTCTTTTTCATGTTTATTTTTTTAATGGCCGTCTCTCCCCAATGCTAATGCAAGGGTCACTGCGTCTTTCCTGGCCAGTCTCTGGCCAGTGCTTCTCCCACTGGCTGACGCCTGTGGAGATGCAGTGATGATGGGTGAACACAAATTGGGTTGGTGGTGTTTAAGGATTCCTCTACCTGAGTTGGGAATAGCTCTTTCAGAAGACCAGGTGAAAGGGAAATGCAGGTTGAAACAGGTGGGAAGCGGCAGTGACAAATGGAAAGATGCAGCCAAAACAGAGAAGCCCTCAGTGGGGGTAGAAGCTACAGGAGGTTGCTGTAGGGTGGACTAGTGGAAAGAGAGAGGGATGATGCCTGGGGTTCTGGCTAGTGGATGAATAATGCTGCCATTTATTGAGAGAGGAGCTCCAGAAGAGGAGCCTCTAAGTGATTGGGGGGTGGAGAAGGTGAGTTCTGATCGGGGCCAGCTGCCCCCATGGCCAGCTTCAGGGTCACATTTGGCTTCTTTCATCTTGCACGTCAGCAGTCTCCTCACAAGCTCTATGACTGTCCCCACCCCCATCCTCTGTATGAGGCTACTTTTCCATCTGGCTCTCATATGTTCATTGAGTTTGTGGTCCATGACAAGCATCCGATGTGAGCAATTATCTTTTTTTCAACTCTTCAGATGGTCACTCAAGAAGTAGTGTGGGAAAGACCACAGGAGACCGATTCAGCCTCACGCACGTTCCTTATTTCTTTGCAGGCTTCTGTTCTGATTCCTGCCCACTTAAATTAGGTTGATGGATGGGGTGGGGAAGTGTGTGTTTTATCCAAACCTTTCTTGAAATCCTGTCCTGCCCACAAACCCCTAAAAGGGATCCTTTTTAATTATATTTTCTCTTGGTCAAAGCGAATTGAATTAGAAGTGGGCATCTGACCCAAGGCCAACAAACCCACGGACTTAGCAGGGGATAATCAGATACTCTCAGAAATTTGAGCGGAGAAACGGAGATGTGGTCAGTGTAGGGTCTCAAGTTGAAAAGCCTGATAGACCAGGGGCTAGAGTGCTTTCAGGGCCCGTGAGATTATAAGACCCACGGTGGAGAGATGAAATAAGGTAATCAATTTATAGAAAGTAGACATTCGAGACCAACTGGAGGAAGGGGGAGAGGAGACCAGTTTCCAGTTCTTACGGGGTCCAGCTATATTTCTTTTCGTGGGCGTGAAGGACCTTATTCTTTTTATCCTCACGTCTCAACTGTGACCTTTAGAGAATGAGAATTTTACCACTTCTCCTGTAGCAGCAAGCTCGGGACAAAGCTTCCACTTTTTGTCTTTACCTATTTCTATTTTTTAATTTTAAAAGAATTGTGGAATGTTGCAGATGTACAGACAGATAAAGAGAATAATAGGGTGAACATCTGTATTCTCCTCAACTAGCTTTACCAAATCTTAACATTTTCCCTTCCCCCATATTTCATTGAAGTTCCATGTACTTCTCCTCAACCACATTCTCTTGTTTCGCTTTCTGAGGTATCACTGCTCAAAATTTGTTTCTTATTAAATATAATTTTCCATGTTTAACATGCCCATTGACATTATTAAGTATTGTTTTTTCTTGCCATTCAACTTTATATAATAGGTTTTATTCTGTAAAAATGCCGTAACTTTTTTTCACTCAACATTATATATTTTAGATTTGTCCATGTTATTAACTGTAGGTTTAATGTTTTCTTTCTTTCTTTTCTTTTCTTTTTTTTTTTTGAGATGGAGTCTCACTCTGTTGCTCAGGCTGGAATGCAGTGGCGCGATCTCGGCTCACTGCAATCTCCACCTGCCGGGTTCAAGCGATTTTCCTGCCTCAGCCTCCCGAGTGGCTGGGATTACAGGCACACACCACCACGCCCAGCTAATTTTTTTTGTATTTTTAGTAGAGATGGGGTTTCACCATGTTGGCCAGGCTGGTCTTGAACTCTTGACCTCGTGTGATCCACCCACCTAGGCCTCTCAAAGTGCTGGGATTACAGACATGAGCCACCACACCTGGCCGGTTTAGCCTTTTCATTTTCACTGCTGTAGAGTATTCTGTTGCATGAATATATCACAATTTATCCATTCTTCTGTGGATGATCTTTCAGATTGTTTTCTGATTTTTTCAATTACAGAAAGTGTTACAGAAAGTCTTCTCATGCATGCCTCCCAGGACACACACATGGGGCTTCCCTAGGGAGTGCACTTACAACTGCAGGTGCTAGATCTCAAGGCTGTGCACATCTTCAACATAGCTAGATTTGGCCAAATTCCTTTCCAAAGTGGTTGTTCTAATTTTGCCTAGCTGCACATTCCAATTGCTCCATATTCTCACCAACATTTGGTATCATCAGGCTTTTTAATCTTTACCAAAGATGGATGTGAAATAGTAGATCGCTGTTGCAAATTGCATTTCTATGATTAATAGTGGAATTGGCTATATTCTCACACATTTCCCAATTTTGCTTTTTTTCTTATGAATTGCGTCTTGATTCCAGTTGCCAATTTTTCCATGTTTTTTTTTTTCCTTTTGCTTCTTGAGTTGGGATTTTAATATATTCTGGATATAAATATTTTGTTAATTATATGTCTTGTGTATGCCTTTTTCTTGTATGAGGTTTTTCTTTTCAATTTGTGTACGATAACTTTTGATGTTCATAGTGTTTCCATTTTAATGTGAAGGCCTCTTTATGGCTTGTGTTTTTTGTGTCTGATGCAATCCTTCCTTCCTTGCCCTGAGGTCATCTAGTGTCTTGAATTTTTGTCTGAAGGATTTTAAAGATTTGCTTTTGCATTTAGTTTTAAAATCCATATGGAATATACTTTGGTATGGGGTGAGGAATATAATTTGTTTTTTATCCATGGGAGCACCTAGTTGTCACAGCACCATTTATTCATTATCCCATACTTTACCGAGTGCCTTATGTCATCTCTCTGTCATATACCAATTTTCATTATATTTTAAGTTCTGTCTGTCAGCACTCTGTTTTGTTTTACCTGTTCTGCAGCAATGCCACACTATCTTGACTATTGCTTCATGATGTCTTAATATTTGATTTAATAATTATTTTCACTTTGTACTTCTTCAAAAATTTTAGTCAATTTTTGTTATTTTGATTTTCTCTCTGTACTGTAGAATTAACTCATAATTCTTGAAGATCCATGTTTTCTTTTGATTGTATTATAAATTATAGATGAATCGATTTACAAAAACTTTATAGATTAAATTGAGAATTGACAGTTTCATAATATTACCTTCCCACCTGTGAAAATGACATACCTCTTTCATTTGTGTTTTCTTTAATATGTTTCAATAAAATTTTATTATTTTAAGCAGAAATGTAATACGTATCTTTTGTTATTATTCTTCTACACCATTAACATTTTTGTACTCTTTCATTATCTTTAAGAATTATTAAATATTTTAAAAATATCCTTGCTGGTATGTAGAAACACAATTGATTTTTATAAATAGATTATATCTATGACAAACTTGCTGAACTTTCTTATTGGCTCTGATTCTTTTCTAGTCATTAATTTTTTTCTCAGGTTTAATTCTTTTCTTTCTAAAATTTTTCTTTGAGTATTACCTTGTTTTTTTTTTTTAATCTTCTTGATACTTAGGTATTTTTTTCAATCTTCGTTTTCTAGTAAATGCATTTTAAAGCTATACATTTACCTCTGAATACAACTTTAGCTGTGTCTTACAAGATTTAATATATTATGTTTTTAGTGTTCAATTCTTAATGTCTTATTAACAGTGACTTACTATATTCAAAGGGTTATTAAACAATGGACTGAAATTGGCCGGGCGTGGTGGCTCACGCCTGTAATCCCAGCACTTTGGGAGGCCAAGGCCGGCGGATCACGAGATCAGGAGATTGAGACCATCCTGGCTAACATGGTGAAACCCCATGTCTACTAAAAATAAAAAAATTAGCCGGGCGTGGTGGCGGGTGCCTGTAGTCCCAGCTACTCGGGAGGCTGAGGCAGGAGAATGGCGTGAACCTGGCAGGCAGAGCTTGCAGTGAGCCGAGATCGCGCCACTGCACTCCAGCCTGGGAGAAGGAGCGAGACTCCGTCTCAAAAAAAAAAAAAAAAAAGAATGGACTGAAATTTCTAACATATGTATCTTTAGACTGTCTTGGTTTGTCTCTTTATTGCCAGTTTTCGTTTAATTACAATTTGGTAAAAATTTGTTTTATAAGATATTTATACTTTAAAATTTTCAGAAATGTTCTCTGTGCTAGTTCAAGTTCTGTTTTTATGAAAGTTTCATGTATGTTCTTTGTTGGCACAACACTCTATATTTGTGTCTATTGGCTCAAACTTGCTTACTTTGTTGTTTGCATCTTCTGTAATGTCTTTTGAAGAAACAGTCTTATTTAGGCAGAGTTGATACACAAAAACCTCCTGCCCATGTTTAATCTACACAATTTGATGACTTTGAACTTATTATGCATACATGCATGATAGCATCACTGAATCAAGGTCATAATATATCAATTACTTCCCCAAGTTTCCTTGTGTTCCTTTGGGTGCATGTGTGGGGGTTGCAGCAGTCAGAGCAGTTAACATTGTGGACTGGGTGTTAGACGTCAGTTTGACCAGATGAAGAAATCCCTAGAGACCTGGTGAAGCCCTCCTTTGGGTGCGTCTTGTTTTAAAAGCTAAAAACAGCTAAAAAAAAACAGCTAAATAAAAAAGCCAAAAAG